>NC_092712.1:290278239-290585600 GCF_047496885.1 Scyliorhinus torazame
GCTGCCACTTAGAATGGTAGGAAGGAGCTTTCGATATTTGGGAATCCAGGTGGCTCAGGAATGGGAGGCACTGCACAAGTTAAACCTACCCCGGCTTGTAGAAGAAATGAAAGAGGACTTTAAGAGATGGGACATGCTCCCTCTCTCACTGGCGGGGAGGGTGCAGACCGTGAAAATTATCATAGAATTTACAGTGCAGAAGGAGGCCATTCAGCCATCGAGTCTGCACCGGCTCTTGGAAAGACAACCCTACCCAAGGTCAACACCTCCACCCTATCCCCATAACCCAGTAACCCCATCCAACACTAAGGGCAATTTTGGACACTAAGTGCAATTTATCATGGCCAATCCACCTAACCTGCACATCCTTGGACTGTGGGAGGAAACCGGAGCACCCGGAGGAAACCCACGCACACACTGGGAGGATGTGCAGACTCTGCACAGACAGTGACCCAAGCCGGAATCGAACATGGGACCCTGGAGCTGTGAAGCAATTGTGCTATCCACAATGCTACCGTGCTGCCCTGACAGTCCTTCCCAGATTTCTGTTTGTCTTTCAGTGCCTCCCCATCTTCATCCGAAGGGCTTTTTTCAAGCGGTTGAATAAGGTTATTTTGGGCTTTGTGTGGGCGAGTAAAACCTCGCGAGTGAAGAAAGTGTTGCTGGAACGCAGTCGGGTGTTGCTGGAACGCAGTGGGGGGGGGGGGGGGTTGGCACTGCCAAACTTTGCAAATGCTACTGGGCGGCAAATATAGCCATGATTACGAAGTGGGTAGTGGGGGAGGGGTCAGTGTGGGAGCACATGGAGGCGGCGTTATGTAAAGACACAAGTTTGGGAGAACTGATAACGGCACCTCTCCCGTTCTCGCCGGCCCGATACTCCACAAGTCCGGTGGTGGTGGCGGCTCTGAGAATCTGGGTGCAGTGGAGGAGATATATGAGAGTGGAGGGAGCATCGGTTTGGACCCCGAATTATAATAACCATCGGTTTGTACCGGGTAGGCTGGATGGTGGGTTCCGGAGACGGCAGAGGACAGGTGTTAGGAGGATGGGGGATCTATTTATTGGCGGGATCTTCCCCAGCTTGAAAGCCTTGGAGGATAAATTTGAATTGCCAGCAGGGAATGGGTTTAGGTATCTGCAGGTACGAGACTTTTTGAGAAGGCAGATTCCGGCCTTCCCGCTGCTGCCGCCATGGGGGATACAGGACAGAGTAGTCTCCAGTACATGGGTGGGAGAGGGGAAGGTATCCAACATCTACCAAGAACTTATGGAAACGGAGGAAACTTTGGTGGAGGAGCTAAAGGGCAAGTGGGAAGATGAGCTGGGGGGAGAGATAGAGGCGGGTCTGTGGGCGGATGCCCTAAACAGGATGAACACATCTTCATCATGTGCCAGGCTTAGCCTGATACAATTCAAGGTAGTCCACCGGGCACACATGACGGTAGCCCGGATGAGCAGGTTTTTCGGGGTAGAGGACTGGTGTGCGAGGTGCACGGGAAGTCCAGCAAAACAATTTCACATGTTTTGAGCATGTCCGGAGCTTAGAGGGTTCTGGCAGGGTTTCGCTAAGGCAATGTCCACAGTACTCAAAACACGGGTGGTGCCGAGTCCGGAGGTGGCGATCTTTGGAGTGTCAGACGTGCCGGGAGTTCAGGGGGTGAAAGAGGCTGACGTTTTGGCCTTTGCCTCCCTGGTAGCCCGGAGATGAATCTTATTAATGTGGAGGGACTCAAAGCCCCCGAGTGTAGAGAACTGGGGTAGTGACATGGCTGGGTTTCTTAGTCTCGAGGAAATAAAGTTCGACTTAAGAGGGTCAATGCTAGGGCTCACCCGGAGGTGGCAGCCGCTCATCGACTTTCTCGGTGAAAATTAAAATGTCAGCAGAAACAGAATTCCAAAAAAGCACAGGGGGGAGGGGCAGACTGTTGTTTTATTGTTGGGTGGTGTGAAGATTGTGTGAGGAAATATTTATTGTGCCATGTTTATGTTGCTGTTATTATTATTATTATAAAAATTGCGAATACCCGAATAAAAAATTTTTTTTTTAAGAAAGATCAGGGCACTTTTAAATCTTCCTTCCAGTGACTCTCAGAACCACAGCAAATAACACCATTCCCCAGCCCTCAACTGAGCCACACATCCCAGTCCCACACATAGTCCCAACATCCACCCAAAATATTTGAACATCCCTGACACAGAGAAATGGGCCAGTGTTAGAGAAACAACTACGGGGCAGGTAAATATCCCGACCTACCAAAGGTCAGGAGAGCTTGGACCTCCATGTTTACATGAGTGAGTCGAAAACTATCAGTCATACATTTAAGTGGTTTAGGTCGTACGCAACATGTCACCAATCATCTAATTTTAAGACCGTCAAGCTTCATCTCGAATTATTATTTAAATCTCAGTGTTTACTAATTGTGCTCACTATCAAATTTATTTTTAATTTTCAGAAGCACTTCTCATAAATTCATATTCTCAGTTGTTTTGCAGTTGACATTGATTGCATGAACTATTTCAGCAGAAAAGCAAGAAAGTTTCTTAAAACTGTAATTTATAAACCATGCATAGCATTCCTTTACTACTGCCTCGTAAGATAGGCTGTGAGATAAATTACATTGTGCTTATTTGCTCATAAAATGTTGTAGGTTGGATGATTTTTAATTGTCTTTTTACTTGTTTTTTTTTAACTGTATCATCTCGGGTACATTGTCATGTTGCATTTTAGCCCTCGCACTATTCATCAACAGATCATCATACAATTTTCCTTGTTGGAAACCTGCAGAAAGTTGTGTCCTGGATTAGGAGAGCTACTTGAAATCAGTTACCACCTAATTTAGTAACCCTCAGTCAGCCAACAAAATTCTACAGACGGACATTAAAACAAGTTGTTGCTTTTTATTAAGAGAATTAAAGTTTCCGAGCATTTTTGGCGCCAGTGAATATATCATAGAATATATCACAGGCAATTCCTTGGAAGCCTCCTTTCTCAAGCAGTTAGATTCCGACATACAGGGTTTCTGAGACAGACAGATAAAAGTAAAATCCTGAGAATGATTTGTGAAGTAGCGTGACAGTTTCCTGAAGAATTAACTATCTGCACAACACTGATGCGGGGGGGGGAGGGTTGCTGCTAGATGCCAGCAACCCCTCTCAAGGAAATTTAGTGTTTAAATATAGAACCTGAATACTTGTAATCCAATTCAGAGGTTACAACAGTCAGATCATCCCGGTCATCTTCCAGCAACATCTGCATTAGTCATAGAATCACAGAATCCTACAGTGCAGAAGGAGGCCATTCAGCCCATCGAGTCTGCACCAACCCTTCGAATGAGAACTCTGCCCATGCCCACTCCCTCCTATCCAAGCAACCGCATAACCTAATCTGCACCTTTCTGGATACTAAGGGGCAATTCAGCATGGCCAATCCACCTAACCTGCACATCCTTGGACTGTGGGAGGAAACAGGAGCACCCGGAGGAAGCCCATGTAGACACGGGGAGAACTTACAAATTTCACACAGACAGTGACCCAAAGCCGGAGGCAGCAGTGCTTTTTTTCCAAATTTATAGTACCCAATTATTTTTTTTACCAATTAAGGGGCAATTTAGTGTTGCCAATCCACCTAACCTACACATCTTTGGGTTGTGGGGGTGAAACCCACACAGACACGGGGAGAATGTGCAAACTCCACACGGATAGTGACCCAGGGCCGGGATTCGAACCCGGGTCCTCAGCGTCGTGAGGCAGCAGTGCTAACCACTGTACCACCTTGCCACCTAAAAATAATACAATTATTATTGAACTCTTATGGGCAGCACAGCGGCGCAGTGGTTAGCACTACTGCCTACAGCACTGAGGACCCGGGTTCAATCCCGGCTCCGGGTCACAGTCTGTGTGGAGTTCACACATTCTCCTCGTTTCTGCATGTTTCACCCCCACAACCCAAAGATGTGCAGGTTAGGTGGATTGGCCATGCTAAATTGCCCCTTAATTGGAAATAAATAATTGGGTACTCTAAATTTATTTTTAAAAAATTATTGTACTCTTATTTAAACACCCATGCAAACTATTGTGCAGCACTTTTTAAGGTAAAACACACAACATTCAATTTAGTACCTAGAGGGGTCACACAAAAAAGAGTTCTAAAAGTCCTCAGACTAAATTTTTTTTACATGCAGTTTCACAATGTAATCCGCACAACCAGAAGATGTTAGCACAGCCTAGATTATTTTACCACCGGAAAAGAGCCTGTTCTCGCTGAAAGAATACAAGGCTGAGAGGTTTCTTCAGATAGTCATATTAGAAAGATATTAGTTTTTCTTACCTGTCTGACTCTACATAGGGGTTTCACTGCCGTCGCCACTATCACCAGTCACACCTGCAAACAACAACATATTTTAAATTCCGTTTACAATCCCAGCTCCCTTCCATGCAAATGTGTGTTTTCAGCCTCTCAGTTGACTGTCTGCACTATAAAGGAAGCAAAGATTGAGGATAAACATCTCACTTTGAAGTTTTAATCAAACCGTATGCGATCACTGAATCTGGAAGCTTCTAAACAAACTACATAAACAATGTACAAATGGTCCCCATCCAATCATGTTAATGTAGTCAATTATGTTCCAGGGTGGAAGTTCTCTTAGTAGTATCATAATCTTTATCCCAGACATTCCTCCAAAACTCTCACCGTTACATATCTTCATGCACACTGCAGGTACAAGACATTTCATAAAGGTGGGGAGTCTACATTCGGGAAAAAACACATATTCAGCTCCCAATGGATTTGTCAGCACAAGTCTGTGAGATAAGAGGATTGACTTACTGTACGGTCCCTCACCAGTGTCTGAGCTGAGACACTGAGCTCTGAAACTCATTTTAAAACTGGAACAGCTGACCTCCAAACCACACCTCCTCAACCTCAGCAAAGACCTTGGCAACTTGTCAGGGGTAGATGAACAAATGGTCAGTATCCCTAAACCTAACCTCTCTACTCCGATTCTCAGAGACCAACCTGCACGTTCTTACTTCTGACCCTCAGAGTTCGCCTTTTGCCATTTCACCTCGACTAGGTCCCACGGAATGGCAGCCTTTAAGAAAATTGTGGTATGATGAAAAAAAGATGCTCATTTGTACCCCTCGACCTGCTGTGTTGAAGGTAGGTGACAGTTGTATTGGAAACATTCTCCAGTTCTCATTGGAATCATGCTTTTAGAAATAATCACAAAGGCATATGGATTTTCATCTTCGGGGTTGCGAAATTTCCAAGTCCGCCGTGCCCGCATATACACACTTCACTCGCCACACACAACATCCCAGCCAACAAAATGGCAGCAAGACACACGGCCCTGAGGTTCACCAACGTGGAACAGGAGACCCTGCTAGGTGCCGTGGAAGAGAGGCAGCCGACCATGCACCCTGGGGTGGGAAGGTGGCTGCCAGCCACTCCCGCTCGCCGGGCATAGACGCAGGTGGCAGAGGTGGTCAGCATCGTAGGCAACACCGCCCAGACCGGCCTGCAGTGCAGGAAAAAACTGCAGGGCATCCTCAGGGCAGCCAGGGTGAGTGGGCAGCACTGTGTCCCTGGCACCAACCTCCGTCCCACACACCCGCAACCCTACCCCCCACCCAGAGAGCTGCCAAATCCCCACTCTGCACAACATGCTAGCACCTGGTTACCATGGTCGGGTGCCCTGGCCACTGAATGTACCAGCTACCCAGACACTGGGCTGCATGCGTTGGACTGTCTAACACTGTGCATTTTCTGTTTCACCCCTCCCCCCGTTCATACCCCCGGGAGCGGGAGAAGACTGGAGGGGGACCGCTGGACCTGCGGCCCCTTCACCGCAGCAGAACAGAGGGCATTGGACATGGTGGAAGGGCCCGAAGAAAGGGCAGTCGCCAGGGTGGAGGTCGGCATCAGTCGAGGAGGTGAGACCCCGCTGAGTTGCGATTCCCCATGGTGCGTGTGTCAGCCCACCCCCTTCGATGACCCCTACATCATCCTCACCCTCACACCACCACCACCTCCCCCCTTCCGAACACCCCCTCTCCCCAACATCCGCCCGCCCGCGATACAATTAAGCATCTTGTTTTGTGTCTTACAGGAGCTGCTAGTTATTGGGCGGGCCTTTCTGGTGTCCCCCACCCCAACCCCAGCTACAGCCAGAACCCAAGTGTCAACCTCGGCCCGCATTCCGAGACACCCTGGAGCTCGAATCCGGGTATGACACAGATTTCCCGTCACAGCTGTCTCCAACACCCTCCACCATCCCAGAGACCTCGGTTGGGAACATTAGTGAAGAGGCTCTTGAGGCACTATCTGGTACAGCAGGTGGAGGTAGGAACTCCTGAGGGGACAGTTGGTTGGAGGGCAGGCCGACCCAGGGACTAGCTGCCGTCCAGACGGGTTTCAGGCTTTTGTAACGGACATTCCCATCGATTGTGGAGGTGCAGTCGCAGAGTCAGGGTCTAGATGAGGGGTTGCCGGGGAGCATCCAGCACCTGTAGGTGCAGTTGGAAGAGTCCAAACTTGTACGGGAGCAGGAGGTGGTGCCGACCACGCGTGCCACCCAGGCCAACACCGCACAGGTGACGTCCACGGTGGATGTCTTGGGGGCGTAGGTTTCGGTCATGGATCAACATGATCAAGACCTGGGACATTCTGTGTAGGCGGTGGCCGAGGCGTAGGACAGGGCTGCTCTCTCACAGGCAGCCATGTGTCAGGGCCACTTGGACATTACAGCTCCTCTCCAGAGCATGGCCCAGTCACAGCGGACCATGGCTGAGAGAGTCAGCTTCATTGTCCAGGCACTGGCCGACGTGGCACATATCCAAAAGGTGGTGGCACAGTCGCAATGTGATGTAGTGCAGTCCCAAATGGAGGTGGTCCATTCCCTGGCTCCATAACTGCGAGCATGCAGAACCTGGTCGAGACCATAGTGGGCCTCCAGGACTGGTAGCGCCAGGTGATGGGGGAGCCTCAGGCGTAGCTCCGCTCGCACCCCTGTCCCATGGTGTGCTCCAGGAGCCATCAGTCACCCCAAGGGAGGAAGAGGTGATGGGGCCCATGCTGGTGACTCCTGCAGTGGAGGTGGCAGAACACCACAGCACCTCGGACCCCCCACAGCCCTGTCCCTGGCGCATCACATGGGCAGAGGGCAAAACAGGGCGGCACCACACCACCTGGGACACCCAAGCAGCAGCCGGGCCCATCCAGGCCCAATCGTCCCAGAAGACGGGACCACAGGGGACCAAGGTCACAGGGCAGGAATCACAGCAGGCCGCCTCCACATCTGCTGTACTGTCTCGGGATCCACCTAAGCATAGCATTAGGGCCCGTAAGGCCAGAAATTAGACACCAGTTAAGATAGCATGGGTGCAGGGCACAAATCTGTATATATCTTTTCACAATAAATACCTACGCACAATGTTTCAAACTGCCTCGGTGCTCTGTCAGAAGAGTGTGAGGGATGGGCTGGCTGGGCTGGCCAGAGAGTGGGGCGAATGGGCAGATATTGGGGGTGGGCTTGGCCCAACGACCGCGGTTCAGCCAGCGTTTACTGCTTCGGTATAATTCACGCCCGCAAGACATCCGCCTGAGAGGAGAGGTGAATCATGGGAGGGTCGAGCATACTGTGTCCAACCCACTAATCACATTTAAATGAATATGAACGCTGATTTTGCATGTTGCCACCGGCGTGAGGCCCAAACCTTGTTATCGCCACCAGTGAGGGACCGGAGCATGACGCCCGAACCGGCACTGGGCACGGACCTCGATTTCGGAGGACACCCAATTCTCCTCTCGAATGCGGATCACGTTTGCAGCATCGCGAGATGGAGAATTTCACCCTCAGTTTTAGTTGACCTCTTGCTTCTTAGTCGAGTACCCACACAATCCTGCAGCTCTGATGTCTTCAAGCTTTATGCATCTGTATAAATGTTCTCGTCTGCCTAGTCTTAATAATTGAACCCACAACATGTTTGCACAATCCGTTATGGGTGATGGGTACCTTCATGTCACAATAAAACACTAAGGACGGGATTTAGCGAGCAACTGGCCGCGTGTTTTTCGGCGACAGAGGCGGCCCACCAGCGGAATTTGCTGGTTCCGCCTTTGTCAACAGGATTTCCCATTGACTGCAGCCCTCATCGCCGGGAAACCCGTACGCCACCGGTGGGACCGAATATCCAGCCTGCGTGAACAGCTGGTAAATTCCGCACGAAAAGAATGATATTTTCCGGCACATGCCTACGTATTAGAATTATTGGTTAAAGATCATATTTATTTGTTGAACATAGTGAAGATTTGGCATATTCATTATTGTAAATATAAATGGTAAGAATTGTCACAGTTGAAAATTATATGTAATTCACTATTCTTATCAACAGAGAGTTGATGTATAGATAGGACAGTATGTACAGGGATAAAGATATGCCTATAGGTTAGCGTAGTTTGAAAAACACAGATAATGGGACAGACAAAGCAATGATTATGAAACTTGAGTAGTTTATGAATAGACCAGGATAGAATTACTGTTACATATCGATGGTCGCTCATTGCAAAATCATTCATTCTATGACCAGAAGTTTACACTTCCCCAGTGCATTCTGAGGTGGGGGCAGTATTTAATTGCATAGATCAGACTTCCCCACCACCCCAACAAGATCCCACCCGCCCTGACTTGGTCACCATTTCATACCGGAGCAGGTACTGCCTTGGATAGATGCCAGCGCTTGCCCCACTTAAGGCCCTTAAATGGTCACTCACTGGCCACCCAAGGGCATTTTTCCGCCCCGCCTCAATTTTTAGGCTGACGGGCCGATGATAGATCGGAGGGAAGCCCGAAATTGAACAAACTTGAACAAAATTGGGTGGGAAATGAGGTGGAGGGGGGTGGGGAGAAACGTCCATCAGAAGCCCCCTTCTGACTGGAGATCCCCTTCCCTCAGGGCTCAGATATCTCTGGACTGCCCTCATCCCACTCTGATCTATGCCCCCTCACAACCCCCAGGCCATTCGTCCCCTCCCCCTAACCACTGCCACTTACCTTTGGTTCGTTCCAAGTGGCTAGTGTTCAGTGCCCCTTCCGCTCAAAGGGAGGCGTCGCCTGAAAAAATGGCGGGAGCACGTGCCATTGTAACCTTTAAGAGGGAATTGGGATAAAGTGGAAACATTTGCAGGGCAATGGGGAATGGGTGCAAGAGTGAGACAAATTGGATGGCTCTTTCAAAGATCTGTCACAGGCACCATGGGCAGTATGGCTTCCTTCCACATTGTATACTTCAAAGATTCTACACACATTCACTGTCAATGGAAAGTGATGAAAACAAAAGCAGCGCAAGAAACCAACAACCAAAAATAAATGTTGTAAAGTTAAGGAGCAGCATTCGAGTGCTTGGAATCATTGTCCTTCGCTATCAATAAATCAGTCTTACGTGTCACAAAACTCCACCACTCTAATCTAGCTCAATACATTGTAGCATAACTCCCTTTTATGAGGGGAGGGGGAGTTAATTTTATTTCCCACGGGAATCAACTTCTGAGCTGGATAAAGCTGAAGAGAATGGAGAAGAGGAACATCAAGAAAAGAGTGTAGAAATAGCCATTCACCTATAAATATTCTTTCCATGGTATCTAATTGTGGTTTATACTTGGACTAATCCCAACACTATTTTATTAGTTATTGCTATTGGTTTATTGTGAATGCTTAACATTTTTCCTCACGTTCTGTTCTGAATTTACTTTTCATTACTTTATAGTTATGTCCTCTGGCCCTTTCGTCGCTCACTTTGAAGTCATAATCTGGCCTTTTCTAACTTACCTTTCATTATTCCTTGCACAAGCTGTTCCTCATATACATATGCCATACTCTCCTTCAAGCAAGCAATTTTCATCATCTGCGAAATATTTCCAACCACAACAATGGGTCAGTTCATATCTTTCTCACATCCTCCTTTGAATGTCATGCAACTGGTGGACAGATGATAGTATTCGCTAGTTGGACGTCTTTAGTATAAAGATCCACTTTCCTCATTACCTTTCCATCTTCATCTTTTGTTCTTTGTAAAACCCAAGGAGGGAGTCTCTGCTTTGGGCCCAGTTTTCTAGCTCTGGGGTTGCTTGGGACAATTCCCAGCTCTGTGAAAACGGCCACTCTAAGGTCGGACTTTCATCCCGGGGCGGGGGCTTTTGGCCGGCGGGGGTGATGAGGGCAGGCTAGATTGCAAGTCAGGCTTGCCAACTCTGGAACAAGTGCGGGAGCTGCCTGATGTGAAGGTAGGCTGGACGGAAGGCCTGCTTCTGTGCTCCGGCACTGTGTTGGGTTAATGTTTTTTTTAAATTAAGAAAAAACAGCCCTACAACCCTCACCACCTCACGTAATCCCCATGCCCCACCCATGCCAACCTCATGCCCCTCTATCCACCCCCCATGGCCCCTCAAACCCCCAAGTCCCCCACATCCCCATGAACCTTTATCACTCCTATTTTAACTTATTGCCAACTTATTCTCTCTTCCAACCTCTTCCGTCGGGCAGGAGTTGCAAATGTCTGAGAACACGCACTAACAGATTTAAAAAGAGCTTCTTCCCCGCTGTTACCAGACTCCTGAATGACCCTCTTACGGATTGAACTGATTTCTCCATGCATCTCCTCGGTAGCACAATGGTTAGCACTGTTGCTTCACAGTACCAGGGACCCGGGTTCAATTCCCTGCTTGGGTCACTGGCAGAGTCTGCACGTTCTTCCCATGTCTGCGTGTAGATTGTAGATTGGCTACCCAGTCTGCCAGGTGAGTAGTAGTAGCCAGTTTCACTCTGCCTCTGCAAGGTCAGCCAGAGAGGTACACGTTGCTCACGAACCTGACACCCTCACATCCTAACTTCCACCATTAAAGCTGCCTCTGTGAGACCGGTATGATTGGGGGGTGGGGGGGAACAGTGGCTCAGTGGTAATATCTCTAGACTAGTAAACCAGAGACCATGGGCAGATGGTGAAATTTGAATTCAATAAAATAAATCTGGAATTAAAAGTCTAATGATGAAGCCATTGTTCAGAGTCGTTAAAACCCACTTGGTTCATTAATGTCCTTTAGGGAAGGAAATCTACCATCCTTACCAAGTCTGGCCTACATGTGACTCTTAACAATGACCTTAAACCTCTCTGAACAGGGGCAATTAGGGATGAACAATGAATGCAGGCCTAGCCAGTGACACCCACATCCCATAAAAGAATTAAGAAAAAGATTCCACACTTTCAATCCATTACCTCCACCTTATCAACATTTTGCTTTACATTATTGCCCATTTCTACAGGTGCTCTGGAGCTCATAAACAGGACTACCACAGCAGACACATTGTGGGAGTTTTAAAGTTGACCAGTGAGTTTCCACGGGTGACGTTCGCCAAATACGTCAACGCATCTGAAGGTCCAAAATGCCAACTTCCAGGTGTAACTAAGACAGATTGGGTTTGTTGCTCACAAACACATTGGTTGAGGCGAAGTGAGCTAATAACAAATGCAAATCCCTCAATTGAAGCAATATTTCAACACCCATCCAGACTTAAAGGTGTATCCACGGGTTTCCCAGGTTTCGTGAAAGAGGCCAGTGAAACCAAAGTAAGAGCACAATGACAATTGAGGGGGCTGGTTAGAAAACTATGCAAATTTGTCAGTAAGTACTCAGCTGCTTTCTTCCTTAATGGTGGGAAAATATTTGTTCACATTTTTTGAACGTTTACGTTGTACGTTTTAGAAGGTTTCAGAATCAGGTCAGGATGGTGGCATTTTGACTGTCTTAAGGAGTAATATAGTAATAATAATCTTTTATTGTCACAAGTATGAAATCACTGTGAAAAGCCTCTTATCGCCACATTCCAGCGCCTGTTCGGGTAAGCTGGTACGGGAATTGAACCCACGCTGCTGGCCTTGTTCTGCATCACAAACCAGCTGTTTAGCCCACTGAGCTAAACCAGCCCTTAGGCCCATAACTTGCTGGTTCCCCCAGTGTCGTGGTTAAGGTGTAACCCAATGATGCGCTGGTGAATCCCTCTAAGCTCCCACGTAAGGATTTACCCAGCAATTGCCCAGAAGTGTCAACTTTCCTGGATTTCTGGACTGGGAACCATCCGACAGAAGCGATATAAATTGTTAACTTCGAATGATTCTGACAGTTTAACCCTGATTGTTATTCTGAAAGAGTTGGAGGGAGAAAAAAAATCACTTCTAACTCCAGAATAACTATTTAAACACCCAGACCTTGCACAGGATACCCCCAACACGTCCGACCCCCCACAGCAGTTACCCCATACTACCCCTACCCCAGCTCAACCTGAACCCTCTCATTCCTTGCCCGATCGCACCCCCTCCTACCCCCAGTCCACCTCCACCTCCCAGTCCAACCCAAGCCGACCCCACTCACCTCCCACCCTACACCCATCCGATCCACCTCCTCTTCCCAGACTGACCCCCTGTCTGACTCTACCCCCTGGACTGACTGTCCCCTCATGGACTGATCCCCGGCTCCCAGACTACCCCTCCCCTCCCATCCTACCTTCCACTCCCCAGACTGACACCCCGTCTACTGGCCTGACCCCTACTCCCGGACTAACCCCAGTCATCCCAGAATAACCCCCCCAACCCCAGACTGACCCTATCATCCTGGAATGTCCCCCCCCCCCCACTCCTAGACTGACCCCTCCCACTCCCAGACTGACCCCTCATCCCCAACTGACTCCCCCCGTCCTGGACTAACCTCCCCATCACCCCACGTCATTCCCAGTCTGACCGCACTCCCTCCTGATGCGAACTGACACCCCCTCCAGTCCGACCCGCCTTCTCTGCTCTAATTGAAACAACCCCAGCCTATCCAGCCTCTCTTCATAACTGAAATGCTCCAGCAATCTCGTGGTGAATTTCCTCTGCACCCTTTCTAGTGCAATCATCTCCTTCCTATAGTGTAGTGACCAGAACTGGACACAGTACTCTAGCTGTGGCCTAACAAGCATTTTATACAGCTTTCATCAAACCTCCCTGCCTATATATTCTATGCCACAGTTAATAAGGACACGTATCCCATATGCCTTCTTAACCCCCTTATCTACCTATCCTGCTGCCTTCACGAATCTTTGGGCATTCATCCCAAGATCTCTCTGCTCCTTGTAATTCCTAGCATCCTACCATTCATTGTATATTCCCCTTACTTGATAGTCCTCCCAAAATGCATCACCTCACACCTTTCAGGGTTAATTCCATTTGCTATAGTTCTGCCTATCTGACCAGCCCGTCTATGTTATCCTGTAATCTAAGGATTTCCTCCTCGCTATTTACCACACCACCAATTTTTGTATCATCAGCAAACCTACTGATCATACCCCTCCTATTCACATCTAGATCATTAATGTACACTAGAAACAGCAAGGGACCCAACACTGATTCCTATGGTACACCACTGGACACAGTCTTCCAGGCACAAAAGCAACCTCGACCATCATCCTTTGCAACCTGCCACCAAGCCAATTTTGGATCCAATTTGACAAATTTTGGATCCCATGGGCTCTTGCCTTCTTGATCAGTGTCCCATGCGAGACCTTGTCAAAAGCCTTACTGAAGTCCATGTATGCTACATCAACTGCACTGCCCTCATCTCCACACCTCATCACCTTCTCGAAAAATTCAATCAAATTTGTTAAACATGATCTCCCCATGACAAAGCCATGCTGACTATCATTGATTAATCCTTACCTCTCTCTCCAAGTGACGATTAATTACTTCCCTCAGAATTATTTCCAATAATTTTCTTACCACTGATATGAGACTCATTGCTCTGTAATTACCAGGTTTTCCCCTACTTCCCTTTTTGAGTAATGGCACCATATTAGCTGTCCTCTAGTCCTCTGGGACCTCCCCTGTGGTCAGAGCCCTGAAACCTCCACCCTTGCCTCACATAGCAGCCTGGGATACATCTCATCTGAGCCTGGGGATTTATCCACTTTTGAACCCGCCAAAACCACTAACACCTCATCCCTCTCAGTGCTATTCTGTTCAATTATATCACAACCCCCATCCTGCTTTCTATAACTACATTGTCCCTCTCCATAGTGAACACTGATGCAAAATAATCATTTTGTACTTCACCTACGTCTTTCGGCTCCAAACACAGGTTGCCACTTCTCACAGGGTGCGGAGTCGGCATCTCCCGAATCCAGAGAGGGTGTGTAGCGTGGCCCAGGGCCTCGGGACATCAGGCCAGTGGCATAGCGGCAGTCCAATCTAGTCGCAGAAGGATGGTGAGGGGAGCGGCGCCAGACAACATTCACCTCCATTCCCTGGAGTTCCTGTACGCCCTGAGCGGCACTCTCCTGAGAAAGAGACATTGGCAAAGCCTGCTGGAATGTTGTTTTTTAAAAAATATATTTTATTAAAGTTTTCAAACACAATTTTTTCCCTTACAAATAAAAAAAAAAGTAACATGATAACTGCAATATAACATTGTTTAACTAACATGGCAAACTAACCAAATAACACGAAGTAGTACTCCCCCCCGCCCCCTCTCCCCCTCCAAAAACCCAAACAATTTACCCCCCCTCGCTACCCACCGCCCCCCCCCCTCCCCCTGGGTTGCTGCTGCTGGCCATCTATCTTCCCGCTAACGTTCCGCTAGGTAGTCGAGGAACGGTTGCCACCGTCTGGTGAACCCTTGAGCCGATCCTCTCAGTGCAAACTTCATCTGCTCTAGTTTTATGAACCCCGCCATATTGTTTATCCAGGCCTCCAGTCCGGGGGGTTTCGCTTCCTTCCACACGAGTAAAATCCTATGCCGAGCTACTAGGGACGCAAAGGCCACGACATCGGCCTCTTTCGCCTCCTGCACTCCCGGCTCATCCGCAACTCCAAATAAAGCTAACCCCCAGCCTGGTTTGACCCGGACCTTCACCACCTTCGAGATCACTCCCGTCACTCCCCTCCAATACCCCTCCAGTGCCGGACACAACCAAAACATATGTGTGTGGTTCGCCGGGCTTCCCCCGCACCTCCCACACTTGTCCTCCACTCCAAAGAACCTGCTCAACCTTGCTCCCGTTATGTGTGCTCTATGCAGCACCTTAAATTGGATCAGGCTAAGCCTGGCACACGAGGAAGAGGAATTTACCCTTCTTAGGGCATCAGCCCACAAACCCTCCTCAATCTCCTCCCCGAGCTCTTCTTCCCATTTTCCCTTCAGTTCGCCCACCAACTCCTCCCCCTCTTCTCTCATCTCCCGGTATATCTCTGACACTTTGCCCTCCCCGACCCACACCCCCGAAAGCACCCTGTCCTGGATCCCTTGTGTCGGGAGCAGCGGAAATTCCCTCACCAGTTGTTTAGTGAACGCTCTCACCTGCATATATCTAAAGAAATTTCCCCGGGGCAGCTCATACTTTTCCTCAAGCGCTCCCAAGCTTGCAAACGTCCCGTCTATAAATAAATCTCCCACTCTCCTGATTCCTACCCGGTGCCAGCTCTGGAATCCTCCGTCCAGCCTCCCTGGGGCAAACCTATGGTTGTTCCTGATCGGGGACCACACTGAGGCTCCCAGCACACCCCTCTGTCGCCTCCATTGCCCCCAGATACTTAATGTTGCCGCCACCCCTGGGTTCGTGGTAAATTTTTTTGGGGAGAGCGGTAGTGACGCCGTCACCAGCGCTTTTAAACTCGTCCCTTTGCAGGACTTCATCTCCAACCATTTCCACGCCGCTCCCTCTCCCTCTATCATCCATTTACGAATCATCGCCACATTGGCGGCCCAGTAGTAGTCGCCCAAATTCGGCAACGCCATTCCCCCTCTGTCTCTGCTACGTTGTAGGAACCCCCTCCTTACCCTCGGGGCCTTCCCTGCCCACACGAAGCTCGTGATGTTCCTATCTAGTTTTTTAAAGAAGGCCTTAGTGATCAGTATAGGGAGACATTGGAACACAAATAGGAACTTCGGGAGGACCATCATCTTAATTGCCTGCACTCTGCCCGCCAGTGACAGCGGCTGCATGTCCCACTTTTTGAAATCCTCTTCCATTTGTTCCACCAGCCGTGTCAGATTGAGTCTATGTAAGGTTCCCCAGCTCCTGGCTATCTGAATCCCCAGGTATCGGAAGTTTCTTTCCACTCTCCTTAGCGGTAGGCCATCTATCCCTCTACTCTGGTCCCCAGGGTGTATCACAAAAAGCTCACTCTTTCCCATGTTAAGCCTATATCCCGAGAAATCTCCAAACTCCCTCAATATCTGCATGGCCTCTGTCATCCTCCCCACTGGGTCCATCACATACAGCAGTAGGTCATTGGCGTAGAGTGACACTCGGTGTTCCTCTCCCCCTCTAATCACCCCTCTCCATTTTCTGGAGTCTCTCAGCGCTATGGCCAGTGGTTCAATTGCCAACGCAAACAGTAATGGGGACAACGGGCATCCCTGTCTTGTTCCCCTGTGCAGTCGAAAATACTCCGACCTTTGCCGACCTGTGACCACACTTGCCGTTGGGGCTCCATAGAGGAGTTTAACCCAGCTGACAAACCCGTCCCCGAACCCGAACCTCCTCAGCACCTCCCATAGATACTCCCACTCCACCCTATCAAATGCCTTCTCTGCATCCATTGCCGCCACTATCTCTGCCTCCCCC
Organism: Scyliorhinus torazame; assembly: GCF_047496885.1. Lineage (NCBI taxonomy): Eukaryota > Metazoa > Chordata > Chondrichthyes > Carcharhiniformes > Scyliorhinidae > Scyliorhinus > Scyliorhinus torazame. The sequence continues at coordinate 290,294,892 of NC_092712.1, forward strand.
TCTGCTGGGGGCATCATTATCACCCCTAATAGCCGTCGCACGTTGACATTTAGTTGTCTCCCCTTTACGAACCCTGTCTGGTCTTCGTGCACCACCCCCGGGACACAATCCTCTATCCTCGTTGCCAGCACCTTTGCTAGCAACTTGGCGTCCACATTTAGCAGTGAGATAGGCCTATAGGACCCGCACTGCAGCGGATCTTTATCCCGCTTCAAGATTAGCGATATTGTCGCCTCCGACATTGTCGGGGGCAGGGTCCCCCCTTCTCTGGCCTCGTTAAAGGTCCTTACCAGCAGCGGGGCCAACAAGTCCACATATTTTCTATAGAATTCCACCGGGAACCCATCTGGTCCCGGGGCCTTCCCTGCCTGCATGTTCCCCAGCTCCTTGGTAACCTCGTCCACCCCAATCGGCGCCACCAGGCCTTCCACCTCCTGCTCCTCCACCCTCGGGAACCTTAATTGGTCCAAAAACTGCCGCATCTCCTCTTTTCCCTCCGGGGGTTGGGACCTATATAGTCTCTCATAAAAGGTCTTAAACACCTCGTTTATCTTCCCTGCTCTCCGCACCGTAGCTCCCATTTCATCCCTAATTCCCCCTATCTCGCTCGCTGCTGTCCTCTTTCGCAGCTGATGGGCCAACAGGCGACTCGCCTTTTCCCTATATTCATATCTCATCCCCTGTGCCTTCCTCCACTGTGCCTCCGCCCTCCTTGTGGTCAACAGGTCGAACTCCGTCTGGAGTCGTCGCCTCTCCCTGTATAGTCCTTCATCCGGGGCCTCCGCGTATTCTTTATCTACCCTCAAAATCTCCCCCAGTAGTCTTTCCCTTTCCTTGGCCTCTATTTTCCCCTTGTGGGCCCTGATGGAGAAGATCAGCTCTCCTCTGACCACCGCCTTCAGTGCTTCCCATACTACTCCCACTCGGACCTCCCCGTCGTCATTGGCCTCCAGGTACCTTTCGATACATCCCCGCACCCTTCCGCAGACTCCCTCAACCGCCAGTAATCCCACATCCAGTCGCCAGAGTGAACGCTGCTCCCTCTCCTCTCCTAGTTCCAGGTCCACCCAGTGTGGGGCATGATCTGAAACAGCTATGGCTGAGTACTCAGTTCCTTCCACCCTCGAGATCAGTGACCTTCCCAAAACAAAGAAGTCTATCCGGGAGTACACCTTGTGAACATGTGAGAAGAAGGAGAACTCTTTGGCCATCGGCCTAACAAATCGCCACGGATCCACTCCCCCCATTTGGTCCATAAACCCCCTAAGCACCTTGGCCGCTGCCGGCCTTCTTCCGGTCCGAGATCTAGACCTATCTAACCCTGGGTCCAACACGGTGTTGAAGTCCCCCCCCCCATTATCAGGTTTCCTACCTCCAGGTCCGGGATACGTCCCAGCATCCGCTTCATAAATCCCGCATCATCCCAATTCGGGGCATATACGTTAACCAACACGACCTCCATTCCCTCCAGTCTGCCACTCACCATCACATATCTGCCTCCGCTGTCTGCTACAATGTTCCTAGCTTCGAATGACACCCGTTTCCCCACCAGTATGGCCATCCCTCTGTTCTTTGCATCCAGCCCTGAGTGGAACACCTGTCCCACCCATCCTTTCCTTAATCTAACTTGGTCCGCCACCTTCAGGTGCGTCTCCTGAAGCATGGCCACGTCTGCCCTCAGTCCTTTCAAGTGCGCGAACACTCGGGCCCTTTTAATCGGCCCATTTAGGCCTCTCACGTTCCACGTGATCAGCCGAACTGGGGGGCTGCCTGCCCCCCTCCCCTATCGACTAGCCATCACCCTCTCTAGGCCAGTCCCACGTCCCGGTTCCGCGCACCCACCCGTTCCCCAGGCGGCGCATTCCCGCCCTGACCACCTTTTCTTTTACCAGTTCCTCTTCGATCTCTGCAGCAGCAACCCAGTTATCCTCTGCCCCCCCCCCCCCACTAGATCCCCATCTAGCATGATTGCTCCCCCCATATTGCTTCCGAACGTCAGCTGACTTCAACTGTCCCCGGCTTCTCCCGCTCTCTCCTTGACCCCCCTGTGTGGGGAACTCCCATCTACCTTGCGCCTATCTTCCCGCCATCATCTTTCTGGCGCGGGAACAAGAACAATAAGCCCCGTGTTCTCTAGAGCCGTCCCGCCCCTCGTGGCGCAGCTCCCTCTGCCGCCCCACTCCCATTCCCCATCCCCCGCCTATGTCTCTTCTTCCCCCCCACCGGCGCCCACATTTCTCAGTGTCCCCCCCTCCCCAATTTACATCTCTATATACATCAGCATTGTCGTTTCCCCTCCAACATCAGTCCCTCAGTTCTGATCCAGTTTCTCGTTTTTAATGAAGGTCCATGCTTCTTCCGCCGTTTCGAAGTAGTGATGCCTCTCCTGGTGCGTGACCCACAGTCGCGCCGGCTGCAACATCCCGAACTTCACCTTCTTCTTGTGTAGCACCTCCTTGGCTCGATTAAAACTCGCCCTCCTTCTCGCCATCTCCGCACTCCAATCCTGGTACACCCGTACCACCGCATTCTCCCATCTACTACTTCATACCTTTTTGGTCCATCTCAGAACCACCTCTCTGTCATTGAAGCGATGAAATCGCACGATCGTCGCCCTAGGTGGTTCTCCCGCCTTTGGTCTCCTCGCAGGGACCCGATGGGCCCCTTCCACTTCCAAGGGGGCCTCAGCTCCCATTAGCGAGCGTAGCATCGTGCTCACGTAGGCCCCGCCGTCCGCTCCTTCCACTCCCTCGGGGAGACCCAGGATCCGAAGGTTCTTTCTCCGTGATCTGTTTTCTAGGACTTCAATCCTTTCAATGCACTTTTTGTGGAGCGCCTCGTGCGTCTGCGTTTTGACCGCCAGGCCCAAGATCTCGTCCTCGTTGTCCGTCACCTTCTGCTCCACCACGCGGAGCTCCATCTCCTGGGTCTTTTGTGCCTCCTTAAGCCCCTTAATTGCTTGTAGCATCGGGGCCAGCACCTCCTTCTTAAGCAGCTCCACACACCGTCTCAAAAATTCGTCTTGGTCCGGCCCCCATGTCGCCTGGGCTCCCTCCGCCGCCATCTTGCTCCTTTTTCCTTCTGTCCCTGTCCTCGAGGATTCTTCGCGATCTGGCCGCCGCCGCCGATATTTTTCTTTTTCGTTGGGGGGGACTCCCTGTTGTCTCACCCCACACTGGGTTTCGTCCTGAAAAAATTCCCGTTGGGGCTCTTAAAAGAGCCCGAAGGTCCGCTCGAGCTGGAGCCGCCGAAACGTGCAGCTTAGCTGGTCATCGCCGCAACCGGAAGTCAGCCTGCTGGAATGTTAAGGAACCTTCACGTAGGAGCTTCTTTTGGATTTCAAGTCGGATGGTCGTGGAGCATAATCGCCAACACAGTGCCGTATTCGCAATATTCGGCAATTTTCCGCAAACGGGAAACACACTCGACAACTGTCCACCTGTATTTTTGCAAAATGATGGACAGAGTCATGTTAAATTGGTCCCCCACCAATACGATAAGCTGGTCAAATGCTAGTGTATCCAGTGCCCCTGGAAGCGTAAGGCTCCTAGTTACTCCGTACGTGCGCACCCCACAGGCCGTCAATAGAATCACCATCTGCCGCCCATTTTCGGTAATGTTAATTGCCATGAAAGGTAATGCAGGCGTTCCATGTTCTGATTCCAGGATTCAGCAGCAGGGTCAAAAGCATCCAATTGACCAAACAAATGCATAGTGAAGCAATTAACACTGTACCTTAATCCCAAGGGAGAAACAAAGTCACAGAGAGGCGGTTCAGTTGCAGAGTTGCACATCGACCGTTCCGGTTTAATCCTTGTCTCCAGTTTAATAAAGGCGAGGGGAGTCCGACAAGCAAACAAAAAAAGACATTTACTTACAAGAATAACTATTTACGTGAGGCCCGGTGATACCTCACTGGGTCATCTCTCTGTGTCTGTTGGTTCCTGACTGGGCCATCTTTTATACAACATGGTTATCAGCCCCGTAGTTAGCGGGGGAGCTCATACTCCTTGAGCCTCACGGGGAAAACAATAGCCCGGCCCGTGTGTCTGGTGCAGGTTAATACAGCCACTTTGGTCCCGAATGGACCCTGCTCTTTCCCTGGTTATCCTCTTGACCTTAATATGCTTACAAATCTCTTTGGAATTTCCCTTTATTTTATCCCCCAGAATTTTCCATACCCTCGCTTCACTCTCCTAATTTATTTTTTAAGTACCCCCCTGCACTTTCTGTACTCCTCTAGGGCATCGATTGTTTTGAGCCCCTGAATGTGCCATAAGCCTTCCATTTTTCCTCATGCAATGCTGTATTTCCCTTGACATCCAGGGTCCTTTGCCTTGTTGGTCCCACTTTATAACTTTACAGGAACATAATAGCATTGTACTCTCTCTATTTCCTTTTTGAATGATTCCCACTGCTCTGATGTGGCTCTTCCTACAAGTAGCTGCTCCCAGTTCACTTTGGCCGGAACCAACCTTATCCTATTAAGATCGGCCTTCCCCCCCCAATTCAGGAAATTTATTTCCGGTCCATCATTGTCCTTTTCTATAACTACCTTAAATCTTACCACATTGTGGTCTCCATCCCTTCCACCGCCTACCTAGCCTCATTCCCTAAAATTAGGTCAAATACTGCCCCCTCTCTTGGAGGACTTTTTATGTACTGCCTCAGAAAGCTCTGATGGATGCACTGTTAGAATTTCTCCCCACTAAGCCTTCATACTTAACTTATCCAATTAATATTGGGGAAGTTGAAATACCCTACTAATATTACCCCATTATTTTTACACTTTTGGAGATTTGTCTACCAATCTACTCTTCTATCTCACCCTGGCTGTTTGGGGGTCAATAGTACACTCCCAGCAACGTGATTGCCCACTTTTTGTTTTTAAGTATGATAGACCTGGAGCTGGACACCAGATAGGGAAGAAGTAGAAATGGCGGGCAGCAGAGGGGAGCATAAGACAGGTCGCAGCTGGGAATTATGTGAACTTGGCCTGTGATGATACCAGTCAGAATGAATAGGTGCTCAGGTTTGTCCCTGTGTCTTGCTTTCCATGGGTGCAGGGCATCATCAACTGCACACTCAGGGCAGTCCACATGTTTCCAGATTAACCTGCCATATCCATGAACCTCAAGGGCTTCCAATCCATCAATGTGCAACTGGCATGCAACCTGATAAAGATATTTATGATGGTACGCACAAGATTCCCAGAAAGCTGCGATGAAGCTTTTATCCTGTGGCAGACCAAGCTCCTTGACGCCCTTGGCCCAAGCAGATCAATACCGTGTGGACTGGACGTAGAACTCCTTCCCGGCATATTTCATCAGCTGCAGTGGGAACCTGCTCTCCCGTCTGCAGAGTGGATCAATTGGCAAATGGACTGGAGAGACAAGTGGCAAAGTGCAATTCTCACTTAAACACACCTCCTCTGACATCACAAGCTGAGGACATACCCTTTGGAGTATCTGGGCGCAATTCAGCCAAAAGATTTCTAAATTTCATTTTGGCTGGAATTGAACTCGGGTCCCTGGCGCTGTGAGTCAGCAGTGCTAACCATTGTGTCGCCCCACCAGTTGTTGAAATTCCCTCGACCACCTTTGTTCTTGTATACCATGATGATGTTTGTGTCACGCAACTGCTGTGGGACGGGACGTACTCTCCAGGAGGTCATGGAGGTGTGGCTTTCCAAACTTGAGTTGCTCAGCTGGTATTCTGTCCTATCCAGGTGCCTTCCTTACTGCGAGGGATTCAATGGCCTTTTTGAGCTCAAGTATTGAGGGTTCTTCATACATGGCAGGTTGCTGCAGAAGATCAGCAAACACAAGCAGAGAGATATCTGTCTCACGTGAGTGTACCTCAGAGTAGTGCTCTACAGAGCGGGCCATTTGCTTGTTCTAATCAGTGAGTATCACAGAATCACAGGATTCCCTCTCGATTGCCTTGATTGAACCTGCCTCCACCACAGTTCCAGGCAGCGCATTCCAGACCTGAACCATTCGTTGTGTGGAGAGGCTTTTTCTCACGTCACACTTGCTTCCCCAAAAGCGGATTTCAAAGCATAACTTTGGTGATGGTGGGACTGAGTGCTCTTTTGATACAATCACATAGTGCGAGGGTTGCCACTGGCATTTTGCATACATTGATCCAATTAACTTTGGCACAGTACCTTGCTATCCTCTGCACAATTGCCTTAGCTAGCATTAGATTGTCACATGTTTTCGGGTTGGGGGACAGGTTAAGCCAGATGAGTTGCTTTAATGACTGGAATAAGTTCTGTTAGGTGAGTCTCAAATCAATATCAGTTCTTTTTCCTTCCTTTGCTAAATGTAGGTAACTGCAGCTTTATTGATGATTGACTGCAGAGATTTCCAGGCTTCATCATCCTTATCTGGTGAGCCCTCAGTTTGGAGGGGCTGTCCGAGAGCTTCTGAGAACTTCTGATATTTATCGTCATTCCCCTCGCATGGAATGTTAAAGTGCGGAATGCCAGTATGTTTGGATTTGTGTATGTTCATGCTGCTGTGGAAAAGTGAGTGATCAATATCGCAGTCTGCAATGTGAAAGGTGTGGATCATAAGAACTCTGGACAGATCGTGTCTTCTGGTGATCATCAGGTCAAGTCGGTTGGCCAGAACTCAGATGGTGCCGTGAAACCTTCTGCCGATGTCTGCCCTGGAAGAAGATGTCAGTAATGCAAGGTCCTCAGTATCCACAAGGTTTAATAGCCACAGTCCATCTTCATTAACATTATCAATGCCATGATGAACGAGGCACGTTTGCTATGAAACCCTGTCTAATCCAACTTGTGTATTAAAGTCCCTGAGCCACATGCGCAGTGTGTTGTCAGTGGCCTGCATGGTACTTTCTGAGCAGCCGTAAAGTTGTAAGCATGCAGAGCTTACAAGCAGCATTGCTGAGAAGTCTGAAATCATGGGAATTGCAGGTTTTCAGCATTGGGGTAGCGGGGTCGCTCGTAACTTGGGGTGGTGTCGATAATCAGAGAACTGGACTTCCGGGTGCGGCGATGACCAGCTGAGTCGCACGTTTCGGCAGCTCCCTGTGAAACGGACTTTTGGGCTCTTGATAGGAGCCCCAACGGCAATTTTAACGGCTAAAAACACCGTGCGGTAAACCAGGAGGGTGTTCCCCCTGGACACGGATGGAAAAAGGAGAGGAAAGTGGCCGGATTGCAGCGGATCCTTTGGAACAACGGCAAGGAAGGCAAGCAAAAACCAAGATGGCGTCGGAAGGTGGCAGTTTCATATGGGGCCCTGAACAACAAGAGTTCTTGAAATGCTGCGTGGAGGAGATAAAAAAGGAAATGAAGAAAGAGTTGTTGGCCCCGATACTACAGGCGATCGAAGGGCTAAAGGAGGAACAAAAGACCCAGGAGCAGGAGCTTCGGGTCGTGAAGGCGAAAGCAGCCGAGAATGAGAACGATATACAGGGCCTGGTGGTGAAGTCGGAGATACAGGAGGCACACCAGAAACGATGTGTGGAGAGGTTGGAGGCACTGGAAAACAACGCAAGGAGGAACAACCTGAGGATTCTTGGCCTTCCTGAAGGTGTGGAGGGGGCGGACGTCGGGGCATATGTGAGCACGATGCTGCATTCGTTAATGGGAGCGGAGGCCCCGACGGGTCCGTTGGAGGTGGAGGGAGCGTACCGAGTTATGGTGCGAGGATCGAGAGCAGGAGAAACTTTCGCAAGTCTGGGAGCGCTGACCGAGAAATATGGGTTGCCCCAAGGGAATGCATTCAGGTACATGCAATTGAGGGCTTTTGCGAGGCAACAGGTGAGGGAATTCCCGCAGCTCCCGACACAAGAGGTGCAGGACAGAGTCATCTCAAAGAAATGGGTGGGGGATGGTAAGGTGTCGGATATATATAGGGAAATGAGGGACGAAGGGGAGACTATGGTGGACGAACTAAAAGGGAAATGGGAAGAAGAGCTAGGGGAGGAGATCGAGGAGGGGCTGTGGGCAGATGCCCTAAACAGGGTAAACTCATCGTCCTCGTGCGCCAGGCTAAGCCTGATTCAGTTTAAGGTATTACACAGGGCACATATGACTGGAACACGGCTCAGTAAATTTTCTGGGGTGGAGGATAGGTGTGCGAGGTGCTCGAGAAGCCCAGCGAATCATACCCATATGTTTTGGTCATGCCCGGCACTACAGGGGTTTTGGGTGGGGGTGACAACGGTGCTTTCAAAAGTAGTAGGAGTCCGGGTCGAACCAAGCTGGGGGTTGGCTATATTTGGGGTTGCACAAGAGCCGGGAGTGCAGGAGGTGAGAGAGGCCGATGTTTTGGCCTTTGCGTCCCTAGTAGCCCGGCGCAGGATATTGCTAATGTGGAAAGAAGCCAAGCCCCCGGGGGTGGAGACCTGGATAAATGACATGGCGGGGTTCATAAAGCTAGAGCGGATTAAGTTCGTCCTAAGGGGGTCGGCTCAAGGGTTCACCAGGCGGTGGCAACCGTTCGTCGAATATCTTGCGGAAAGATAGATGGGGGAAAAAAGAAGGCAGCAGCAGCAGCCCAGGACTTGGGGGGGGGGGGGGGAGGGATGGGGGGGGGGGGGGGGGTATAGCCTGTGACAAGGCAGTTGCCAATTAGGGCTAGTTTTCATTTTTGTTATTTAATATTTATTTACTTGTTGTTTTTTTGTTTATATAAAAAAGGTCATTATTATCTGTATTGTTATAATGTTGTGTAAAGGATGCACAATGTACTGTGTTGGTTGACCAAAAATTTTCAATAAAATATTTATTAAAAAAAAAAAAAGATAATCAGAGAACTCAAGAGTCTATTTAGTGATAGTCTTCTATCGATCTGAGATCATGGACTGTTCCAATCTGACCTCTATTCTGACAGAACGTAGCACCAGTAGAAAGAGTAACCTCGTACAAACATGGTTCTGGTTGCATCCATGCGGTACACCATGTATCAGTTACAGGATTCTGTATTGTGACCTGTTGTGCTACCGCTAAATTGGAAAGCTTGCTTCCAGCATGACCATTGTGGGCAGTAGGTCCTCACTTAAAGTTGTGGTCACATTCCTGAAAATTGCTACTTTAAAGAAAACAAACTGTTTATACAAAAATCAATGTTAAACCTCACAGGGAGACAAGCTGTCTGTACAAGGGGTTCAGCTCGATCAAGACAAGATAAGGGCCATTCTACAGATGCCACACCCTATGGATAAAAAAGGCATTGTAAGAATGCTTGGCATGATAAATTTTGTGGGCAAGTTCATCCCCAACTTGGCAGCCAAAACAGCACATCTGAGGTACACCATAAAGAAGAATGCAGAATTCCAGTGGGCGGGCAAGCACAAACAAGAGTGGCAAGCACTGCAGGTTTCACTTACCACGATGTTGTGTTGGGTGTTCCGATATACAAACGAACCAACACGGTTGCAGATGGTACAACTCTGTTTTATTGTTCTGAATAATAACAACTGTTAACTTCTGGCTGTGGTTCGTACTTCACCAGTTAACCTGTGGACCCAGCCCTAACACTATCTTAGAGAGGCACTCAGCACATGGTGTATGTCTGAGTGGCACGCTGTGAGTTCTGTGCTCTGAGCTATCTCCTGCTGGAATCAACGGGAACTGTGGTGTTCCCTGTTTTATAGTGTGTGTGCTCTCACTGGTGATTGGCTGTGATGTTGCATGTGTATTGATTGGTCCGTCGACCTGTCCATCAGTGTGTGTGTGATTGCACCATGATATGTTAATATGGATATCATGACACACGGCACCAGTGCTCACGTTTTATGACTCAACCAGGAGCACAAAAATCTCAACCAATGCTTCACAGGATGGCTTAGGGGGGGTCCTGCTCCAGCAGAATTTGGAAGAAGACTGGCTGCTAGTAGTGTATGCATCCAGGGTGATGTCCGACCCTGAACGACGATACGCACAGATTGAAAAAGAATGTCTTGGGCTCATTAATGGGCTAACAAAGTTCTGTAATTATGTGTATGAGCTTCCAACCTTTATTGTGGAGACTGACCACAGGCCACTGCTCACCATCATAAAAAATAATCTTTGTGAGATGTTGCCGAGACTACAACGAAAGTTCATGAAGTTGCAGCGGTTCAATTGTTGAATTGGTGTACAGGCCGAGTAAACATCTTATCATGGCTGACATGCTTTCCAGAATAACTGGCACTGAGGAACCATTCCAGTTGGATGAAGAGTGCACAGGTCCATGTAAACATGGTGACAGAGTCTCGGCCAGTCTCTGATGGCAAGTCAAAAGTAATTGGAGAAGAAACTAAGAAGGATCCAATGTTGCAGAAAGTGATAAAGCTCGTCCATGAAGGATGGCCCAAAGGATCATGTTCGAATTTCCACAACATTCGAGCAGAATTAAGTGACGTTAATGGATTTCTGTTGCAAATTCAGCGGATTGTGAGTCCACAGTTATTGTCGTCAATGATCCTTGTCAAGTTGCATGAGAGGCACTTAGGGATGGAAAAGTGCAAGAGCAGAGCTAGGAAAGCAATCTACTGGCCTGGTATCAACCGGGACATTGAGCTGATGGTGGAGAACTGTGAAACATGCCAAATGTTTCAGAGAAAGGAACCTATTCAGATAGGCGAGACAGTCACCACAACATGGCAGAAGGTTGCCATGGACTTTTCTATTTCAATGGAAAGGAGTACCTTCTGGTCATAGACTATTTCTCAAACTACTTGGAGATAGGGCCGTCGTCGAGTTCAACGGCAAGGTGTGTGATAAAAAATGTTTGTGCAACACGGCATTCCGGATGTGGTCATGAGCGATAATGGTCCTTGCTTTGGCTGTTATGAATGGATGGAATTTGCGCAGCAGTATAATTTCTGGCATGTTACTTCCAGCCCGCATTACCCTCAATTGAATGGCAAGGTTGAAAAGGGGGTCCATATTGTCAAACAACTCTTAAAGAAAGCACTCGACAGTCGTCAGAATATATATCTTGTGCTCCGACTTCCGGGTGCGGCGATGACCAGCTGAGTCGCACGTTTCGGCAGCTCCCTGTGAAACGGACTTTTGGGCTCTTGATAGGAGCCCCAACGGCAATTTTGACGGCTAAAAACACTGTGCGGTAAACCAGAAGGGAATCCCCCTGGATACGGATGGAAAAAGGAGGAGAGAGTGGCCAGATTGCAGTGGATCCTTTAGAACAGCGGCAAGGAAGGCAAGCAAAAACCAAGATGGCGTCGGAAGGTGGCAGTTTAACATGGGGCCCTGAACAACAAGAGTTCTTGAAATGCTGTGTGGAAGAGATCAAAAAGGAAATGAAGAAAGAGCTGTTGGCCCCGATACTACAGGCGATCGAAGGGCTAAAGGAGGAACAAAAGACCCAGGAGCGGGAGCTTCGGGTCGTGAAGGCAAAGGCAGCCGAGAATGAGGACGATATACAGGGCCTGGTGGTGAAGACGGAGACGCAGGAGGCACATCAGAAACTATGTGTGGAAAGGTTGGAGGCACTGGAAAACAACGCAAGGAGGAACAACCTGAGGATTCTTGGTCTTCCTGAAGGTGAGGAGGGAGCGGACGTCGGGGCATATGTGAGCACGATGCTGCACTCGTTAATGGGAGCGGAGGCGCCGGCGGGTCCGTTGGAGGTGGAGGGAGCATACCGAGTGATGGCGCGAGGACCGAGAGCAGGAGAAATTCCCAGAGCCATAGTGGTGAGATTCCTCCGTTTTAAGGATAGAGAAATGGTCCTTAGATGGGCGAAGAAAACTCGGAGCAGTAAATGGGAGAACGCGGTGATCCGCGTTTATCAAGACTGGAGTGCGGAGGTGGCGAGAAGGAGGGCGAGCTTTAATCGGGCCAAGGCGGTGCTTCATAAAAAGAAGATAAAATTTGGAATGCTGCAACCGGCAAGACTGTGGGTCACATATCGAGGGAGGCACCACTACTTTGAGACGGCGGATGAAGCGTGGACTTTTATTGTGGAAGAAAAACTGGAATGAGCGGGTTATTAAAAAGAACGTTCGAACAAAGTGGTGGGGCGAATGTGGGGGGCAAAGAGGGGTTTTATGTACTAATCCTGCGATGTGGTAACTTTTCTCTCTCCCACAGGTGGTGATGGGGGGAGGAGGGGAGGTGGAGGAGATGGGGCGTTGGCCATTGGGGGCGGGGCCAAGGGAGAAGCGCGGGCTTGGTTCCCGCGCTATGATAATCATGGCGGGAATAGAGAAGCAGGAAGGAGGGGGCGTCGCACGGTGCGAGCCGAGGTCACCGGGGGAAGCCGAGGTCAGCCAGAGTTTGCTGACTTCTGGGAGCAACATGGGGGGAGTAATTACGCTAGCGGGGGATCTAGCGGGGGGGGGTGGGAGGGGGGAATTACTGGGTTGCTGCTGCTGGGGAGAGGGGGGAGCTGGTATGGGAGAGGATGGGCGGGGGGGGCACCGCCTGGGGGAGATACAGCTGCGTGGGAACCGGGTGAGGAGCTGGAAAAAGGTGATGGCTAATCGACAAGGGGGGGGTAGGAAGCCCCCCAACTCGGCTGATCACGTGGAACGTGAGAGGGCTGAACGGGCCGATAAAGAGGGCACGGGTACTCGCACACCTTAAGAAACTTAAGGCAGATGTGGTTATGTTACAGGAAATGCACCTGAAACTGATAGACCAGGTTAGGCTACGCAAAGGATGGGTGGGGCAGGTGTTCCATTCGGGGCTAGATGCGAAAAACAGGGGGGTGGCTATATTAGTGGGGAAGCGGGTAATGTTCGAGGCAAAGACTATAGTGGCGGATAACGGGGGCAGATACGTGATGGTGAGTGGCAAACTACAGGGGGAGACGGTGGTTTTGGTAAACGTATATGCCCCGAACTGGGATGATGCCAATTTTATGAGGCGGATGCTAGGACGCATTCCGGACCTAGAGATGGGAAAGCTGATAATGGGGGGAGATTTTAATACGGTGTTGGAACCAGGGCTGGATAGGTCGAAGTCCAGGACTGGAAGGAGGCCGGCAGCAGCCAAGGTACTTAAAGATTTTATGGAGCAGATGGGAGGTGTAGACCCGTGGAGATTTAGCAGACCTAGGAGTAAGGAGTTCTCGTTTTTCTCCTATGTCCATAAAGTCTACTCGCGAATAGACTTTTTTGTGCTGGGTAGGGCATTGATCCCGAAGGTGAGGGGAACGGAGTATACGGCTATAGCCATATCGGATCACGCTCCACACTGGGTTGACTTGGAGATAGGGGAGGAAACAGGAGGGCGCCCACCCTGGAGAATGGACATGGGACTAATGGCAGATGAGGGGGTGTGTCTAAGGGTGAGGGGGTGCATTGAAAAGTACTTGGAACTCAATGATAATGGGGAGGTCCAGGTGGGAGTGGTCTGGGAGGCGTTGAAGGCGGTGGTTAGAGGGGAGCTGATATCAATAAGGGCACATAAAGGGAAGCAGGAGAGTAAGGAACGGGAGCGGTTGCTGCAAGAACTTTTGAGGGTGGACAGACAATATGCGGAAGCACCGGAGGAGGGACTGTACAGGGAAAGGCAAAGGCTACATGTAGAATTTGACTTGCTGACTACAGGCACTGCAGAGGCACAATGGAGGAAGGCACAGGGTGTACAGTACGAATATGGGGAGAAGGCGAGCAGGTTGCTGGCACACCAATTGAGGAAAAGGGGAGCAGCGAGGGAAATAGGGGGAGTGAGGGATGAGGAAGGAGAGATGGAGCGGGGAGCGGAGAGAGTGAATGGAGTGTTCAAGACATTTTATAAAAAATTATATGAAGCTCAACCCCCGGATGGGAGGGAGAGAATGATGGGCTTCTTGGATCGGCTGGAATTTCCCAAGGTGGAAGAGCAGGAAAGGGTGGGACTGGGAGCACAGATCGAGGTAGAAGAAGTGGTGAAAGGAATTAGGAGCATGCAGGCGGGAAAGGCCCCGGGACCGGATGGATTCCCAGTCGAATTCTATAGAAAATATGTGGACTTGCTCGCCCCGGTACTGACGAGGACCTTTAATGAGGCAAAGGAAAGGGGACAACTGCCCCCAACTATGTCTGAAGCAACGATATCGCTTCTCTTAAAGAAGGAAAAGGACCCGCTACAATGCGGGTCCTATAGACCTATTTCCCTCCTAAATGTAGATGCCAAGGTCCTGGCCAAGGTAATGGCAATGAGAATAGAGGAATGTGTCCCGGGGGTGGTCCACGAGGACCAAACTGGGTTTGTGAAGGGGAGACAGCTGAACACGAATATACGGAGGTTGTTAGGGGTAATGATGATGGCCCCACCAGAGGGAGAAACGGAGATAGTAGTGGCGATGGATGCCGAGAAAGCATTTGATAGAGTGGAGTGGGATTATTTGTGGGAGGTGTTGAGGAGATTTGGTTTTGGAGAGGGGTATGTTAGATGGGTGCAGCTGTTGTATAGGGCCCCAGTGGCGAGCGTGGTCACGAATGGACGGGGATCTACATATTTTCGGCTCCATAGAGGGATAAGGCAGGGATGCCCTCTGTCCCCATTATTGTTTGCACTGGCGATTGAGCCCCTGGCGATAGCGTTGAGGGGTTCCAAGAAGTGGAGGGGAGTACTTAGGGGAGGAGAAGAGCACCGGGTATCTTTGTATGCGGACGATTTGCTACTATACGTGGCGGACCCGGCGGAGGGGATGCCAGAAATAATGCGGATACTTGGGGAGTTTGGGGATTTTTCAGGGTATAAATTGAACATGGGGAAAAGTGAGTTGTTTGTGGTGCATCCAGGGGAGCAGAGTAGAGAAATAGAGGACCTACCGTTGAGGAAGGTAACAAGGGACTTTCGTTACCTGGGGATCCAGATAGCTAAGAATTGGGGCACATTGCATAGGTTAAATTTAACGCGGTTGGTGGAACAGATGGAGGAGGATTTCAAGAGATGGGATATGGTATCCCTGTCAATGGCAGGGAGGGTGCAGGCGGTTAAGATGGTGGTCCTCCCGAGATTCCTCTTTGTGTTTCAGTGCCTCCCGGTGGTGATCACGAAGGCTTTTTTTAAAAGGATTGAAAAGAGCATCATGGGTTTTGTGTGGGCCGGGAAGACCCCGAGAGTGAGGAAGGGATTCTTACAGCGTGGCAGGGATAGGGGGGGGCTGGCACTACCGAGCCTAAGTGAGTATTATTGGGCCGCTAATATTTCAATGGTGAGTAAGTGGATGGGAGAGGAGGAGGGAGCGGCGTGGAAGAGATTAGAGAGGGCGTCCTGTAGGGGGACTAGCCTACAGGCTATGGTGACAGCCCCATTGCCGTTCTCACTGAGGAACTACACCACAAGCCCGGTGGTGGTGGCTACACTGAAGATTTGGGGACAGTGGAGACGGCATAGGGGAAAGACTGGAGCATTGGGGGGGTCCCCGATAAGAAACAACCATAGGTTTGCCCCGGGGGGAATGGATGGGGGATATGGAATGTGGCAAAGAGCAGGAATAACGCAACTGAAAGATCTGTTTGTGGATGGGAAGTTCGCGAGTCTGGGAGCGCTGACCGAGAAATATGGGTTGCCCCAAGGGAATGCATTCAGGTATATGCAACTGAGGGCTTTTGCGAGGCAACAGGTGAGGGAATTCCCGCAGCTCCCGACACAAGAGGTGCAGGACAGAGTGATCTCAAAGACATGGGTGGGGGATGGTAAGGTGTCAGATATATATAGGGAAATGAGGGACGAAGGGGAGACTATGGTAGATGAACTAAAAGGGAAATGGGAAGAAGAGCTGGGGGAGGAAATCGAGGAGGGGCTGTGGGCAGATGCCCTAAGCAGGGTAAACTCGTCGTCCTCGTGTGCCAGGCTAAGCCTGATTCAGTTTAAGGTATTACACAGGGCACATATGACTGGAGCACGGCTCAGTAAATTTTTTGGGGTGGAGGATAGGTGTGCGAGGTGCTCGAGAAGCCCAGCGAATCATACCCATATGTTTTGGTCATGCCCGGCACTACAGGGGTTTTGGATGGGGGTGACAAAGGTGCTTTCAAAAGTAGTAGGAGTCCGGGTCGAACCAAGCTGGGGGTTGGCTATATTTGGGGTTGCACAAGAGCCGGGAGTGCAGGAGGCGAGAGAGGCCGATGTTTTGGCCTTTGCGTCCCTAGTAGCCCGGCGCAGGATATTGCTAATGTGGAAAGAAGCCAAGCCCCCGGGGGTGGAGACCTGGATAAATGACATGGCGGGGTTTATAAAGCTAGAGCGGATTAAGTTCGTCCTAAGGGGGTCGGCTCAAGCGTTCACCAGGCGGTGGCAACCGTTCGTCGAATACCTCGCAGAAAGATAGACGGAATGGGAAAAAGAAGGCAGCAGCAGCAGCCCAGATCCGGGGGGGGGGGGGGGGGGGGGGGGGAGGAACCAGAAGGACTCTCAGGGTTGTTAATATATACTGTATAGTATGTATAGGTCGTTGCTACAGATAATTATATATTGGACTGTTAAATTATATTTTTGGAGAGTGTTACTTGTGACAAGGCAGTTGCCAATTAGGGCTAGTTTTCATTTTTGTTATTTATTATTTATTCATTTTTGTTTATAAAATAGGTCATTGTTATTTGTGTTGTTATAATATTGTGTAAAGGATGCACAATGTACTGTGTTGGTTGACCAAAAATTTTCAATAAAATATTTAATAAAAAAAATATATATATCTTGTGCTCCTCAGCTATCGTTCTGCACCGCTAGTCAATGGCCTCTCGCCTGCTCAACTGTTAATGAACAGGCAACTACGCACGACGCTACTCCGTTTTCCTACTGAGCCCATGAACCACTCATTAGCGAGACAATTGACCTCTCAGAAAAAGAGGCAGAAGGAGTTCTATGATAGGTCTGCCAAAAGGTTTCAGCCTTTGAAGCCGGAGGATACGGTGAGAGTAGAAGACTACAAAAGCATGAATGGTCTAAACAGACAAAGGTACTGCGACCAGCAGGCCCAAACTCACATCTGGTTATGATGGATGAATGTGTTGTTTTGAGACGGAATAGAAGAGCTTTGCTCTAAGTACGGCAACCATTTGTGATTCAACCACCAGAGCAAGAATACAACAGTCCTGAAACATCTCATGAAAACACAGAACCAACATAACAAGAGGAGGAATCAACACAACAAGAGGAGGAATCAACACAAGAGGATGATACGTTCACACGTGAACAACATCAGAATCAAACATCAAATATTAAAGAGCGTGAAGAGCCTGTAACAGTTCAGCAAACACTAAGAAGATCCACAAGAATACAGCATAGGCCAGAAAGACTGAACTTGTAACAGACTGCGAAGTAAAACAAAAGATATCTGGACAAAGATATTTTTGCATATCATGATGAAATGTAAAAAGTAATACTTAATGCTTGTAAATATCTTTCTTTTACAAAGGAAAGGGGATGTGATGAAATGCATAATGCAAGTTTGTACATAATGTGATGCACAACCTCCAACCACTAGGCATTGTAAACCCATCACGTCACCAATTGATCTGGGAATTGGGAGTTGATTGTGCTGGGAGATAGACATATTGGTAGTAGTTCCACTAAAGTTGTTTAGTGTTAGTTGTTTGTTAGTTAATTTATCCTGTTATCTGACCACAAAATTCATTCTGTAATAAATTATTTTAAACTACATGTTCTAGAGTTCATCGTTCACTTTGGCCAGTCTACGGAACATGACACTGTTAAGAGTCCAGAAATCCATGTAGAGACCAAAACTTAATTTAAAAGAGAAAGGGATAAAACTTTATGAAGATGAAATGTAAAATAACCTGGAAAGAAGAGGATTGCAGGAGTCTCAGCATTGGAAGGCTGAATGATCTCTCCAATGCTGTCATTTCTAGAATTATACGTAAACTCACCTTTATTGAGATTGAATCCAGGGAGAGGTATAGAATTGTTGGTGTCAAGCTGTGTTTAGAATGATGGTTTCTCTGAGAAATCCCTAACAGAGAGCCCTCTGCCCTTTGTGTCATCTCTCAAGTGGATGTGTGATGTCTATGTATACATCAGTTCTGAGGTTCCCAGTCGAGAATGATTAGCTTTACACAGAGCTACAGTCCAAACTAGAGACTAGTGAGGTGGAGCCAATTAATAGCGGAATTGACCGGGGAGACTAACTGCATGTGGTTTCAGAGTGAATATTGGCAGATTGTGGAATTAGTTACAGGTGGGATGTCAGGGCACTGTACCCATTACATACAGACCACCTTTAAGTTATTGTATTACTCTTGATTATGAGATATTTGTATTACAATTGGTTTCAGTATTAACATTTGTTACAGGAGGAATTAAAGTTTGTTGCACCTCTCATCTCCCACTCACAGCTTCCTTTCATGACTTTCTCCTGAGTGACATCGCAATTCTTTTTTTTTTAACATCTTTTTATTCTCCTCATTTTCATCAAATAAACAATCAAAGAAAAAAAAACAAATACAAGAACAATCCCCGAAGCACAAACAGCACCCTGCTCAATATCCAGACCAAAGCATCCACCTGTACATTCCAGGTAAAAACAATTAACAGTAAATCAGTAAACAATGTAATCAAAGACAACAATACCCACCCCCCTTCCCCCACCCCCTAATGTTCAATGGCACCCAATTCTCAAAAGTGGATAATAAACAGTCCCCATCAATTGTAGAACCCTTCCCTTTCCTCATCCACCTCAGCTCAAACTTCTCCTTCTCTAGAGTCAAAATAAATTTGAGTAGGTCCCCCCGCCAAGCCGGGGCACAGTGTGGAGAAGCTGACTTTCACCCCAACAGGGACCCACCTCCGGGCAATCAGTGAGGCGAAGGCTAAAACATCTGTCCCCGCACCCACCTGCAGCCCGAGCCGGGCCACCATCCCGAAAATGGTTTCTTGGGGCCCTGGTTCCAAGTTCACGAGTACTACTCCTGAGATGACCCTGAAAACCTCCCTTCACTATCTCCCTCACAATCCACGTAAGTATCCTAACTGGGGGTCTGTCACCCTCCTCGCTCCTCCAATCCACCATCGTCATAACTCCGGGCCCTGCTCATGAGCTTAGCCTGCCCCGTCCCTTTGTTGCCATCAAACACCTCAACCCCCCCTCCCAGAACCCCCTCATCCACTTCCTCTCGAAAACACCTCACCCAGTATCAGTCCCCTCCCCCCACTTTTCACACCTCCTAGTCCCATCGAAACCTGTTTGACCCAGGCTCCAATGACCACAGCCCCACCCTCCCACCACATTCCCGTTCACTAGCCAGCTTGAGCTAGCTAGTGTGAAGGCCCCTGCCCAGGCCTCACTCCCCTCTCCCACCTGGTCCGAGGAAAACAACAAAATCCCCTTCAAACACACAAATCCAGTTCAAACACGCAAACCCCCAAAAAACCATCATTGTAAAAAATCCCAAATCCCATCTTGACCAAATAGGCAGCTTCACCCCATTTAACGCATATAACGACATGTAATAAAAAATAGAACTATATACAATCTTCCAACCCCCTACCCTCAGTCCAAGATCAACCCTCAGTCCCATTTCTCACTTCTGCTCCACTCCTTCTGCCTTCACAAATGCCTCCGCCACTTCCAATGTCTCAAAATAAAAATCTTTGGAGTTGTTGGTCACCCTCAACTTAGCTGTGTACACTATGCCGAATCGCACCCCGCTGTTATGCAGTGCCATCCATTCGGCCGATGGCCGCCCGTCTCCTTGCCAACTCCACGGTTAAGACCTGGTAAATACGTATACCAGCTCCAGCCCACTACACCTCCCGCTTCTGCTTTGCCCAACTCAGGACCTTCTCCTTCACTTGGTACCTATGGAAACAAATAATTACTGCCCTTGGAGGCTCATTCGCCTTTGGTTTAGGCCTCCACGACCTATGAGCCCGATCCAGTTCATACCGGGATGGATCTTCCCCATCCCCCAACAGCTCTACATCTTGGCAAAGTACTCTGTCAGCTTCGTGCCCTCCACCTCTTCGGGCAGGTCCATGATTCTCAGATGTTTCTGCCTAGATCTGTTTTCCAAGTCCTCCATATTGCCTCGCAGACACTTGTTGGCCTCCACCACCGACTGCAGCTCCTCACCCATCGAGGTAGCTGATCGCTGTGTTGCGATAAGGCCTCCTCCACTCCCTTCAATTTCTCACCCTGCTCCCACACCTCGACCGATGTCTTCAATACCGCCACCTTCACTGGGTCAATCGCCTCCTCCACCAGTCTTCAATGCCGCCATCATCTCCTTCCTCATCACCTCCATGTGCTTTGCGAACTGTTTTTCATATTCCCAAACTATCACCTGTCATCTTTTCTGCCGTGAACAGTGCGGCGCCACCCAGCGACCCAGACCCCGTCATTTTTCCAGTTGCCCAGGAGACCTTTCCACCCGACGGAGAACCTTCACTCGTCCCCTTCTTTACGACGGCTTTCTTTTGGTTGGGACAATTTAATGCACGTGGGACCTAGTGTGTAACTGTAGCCTGGGCAGGGCTTTGGTTTGGGGTCTTCCACCAGGGGTGGCAGCACTGACAGTGCGGCAAGCCCTCAGCACTGCACTGATATAAGCCTGGGTTATGCGATATTGTCTTTGCAACAGGATTTGAACCCACAACCTTGCTGATTCAGAGCAAAGGCTAACACCTTATAGACCTGATGTGGAGATGCCGGCATTGGACTGGGGTGAGCACAGTAAGAAGTCTTACAACACCAGGTTAAAGTTCAACAAGTTTGTTTCAAACACTAGATTTCGGAGCACTGCTCCTTCCACCAGGTGCTCACCTGAGGAAGGAGCAGTGCTCCGAAAGCTAGTGTTTGAAACAAACCTGTTGGACTTCAAACCTGGTGTTGTAAGACTTCTGACCTTATAGACCTTATAGAACACTGTTACACTGCCCTCACGCTGTTCATTCCCAAGGGAGAGGCAGCCTGGCCACTTCTACTGACATCCTCATTCATCCAATCTGGGAGGACTGGGACTCTGCCCCGCCCCCGGCTCGGGGTCAGCCGGAAGCGGAAGTAGTTGGCAGCGTTGGCAAGCGTTGGCAGTGAACCCGGCTGACCAGGGGCTGAGGAGGGAGGGAGGGGGGCAAGCCAGGCGGCGGCCGGCTTCAGAGAGCCGCGTCCCGGGGCCGAGGGGAGGCAGCGCCATGGACCCCAGCGCTCTGGAGCAGGACGCCGTCAAATTCGCCCAGGTGGCGGTGAGAAACGACCAGAGCGGCCGCTTCACTGAGGCCGTGTTTTACTATAAGGTGAGTCCTGGGGAGGGCGATTGGGACACATAAGGTGGGAGGGTAGTGGGGCTGTGAGGGTGACTGCAGGTGGCGGCGGGCGGGCGGGCGAGGGAGGGGGAAGGAGGAGGATAACCTGGGGACTGTTGTGTACTGATCAGCTCGAAGCCTGAGTTTTCAGAGAGATGGCAACGCACTGGTTTTGCTGTTGACGCGTAAATGTGAGGGCCAGTTTGGGACGGGTGGATGACGGGCCACTTTGGGACGGGTGGACGATGGGGCCACTTTGGGACAGGTGGGTGACGGGGCACTTTGGGACGGGTGGGCGGCGGGGCCAGCTTGGGACGGGTGGGCGGCGGGGCCAGCTTGGGACGGGTGGGCGACGGGGCCAGTTTGGGACGGGTGGGCGGCGGGGCCAGTTTGGGACGGGTGGGCGACGGGGCCAGTTTGGGACGGGTGGGCGACGGGGCCAGCTTGGGACGGGTGGGCGGCGGGGCCAGCTTGGGACGGGTGGGCGGCGGGGCCAGCTTGGGACGGGTGGGCGGCGGGGCCAGCTTGGGACTGGTGGGCGGCGGGGCCAGTTTGGGACTGGTGGGCGGCGGGGCCAGCTTGGGACGGGTGGGCGGCGGGGCCAGTTTGGGACTCGTGGTCGGCGGGGCCACTTTGGGATGGGTGTGCGACAGGGGACAATTTCAGGCTGGAGTCCAATTGCCTGTTGAACGAGAAAATAACTTCTATTGACAGTGGGTGTGAACCGCTGCGGAGTGGTAATTGGAGTCAGATTACCACTCTGTTCCTAGTTACTTTTTTTTTTTCTTTTAACATTTTTGTCCAATTAAGGGGCAATTTAGCATGGCCAATCCACCTACCCTGCACATCTTTGGGTTGTGGGGGTGACAGACACAGGGAGAATGTGCAAACTCCACACGGAACAGTGACCCGGTGGTGGGATCAAACCCGGGTCCTCAGCGCCATGAGGCAGCAGCACCTGTTCCTAGTTACTTAGCGGGAAATTCAGCTGCTCTTTTCTTGCCTGACCTTCAGAATCAGGCCGGGCAAGACGTGTGTTGAGCCGTGCACTCGTCGGGCGATCAGTCAAGTGCCACAGTGTCAAACCTAAGGAAGCTACGCTTCCCATTTACAGCACTAGCTGCTGTAAAATGAGTTAGTTTATAGCCACAATTAGAATGTCGGTATCTCGGAAAAGTAGATAGGATTGGTGGGAGGGGTAGTGGGAAGGAGAGTTGGGTGGTCAATGGGGTGGGTCACGTGGTGTGGGGTATCTTGTGGTGCGGTTTTGGGTGTGTGGGGAGATGCCTTTAGAGGTCAATAGTATAGTTACCCAGGAGTTAGAAATGTTTCTACCTTCTCCCGGTAAGACAGTCCGAATCATCCGAAGATTGCGATTTAATTTGATGGTTCCGAATGCAGGACAATTGCCCAATCGATGTTTGAACTTTCCAGGTCAATGCTTACTTGGGGGCATGCCCCACCCCATTATAACACTTGGAAGTTACGGGCCAGTGCCATGCATAGTTGTCCATAAGCACTTTGTTGCCAGCTGTGTTGTTGCTGCCCACTGTATTCAGGCCATGTATGTACCAGTATCAGAGGTTTTATTCACTGGCACTGTATCCAGATGTTGCCCAATACTAGAGTGTGATGTCGCTGGTTACGGGTCTTGTCAGTGGTGCTGA
The DNA here is from genome assembly GCF_047496885.1 of Scyliorhinus torazame. NCBI lineage: Eukaryota > Metazoa > Chordata > Chondrichthyes > Carcharhiniformes > Scyliorhinidae > Scyliorhinus > Scyliorhinus torazame. Next base: position 290,317,743 of record NC_092712.1, read on the forward strand.
AATAAACCCAAGAGCAAAAGGAATGGACCTATAATTCAAATCTGTCCACAGATGAAAAGAGGAAAGCTGGATGGAGGGCTGGGGTGTGTAGACCCTTCATCAGAACTGGAAGATAAACAAGTGCCAGCATCGGTCAGTGTGTGTAGGGCCCATCCACCGTCAGTGTTCATGTTCTTGACTGTCGACTTGTATCTGCAGTTCTCCCTCATCTTTCAGTTTTCACCTTGAAGGGTCTACTCCCTTCACATTGAAGGGTCTACTCCCAAAGTGTCTTCTCTCTAGCTGCTAGCTCTATGTCTGCGTGAGGAAGCCCACGCAGACATGGAGAGAACGTGCAGACTCCACACAGACAGTGACCCAAGCCGGGAATCAAATCTGGGACTCTTCAGCTGTGAAGCAACAGTGCTACCGTGCTGCCCTGTTTATTGGAATCCATAATTATACTGCAGGATCCTGAGGGTGACAAGCTGCATCTGTCATCTGTATTGATACAAAATATTTATTTTGCAGGAAGCTGCTCAAGCATTAATATGTGCTAGTGTGGCTGGATCGAAGCTGGATGGTATACAGGAGAAAATAACCGAGTACCTGGACCGAGTGCAGGCTCTTTACTCTGCAGGTTTGCAATTTACATTGAAAGTATCAATAACTTATGAGCCTCTTATACCTCACGTGTGACAGCACTGCTATCCAAAATAAGTAAAATCACACTCTGTGAAGTTTAAAAAGTGTTTTAGCGTTTTATTTCTAATCACCCATTTGCACAATATTTTGCGGTTTGAACATGTATGTATTCAAACAAAAAGTTAGAAAGAATGCTCACAACTCCTAAATTTTGTAAATTTTAAGTTCAAGCACAGAGCAGCACAGGAGACCCTCTGAAGACAAAGCAGCAGATGGATCTGGAGCGTGCTCACTTCCTGGTCACACAAGCATTTGACGAAGATGAGGAGGGCAATGCAGACGAGGCTGTAGAACTGTACACTGAAGGTGTTGAATTGTGCCTGAAAACAGTGAGTAAACTGTAGAATCGTGAAACAAATTGGAACACTAGGAATCTCAATACGTTAACTTGTGTCTGCATGTGACCAAATTTAAGTTGAAGGACCAAATGCAGTACTGAGCTAATCCTATACACTGCATTTTTCATTCTAGGCTAATGAAACATCTGATCTAACGCTGCAGGGTAAATTGAAACAGTTAGCTCGACAAGCACTTGATAGGTGAGTCTCTTTTTTGTTGTTTGGCAGACCTACTTCTGAAGTTTTATGCATGTCGAGACAAAGAACATTTCCCATTCATGCATCTGTGTGAGCCTTGCATACAGTGCCATGTCAGGTACAGCTGTGGAACAAAATTCCCTCCTCCGTCTTAATGGTGTGTCTTAATCCTAAACTCAAAAGCATACCTCTTGCATTTGCTGTCCTACCTGCTGAATGAGATGTCAGCCGCTGCTGAAATATGGCTGCATTTTGTGCTGTTTTGCCAGGGACTGGGTTTGGACAACTTGGACAACAATTTCAACTAGGACTGCCGCAATTTACTTGCTGATGCTTGAGTTTGTTGTTGTTTTTATCCAGATGTAAACCCAGAAGTGAAAGTACAATGCGCTAACCTATTGAGTCCCAGTAGCCCCTCCTTCCTTACTCAGGGGAGCTCCTAGTTCTTCATTTCAGACTGATGTGAACAAGTGCCCTTTTGTACCATACTCTTGTAGGTGATGTATTTTGACTACTAGAATGTATTTTGACTACTAGAATGTGGTGTTAATTGATGTCTTAGCTTCTACAGTAATGAAGCGCTTGTCAGGATGCGTTACTTCAGGAAAAGAGGTTCCCCCTTTGTAGAAACCTAATTTTCCCTATTCATTCATGGGAACTGGGCATCACTAGCTAGGCCAGAATTTATTGCTCACCATTACTTGCCCTTGACAGTATTCAAGAGTCAACCACATTTGCGTCACATGTAGACTAAGTAGGTAGTTTAGCTCACTGGGCTAAATCACTGTTTTTTAAAGCAGGCCAGCAGCACGGTTCAATTCCCGTACCAGCCTCCCCGAACAGGCGCCGGAATGTGGCGACTAGGGGCTTTTCACAGTAACTTCATTGAAGCCTACTCGTGACAATAAGCGATTTTCTTTTCATTTCATTTTATAGTTAAGGATGGCAGGTTTCCTTCCCTTGGTGAACCAGATGATGCCTTTTTATGACAATGGTTGCTGTCACTGATAATCAGCTTTCAATTCCAGATTTTATTTATTTAATTTCAATTTCACCAGCTGCCATGGTGGGATTTGAACCCACATCCCCAGCATTAGGCTGGACCTCTGAATTACTAGTTCAGTGACATTACCACTAGGCCACCACCACCGTCTTTCCCAGCCTATTGAGCTGTATTATTTTGTTTTTTGGTTTCAATAATTTTTGCAAATCAATTTGCTGATTTCTAACTGCCTTATTGCAAATCGGACTTCACTATATTCATTTATAAAATGATCCTAGCGTCTGAGAGCAAACGTTGTTTTTGTGAGGAGAAACGTCAGTAAGTGGGGCCTATGCCTGTTATATGAATGTTGCAGTTGAGTTTTTTTCGCTGAGAGGCTGAGTAAATTGGGTTTGTATTCTCTGGAGTTCAGAAGAATGTGAGGCAATTTCATTGAAACCTACGAGATTCTGAAGGGGTTTGATCGGATAGACACTGAGAGATTGTTTCAGTTGGTCAGTGCATCTAAAACATAGGGACACAGTCTCAAGATAAGGGGCCAAACATTTAGGACTGAGATCAGGAAACATTACTTCACTCAAAAGGAGTGTGAATCTTTGGAATTCTTTGCCCCAGAGGGCTGTGGATGTTCCATCATTGAATAGATTTAAGAATGGGATGGACAGATTTTGGGGGTCTCGGAATCGAGGGATATTTGGAGCGGGCAGAAAATTGTAGTCGAAGCCCAAGATCGACTGAAAGAGTACCTGAAAGAGTAGATGGAACCTCGGTTTAATGATTCATTAGAAATAAAGCACCTTTACCATCATTGTAGCACTCCTTCAGACTGTAATCCGAGAGTTTTGTGCCCTAGTCCTGGAACTTGAACCCACTACATTCTGATTCAGAGACGAGACTGCCGCCAATTGAGCCACTGCTGGTACACTTACTCATTCTTGGGAATATTGGCACTGTTGGCTATTATTACCCACCTAAAATTGTCCTTGACATAATGGTGATGTGTTGTCGTCTTTAACAGCTGTGAGTGCATGGCAACGATGCCCCTCCAGTGCACTTCGGTTGGGAATTCCAGGATTTTAATTTAGCGACCGTAAAGGAGTTATAATATATGCCCAAGTTGGGTTGTGTGTGACTTGAAGGGGAATTTGGAAATGATGGTCTTTCCACGTGTCTGTGTGGCCCTCACACCCCACCGACGCCGCCATTTTGAAGTTGGAGGTCATGGGTTTGGAAGCTGCTTTATAACTTCTGTCTCCTGTTTTTTTTTTACATTTATTTCTCATCTAGAGCTGAAGCGTTAAAAGACTGTATGTCCAAAATGCCTGCAGAGAGGAAACACACATCAGGGAAACCAAGCCAGCCAGTTCGAGTCTTCCAGCCCCTGGGACCGGACTTTTCGCTGAATGATAAACCACAGTTATCTCGAGTTCAGGGGAGTGAACAAACAACCCATGGCCAACTTTACTCCACAGAGGAAATAGAGGTGCTACGGTGAGAGTACCTTAAAATCAGCTGGATACTGATATCAGTAAATACTTCACGGAAATAGTGATTAGAATGAAGAAGCTTGCATTTATATAGCACTGTTGTAATTTAGGAAACCCCTCAACCAATTTGCTCATAGTCTCAGTCTTATTTTGTATTTCTGCCTTGAATGGATTTTTTTTTTTGATATTTATGATGGCTGAGTAAGTTGTAAAAAGCACTCTTTCCCCCAGGTGTTAGATTGAGAAAAAGAGGGGAGAGAGGGAGGCACAGTGGGAGGATTAAGAGTGGGGCGCAAGATGGGCTGATTCCCTAGGTCAAGTGGAAAGGAGCAGTTGGGCTTTCATTTGCATGTTCTACAGTCAGTGAGGGGGAGGAAACTATCTTCAGGCCAGGATGGGCCTATGGAATGGGTGTAGGCACCCACTGAATTCCTTGATTCACAATATACTAAATTAAGTCACACTTGCTCTTGCAGTAAAATGGTGTAATTCATTTTACTAAGTGCACCAATCTTTAATTTTGGGGAGTGAGTTATTTTTCTGGTCCACTTGTTAATGTAGCTTTTGGAGAGAAGGCAGTGTTGAACCTGTGTATTATTCAAACCTCACCTTTTCATTCGATGCTTATATCAGTTGATCTATCTGTCAGGAAAACCTCCAAGATCAATGGAATGGAATACGTGCCTTTCATGAGTGTGGATCTCAAAGAGCGATTTGCATTTCCGATGCCATTCTCGTAAGCTGTTTATGTTTCTAATGTAAAACTTGAATGAAATCCAATAGCTCTTTTGAATTTTGCAACATCGTGTATATGAGGGAATTGATTTTTTACTTCTCAACGTACCATTACAAAATGGGAATCGGGGAGAAAGAAGGTTGTTTTTTATACTTGGCCATCTAAATACAAGGCTCACTCATCCTTTCTCTTTGTGACAACGTGTATGTGTGTCCAATTAAATGTATTGGACTGTATGTTAAAGATCATCGGGCCTTTCAACTTTTGAAATGAAGATTTTGTGTTGAAGCTTTGGAATCCACGGACTTAGTGTCAGGCAGGTCTCCAATCCTTTTGAAGGTAAAATGGGAAGGGAGTTTATTTGAAGAAATAGATTAGGTAACTGTAAATTTGTATTGTATTGATGTATAACTGGAGGTGTTATAAGGTGTTCCACTAGCTTTTCACAGAATGAAGAAGTGTTTGGCAGTAAAGTGCCAAAAAAAATTGCATTTCAGGAATATTTTGTGTATCTTTTGTCATTCCTGTGTTGCAAGATAGAGAGGAAACCTGGTCTTTCTCCTGCATCTGTTAGGCGGCATGGTGGCAGTGGTTAGCATTGCTGCCTGATTCCAGCATCACGGTCTGTGGGGAGCTGCTGAGCATTTTAATTTGAATTCCTGCCATGGATAGTAAGCACTCTACCTTAGCAGAAATAGTACATGGTATGTTACATGGTGCAAAGACAATACTTGTATTTTTATAGCGCCTGCTGCAACCACAGGATACCCCACTATCACTTTTGCAGTGTGGTCACTGTTGTCATGGAAAAAACACAACGGCCGATTTACACACAGCAAGATCCCACAACAGTAGTGAGAATGATGACCAGATAATCTGTTCCTGGTGGTTAAGGGATAACTATTGATTGTTTGGCGGCAGAGTGGAGTGGGGCCGTTGCTCTATTCAAATAGTACCATGGAATTGTTTACATCCTGTCAAGAGTTAGCATCTCATCTGGGGAGTACCCACTCTGTCATTGTATCATTCCCTCAGTGCTGTACTAATGTGTCCATTTAGGGTATGTATTAAAGTCTCTGAAGTGGGACTTAAACCTACAATCCTGACTCGGGTGAGCTGAGCCAAGGCTGACACTTTTTTTTTGTATCACTTCTGTGCTTCAAAATAGTTTATTATCTGATTTGCCATGAGTAATGTCAGGGGAGACATATTTATAGAAAATGAGGGCGTGTTTATTCTGTCTCCCTCCAGGTATTAAACACCAGACTTTGTTACTGCTGCAAATCGATGTTTGTTTTTAAGAGGTAGAAAGCCAGTCACTTAAGTGGCAGTCTGCGATCAGGATTTTCCAAATGCACAGCTCCCGCATCAAATATATTGACCTGAGGTTATATGTTTCTATGTATTGCAAAATTCTGAAAATTGCTTTCAGTAATCTGATGTGAACAGGCACAAGCCGCCACAAGTCTTGGAACTCAATTTAGGAAGCTTACATTCACCGTTGCCTGTGCTCCTGTCCTGAGCCAGTCCGCGTTTAACTTTTTTTTAAAATGATTTCCTCCGTAAATGAAGCCACCAACTTCGCATCCAGTCTCTATGTCTGCAAAGCCTCAGCTGGACGTCAATCTTCATCCTGAGTCACAGGCCTTTCACTCCACGCTGAACTCTGCCCTCACGATAAGCCCACCTCAGCCCAGTTGTTGGTCAGGGATATCTGCTCCTCTACAAAGTCTGCTCTTGTTTTTACAGGGACAGAGCTGGCAAACTGGTGTTGTCACCAAAGCAGAAAGCGTTATTTTCCCGGTGGGTCCGACCGGATGACCTCAGCAACAACCCGACAATGATCTACACTGTATCCAGTTTTAGCATAAAGCAGGTCAGTCTTTTAAAGTCAGCTTTGTCACTTCACTTTTACTTGCTTTAGATGTCAGTTTAAGTTCAAAAGGAACTTGTTGTCCAATTCTATTTAGTTCTGTTTTTAACTGAACAATTCTAGCAATACTGGAAATTCTTCCCTCTCAAAATTCAGTGCCGCGGGGGTATTGGTCAGTGGTATTTTCGAATTACGATTGAAAGATCTTTGGCAAGGAAACATGATAAAGGATGCGTACCTGAGGCAGGGAAATGGATTTAAGATCAAGATCAGCCATGATCTAATTGAATGACAGAAAGGACAGAATGACACACTTTTGTTACTTTGTCCAGAAAATCCAAGTAAGAAGTCTTACAACACCAGGTTGAAGTCCAACAGGTTTGTTTCAAATCACTAGCTTTCGGAGCACCGCTCCCTCCTCAGGTGAATGAGGAGGTAGGTTCCAGAAACATATATATAGACAAAGTCAAAGATGCAAGACGGTAATTTGAATGCGAGCATTTGCAGGTATTTAGGTCTTCACAGATCCAGAGAGAGGGGTAATCCCAGGTTAAAGAGGTGTGAATTGTCTCAAGGCAGGACAGTTGGTAGGATTTCGTAAGCCAAGGCCAGATGGTGGTGGGTGAACGTAATGCGACATGAATCCAAGGTCCCGATTGAGGCCGTACATATGTGTGCGGAACTTGGCCAAAGGTTTCTGCTCGGCGATTCTGCGTTGTCGCACGTCCTGAAGGCTGCCTTGGAGAACGCTTACCCGAAGATCAGAGGCTGAATGCCCTTGACTGCTGAAGTGTTCCCCGACTGGAAGGGAACATTCCTGCCTGGCGATTGTCGCACGATGTCCGTTCATCCGTTGTCGCAGCGTCTGCATGGTCTCGCCAATGTACCACGCTTCGGGACATCCTTTCCTGCAGCGTATGAGGTAGACAACTTTGACCGAGTCGCACGAGTATGTATTGCGTACCTGGTGGGTGGTGTTCTCACGTGTAATGGTGGTATCCATGTCGATGATCTGGCACGTCTTGCAGAGATTGCCATGGCAGGGTTGTGTGGTGCCGTGGTTGCTGTTCTGAAGGCTGGGTAGTTTGCTGCAAACAATGGTTTGTTTAAAGTTGCCCGGTTGTTTGAAGGCAAATAGTGGGGGTGTGGGGATGGCCTTGGCAAAATGTTCGTCTTCATCGATGACGTGTTGAATACTGCGAAGAAGATGTCTTAGTTTCTCCGCTCCAGGGAAGTACTAGACGACAAAGGGTACTCTGTCCGTTGTGTCCCGTGTTTGTCTTCTGAGGAGGTTGGTGTGGTTTTCTGTTGTGGCGGGTTGGAACTGTCGATCAATGAGTGCCATATCCCGTTCGTACGAGGACATCTTTCAGCATCTGCAGATGTCTGTTACGCTCCTCCTCGACTGAACAGATCCTTTGTATACGGAGGGCTTGTCCATAGGGGATGGCTTCTTTAATGTGTTTAGGGTGGAAGCTGGAGAAGTGGAGCATTGTGAGGTTATCCGTGGGCACCACACAGGACCTTCAACCAACGTTATACACCAGATACATCGATGACATTTTTTTCCTTTGGACCCAGGGCGAAGAATCACTGAAACGACTACACGATGACATCAATAAGTTCCATCCCACCATCAGACTCACCATGGACTGCTCTCCAAAATCGGTTGTGTTCTTGGACACACTCATTCCCATCAAGAACGTTCACCTCTGCACTTCGCTTTGCCGCAAGCCCACTGATAACCTCACGATGCTCCACTTCTCCAGCATCCACCCTAAACACATTAAAGAAGCCATCCCCTATGGACAAGCCCTCTGTATACACAGGATCTGTTCAGACGAGGAGCATAACAGACATCTACAGACGCTGAAAGATGCCCTCGTACGAACGGGATATGGCGCTCGACTCACCGACCTCCTCAGAAGACAAACACGGGACACAACCGACAGCGTACCCTTTGTCGTCCAGTACTTCCCCGGAGCGGAAAAACTACGACATCTTCTTCGCAGCGTTCAACACGTCATCGATGAAGAGGAACATCTTGCCAAGGTCATCCCCACACACCCACTACTTGCCTTCAAACAACCGTGCGACCTCAAACAATCCATTGTTTGCAGCAAACTACCCAGCCTTCAGAACAGCGACCACATCACCTCACAACCCTACCATGGCAATCTCTGCAATACGTGCCAGATCATCGACATGGATACCACCATTACACGTGAGAACACCACCCACCAGGTACGCGATACATACTCGTGCGACTCAGCCAACGTTGTCTACCTCATAGGCTGCAGTAAAGGATGTCTCGAAGCGTGGTTCATTGGCGAGACCATGCAGACGCTGCGACAACAGATGAACGGACATTGTGCGACAATCGGCAGGCAGGAATGTTCCCTTCCAGTCGGGGAACACTTGAACAGTCAAGGGCATTCAGCCTCTGATCTGCGGGTAAGCGTTCTCCAAGGCAGCCTTCAGGACGTGCGACACGCAGAACCGCCGAGCGGAAACTTATGACCAAGTTTCGCACACGAGTACGACCTCAACTAGGCCCATGGATTCATGTTGCATTACATTCACCCCCCACCATCTGGCCTTGGCTTGCAAAATGCTACCAACTGTCCTGCCTTGAGACAATTCACATCTCTTTAATCTGCGATTACCCCTCTCTCTGGATCTGTAAAGACTTAATTATCTGCAAATGCTCGCATTCAAAGTATCGTCTTGCATCTTTGACTTTGTATATGTTATATGTTTCTGGAACCTACCTCTTCATTCACCTGAGGAAGGAGCAGTGCTCCGAAAGCTAGTGATTTGAAACAAACCTGTTGGACTTTAACCTGGTGTAGTAAGACTTCTTACTGTGCTCACCCCAGTCCAACGCCGGCATCTCCACATCAGAAAATCCAAAGGTTTCAAAGTGCCGATTGTACTTTTGCCTGCTTGTCACCATAAATGATGTATATGTATGGACAGTTCCTTCGGTCAAATTGTTTTTGCAGTTTTAGTAACATTTCTACAATGATGGATGCCAGAATTCACATATCGCAGCCTTAAATGGCTGCCCCCTGCAGGCGATGTTTGAGAAAGCACACAGCTGTAAGGATAGTTTCAATTTAGATTTAAAGATTTTGTGTTAGCTGACTGGCCGTGTACCAATCCAAAGACTTTGTGGATATTGATTAATCTTTCAAACACTCTCACTTTCAGACAGTGGTATCGGACTGCTCTTTTGTGGCCTCTCTAGCCATTGGTGCCGCATATGAAAGACGTTACAATAAAAAGTTGATCACAAGGTAGTCAACCTTTGTTTCCGTGCGGTTTAATTTCTTAAAAAATGCTTTTACCACACCATCACAACTCGTATCTCTAGTAAGTGGTCACCTAGTATCTCCTTATGTGTGGCTCAATGACAATTTTTTGTCTGCCAACGTTTCTTGTTTTGGGAATTCTACTATGTTATTAGAGATGCTCTATGTTGCAAGTTGATGTTGTAATTGTATACACAATAAAGGAGGGATATTTTGAGATTCACCTTTTGTTTTCCACGCAGCAACTCTCTCTGTGTGACAGACCCCAAGGTGGAAAATATAATGGCTTGAAGGATATTAGTGACATGATCCAGTGGTCTCACACATGGTTGCTATGTGGATTTGTACCTCTTGTTTTCTGCACTTACTAGTTCCTGTTTTCAGCTCTGGGATTCAACAGGAGTATTGAGCAGAGGATAGGCATATCCTTAGTGGGAGGGAAATTCAATGGCGCTGATTCTAGACTGCTTCTAAACCCCCACAAGTAGTTGCAGAGTGGCATTAGTAGATGTCTGGGGAAATGGTTACCCTCCCAGGCTGAGGATTATACATGGCATAGAAAGACCTTGCAAAAAGAAAAAGGGAGACACTATTGGAGCTGAACACATTCTAACCTGGACATTCTGCAATCAATATCTGTATTTATCTTTCTTTGTATTTTGATCTGCAGCATTATTTACCCTCAGAATAGGAAGGGTGAGCCAGAGTATAATCCTTGTGGGAAATACATGGTAAAGCTTCATATCAATGGTGTTCCCAGAAAGGTAAGTCTGTTACCACACTCTTGACCATTAAGCCAAATCATATGAGCAATTGTTTTCTCTTTTTTGGTCAGTTTTCTTCCCTTCCTTGTGTTTAGCAGGTATGACTCTGGTTCCACTTGCATGCTTCAGTAATTTGTCCTGGCACCTAGTCTATGTGAATATAGACTCAGCCTTTTGACTCAAAATCATTGGTCAGTGATCAGGAATTAGAAGCTTACATATTTCTCCCCAGTCCCAATCCCAAATTCCACACCCTGATCACTGTGCAATGTCAGCTAAAACCTGCTGGCTAAACACAGACCAGGGATCAAACCCGATATCTTCCTTTCTCTGAATGACTTAATGATCTTCTTGCTTAATCAGGCAAGTCACTGAGGGGATTAGACATTTTGTTATGTGTTTACATGTTGTGTATTGGTAATGAATGTGTTAGCCTGCAGATATAGTTTATAACTGATGTGTAATGGTAAAAATTATTGAAGATTTAAAAGCAAAATATCAATTGATGTGCAAGGTTCACCATGGAAACTTTTATCATTGAAAACATTATTTCTGGTTAATAAGAACAGTTCTGCTTTTTACCTTTCTATTTTGCTTTATAACTTATTTTCCCCCAATGTTTTACCCAAATTTAATTTTGTGATCCACCTGGTTTTCTTTGATTTTAATGTCACATTTTTTTTCCCTCCTGTCCCATCACTTTCCATAATCTAACAAGCGGAAACCTGAGATGTCTATGGGGGAAAAGTCCTTGGATATTGTGCTGGGAAATATACTCCCAGAGAAAAGACAATGGCATCAGCCAGGGCCCATTGACAATGCTGAAGAATTTACACCACAGAAACACGCCAGTCGGCCCAACTGGTCCACGCTGGTGTTTACGCTCCATGCCTCTCTTCATCTGACCGTATCGGCATGTCATTTTTTTTTTTCCCCTTGCATCTTATGTTCCCTTAAATGTATTTATGCTATTCACTTCAATTAGATAGCAAGTTCCACATTCTGACTACTCTAGGTATAGAAATTTCTCCTGAAAGAGACTTCAGTTCCTGGAGCAGGCCACAGGCTGCAGAGTTGCTGGGAGAGGTGAGTGCATATTTAAAAGAGATTTCAGTTCCTGGAGCAGGCCACAGGCTGCAGGGTTGCTGGGAGAGGTGAGTGCATATTTAAAAGAGACTTCAGTTCCTGGAGCAGGCTGCAGGGTTGCTGGGAGAGGTGAGTGCATATTTAAAAGAGACTTCAGTTCCTGGAGCAGGCCACAGGCTGCAGGGTTGCTGGGAGAGGTGAGTGCATATTTAAAAGTGCTTAGTTTACAGGTCGAGTGGCAGTTGGAGACTTCACTTCCTGGAGCGGGCCTATTGGCTCATTGGAAATCAGGCAGGGTACAAAAGGTGTGGCAGGAGTGCCTTTAGACACGGAGTGCTGATTGGAACAGAGTGCATCTGAGTTTAGGTGAGTGACTGAGTTCGAGAGAGGGCTGTGTTTTTGTTGGTGTTCGGGTTTATCCTTGAGGTTCTATTTATAAAAAAAAAAAAAAAAAAAAATTATTTGAATTAATTAACTAGTTGAATATGGCTGGACAGGTGATGTGCTGTTGCTGTATGATGGTGGAACTGGTGGATCCCATTGAGACCGTCAGTGACCACATCTGCAGCAAGTGTTGGCTGCTCGAGGAACTTCGGCTCAGAATTGATGAGCTGGAGACCGAGCTGCACACACTGCGGCACATCAGGGAGGGGGAAAATTACCTGGACGCTTTGTTTCAGGAGGCAGTCCACCCGGTAGAATAAGTACTGTTAATTCGGTCAGTGGTCAGGGACAGAGTGGTGTGACTGCAATGGAGGCAGTTAGGGGGATCCTGAGTTGAGGAGCCTCAGCCCTTGACCTTGTCCAACAGGTATGTGGTACTTGCTCCCTGTGTGGATGAGGAAGAGGGCTGTAGGGAGGATGCGTTGACTGACCACTGCACCGTGGTACAGGAAGCCATTCAAGAGGGGGGAGCAAAAAGACAAGTGGTAGTTGTAGGGGATTCTATAATTAGGGGGATTGATGGCATCCTTTGTAAGCCAGATCGTGAGTCCCGCATGGTATGTTACCTGCCCGGTGCCAGGGTGAGGGACATCTCTGATCGGCTTGAAAGGTTTTTGGAGAGGGAGGGGGAGGATCCAGTTGTTGTGGTCCACGTTGGGACTAACAACATAGGTAAGACTAGGAAAGAGGACCTGTTTGGGGATTATCAAACACTAGGGACTAAATTAAAGAACAGGTCCTCCAGGGTTATAATCTCTGGATTACTACTTGAGCCACGTGCCAATTAGCATAGGGTTGAGAAAATTAAGGAAGTTAACACGTGGCTAAAGGAGTGGTACGGGAAAGAGGGATTCCATTTCATGGGGCATTGGCATCAGTACTGGGGCAGGAGGGACCTGTACCATTGGGACGGTCTTCACCTGAACCATTCTGGGACCAGTGTTCTAGCGAATAGGATAATTAGGTTGGTCACAAGGACTTTAAACTAGCAAGTTGGGGGGAAAGGGAAGGGTAAAGCTATGGACAATATAATGGTTGATGGAGAGCAAGGCAGCAGGTTACGTGACAGGTTATTATGTAGAGATATGGGTTCAAAGACAAGGAAAATGAGGAGAAAGGGTAAGAGGAAAAATAATTTGCGAAAAGTTACTGATCAAGGTGTTAGGATTCATAACAAAGACATAAAAAACAGCATAAGTGTACTTTACCTGAATGCTCGTAGTATACAGAATAAGGTGAATGAGTTCATGGCGCAAATCATCGTGAATGACTATGATTTAGTGGCCATTACTGAAACATGGTTAAAAGATGGTCACGACTGGGAGTTAAATATCCAAGGGTATCCGACTATACGAAAGGATAGAATGGACGGTAAGGGCGGTGGTGTAGCTTTGTTGTTTAAGGATGGCATCCGGGCAATAGTAAGGGATGATATTGGTGCTATGAAGGACAAGGTTGAATCAATTTGGGTGGAAATCAGGAATAGTAAGGCGAAAAGGTCACTGATAGGAGTAGTCTATAGGCCACCAAATAGTAACAGGATGGTAGGGCAGGCAATAAGCAAAGAAATAACGGATGCATGTAGAAATGGTACAGCGGTTATCATGGGAGATTTTAATCTGCATGTCGATTGGTTTAACCAGGTTGGTAAAGGCAGCCTTGAGGAGGAGTTTATAGAATGTGTCCGGGATAATTTCCTGGAACAGTATGTAATGGAACCTACAAGGGAACAAGCGGTCCTAGATCTGGTCCTGTGTAATGAGGCAGGATTGATTAATGATCTCATAGTTCGGGATCCTCTTGGAAGGAGCGACCACAATATGGTGGAATTTAAAATACAGTTGGAGGATGACAAGGTAAAATCAAACACTAGTGTTTTGTGCTTAAACAAAGGCGATTACAATGGGATGAGAGAAGAACTAGCTAAGGTAGACTGGGAGCAAAGACTTCATGGTGAAGCAGTTGAGGAACAGTGGAGAACCTTCCGAGCGATCCTTCACAGTGTTCAGGAAAGGTTCATACCGACAAAAAAGAAAGACGGTAGAAAGGGGAAAAATCGACCGTGGATATCTAAGGAGGTGAGGGAGAGTATCAAATTGAAGGAAAAAACATACAAAGTGGCAAAAATTAGTGGGAGACTAGAGGACGGAAGTCTTTAGGGGACAACAGAAAGCTACTAAAAAAGCTATAAATAAGAGTAAGGTAGACTATGAAAGTAAACTTGCTCAGAACATAAAAGCAGATAGTAAAAGCTTCTACAAATATATAAGACAAAAAAGAGTGGCTAAGGTAAATATTGGTCCTTTGGAAGATGAGAAGGGAGATTTAATAATAGGAGACGGGGAAATGGCTGAGGAGCTGAACAGGTTTTTTGGGTCAGTCTTCACAGTGGAAGACACAAATAACATGCCAGTGACTGATGGAAATAAAGATATGATAGGTGAGGACCTTGAGATGATTGTAATCACTAAGGAGGCAGTATTGGGCAAGCTAATGGGGCTAACGGTAGACAGTCTCCTGGCCCTGATGGGATGCATCGCAGAGTGTTAAAAGAGATGGCTAGGGAAATTGTAAACGCACTAGTGATAATTTATCAAAATTCACTAGACTCTGGGGTGGTCCCAGAGGATTGGAAAGTAGCAAACGTGACACCACTGTTTAAAAAAGGAGGTCGGCAGAAAGCGGGTAATTATAGGCCGGTAAGCTTAACTTCGGTTGTAGGGAAAATGCTGGAATCTATCATTAAGGAGGAAATAGCGGGGCACCTGGAGGGAAATTGTCCCATTGGGCAGACTCAGCATGGGTTCATAAAGGGTAGGTCGTGTCTGACGAATTTGGTAGAATTTTTTGAGGACGTTACCAGTGCAGTAGATAACGGGGAGCCAGTGGATGTGTTATATTTGGATTTCCAGAAAGCTTTTGACAAGGTGCCACACAAAATGTTGCTGCATAAACTAAAGATGCATGGCATTGAGGGTAAAGTGGTAGCATGGGTAGAGGATTGGTTAACTAACAGAAAGCAGAGAGTGGGGATAAATGGGTGTTTCTCTGGTTGGCAACCTGTAACTAGTGGGGTCCCTCAAGGATCAGTGTTGGGCCCGCAGTCGTTCACAATTTACATAGATGATTTGGAGTTGGGGACCAAGTGCAATGTGGCAAAGTTTGCAGACGACACTAAGATGAGTGGTAAAGCAAAAAGGGCAGAGGATACCGGAAGTCTGCAGAAGGATTTGGATAGGTTAGGTGAATGGGCTAGGGTCTGGCAGATGGAAATCAATGTTGCCAAGTGTGAGGCTATCCATTTTGGGAGGAATAACAGCAGAATGGATTATTATTTAAACGGTAAGATGTTAAAACATGCTGCTGTGCAGAGGGACCTGGATGTGCTGGTGCACGAGTCTCAAAAAGTTGGTGTGCAGGTGCAACAGGTGATTAAGAAGGCTAATCGAGTTTTGTCTTTCATTGCTAGAGGGGATGGAGTTCAAGACTAGGGAGGTTATGCTGCAATTGTATAAGGTGTTGGTGAGGCCACATCTGGAGTATTGTGTTCAGTTTTGGTCTCCTTACCTGAGAAAGGACATATTGGCACTGGAGGGAGTGCAGAGGAGATTCACTAGGTTGATTCCAGAGTTGAGGGGATTAGATTATGACGAGAGGTTGAGTAGACTGGGACTGTACTCATTGGAGTTTAGAAGGATGCGGGGGGATCTTATTGAAATATATGAAATTATGAAGGGAATAGATAGGATAGATGTGGGCAGGTTGTTTCCACTGGTCGGGGAAAGCAGAACTAGGGGGCATATCCTCAAAATAAGGGGAAGTAGATTTAGGACCGAGTTTAGGAGGAACTTCTTCACCCAAAGGGTTGTGAATCTCTGGAATTCCTTGCCCAGTGAAGCAGTTGAGGCTCCTTTAAACGTTTTTAAGAAAAAGATAGATACCTTTCTAAAGAATAAAGGGATTTGGGGATATGATGTACGGGCCGGAGAGTGGAGCTGAGTCCACAAAGATCAGCCATGGTCTCATTGAATGGCGGAGCAGGCTCGAGGGGCCAGATGGCCTACTCCTGTTCCTAGTTCTTATGTTCTTATATTCCTTAGTGGATTTCTCTAAATTGCAAATGTTGCTGTCAATCTTATAGCCTGGTCTGTTGCTCTGCAATAAATAGATTATCCATTAAAGGTGATTACCTTCTGTATCTGGATTCCAGCCATCAATCACTCCGTCTCGTGTTGCAGATTGCAAGTTCACTGATTTCTGTCCCTAGATTGCGTTCAATGATGCAGGGGCTTGAGGTCCCACCTTCTCAACCATGCCCTTCGCCTGAGATGTGGTGATCTTCAGGTTAAATCACCATCAGTCATCTCTCCCCCTGAAAGCAGCCTATGGGCATCTGGGACTAGGGCAACTTTATCTTTATCCCTTTCTATGCAGCCAAATATTTCCTCATGCGTTTCTTCCACCTGTTTACAACACGTGCAGGGCCTGTTGACTTAAGTGGTTCAAATGATTGGCCTGCCACAAATATTGCGCTGAAGTTTAATTGTTTCTTTTTCCCAATTCTGCCTCTGGACAGGTGGTCATTGATGACTATTTGCCCGTGGATCACCGTGGTGAGCTGCTGTGTTCGTACTCCAATAACAAGAACGAGCTTTGGGTCTCTTTGATCGAAAAGGCCTACATGAAGGTTATGGGAGGATATGATTTCCCAGGCTCTAACTCTGTAAGTATTAACCATATGATTTATACCTTCATTTCGCTCTCCACCAATATAACTATTGGCACTGTTGAAAATCAGTGATGTCTTTATTATTGAAATGACGTTCAAAATAGGGAAATTAATTTCCAATGCCTTCACATGTGAATTGAGAAATATTTGTCAATTTAATACGTTTTTGTCCAGTCCGCTACCTTTCTCAATCTAGAGTTGTTTCCCAGCTCACCATGACATCTCGGTTTTAGTCACTAATCTGTGTCCGGGTGCTGGTGGTTTGCTTCTAAGGGAGGAAAGAACTTCAATTTTTAGAGAATCTTTCATGACTTCCGGATGTCCATCAGCACTTCACAAACAAGAGCGCACTTTTGAAGCATAGACACTGCTGTAATGTCGAAAAGTAAACCTCCTGAATATGGCGAAAGATACTATTTAATGCTGTAGCCAGCAGCATTTAGTTCTTTCCACTCAAAGATACTTGAATTCAGACTCTAATTTGTAAATGATCCTTACAAATGGAGCAGAGGGTGCGTTGAGCATAAAACCAGCCGGTAACTTCCTTCGCACTTGCGCCTGTGGAACAGGAGCGTTTTGCTGAAGGTCAAGGAAGATGGAGTGTGCAAGATACCAACAGAGAAAGGCGCCCAAAATCCGTGTGAGGTCTGCAGAAACAGCGAGGCTGGGTTAAAGAATTGTCTGGAAAGCATGCACCAAGATTGGAGAGGAAACAATGATGTGGAGAGACTTGTGGAAAGAGAATGATAGACTGTGAGAGAGTCTGAGACAGAAGAGAGTGTGCCAGAGAAAGAGGGGAGGAAATCTATAACCATGACAGTCGGAGTCGAGTAGCTAGACACTAATGGGAGGGAGAGAAATAGTTTATTTTCATCCCAGATTGAAGATCGATTTTTGAATCAAGTGGCAGTAACAGCATGGCAGGAGATCATGACGTAGTAATTTTAATTCGCTCTATAACTTCAGTTAGTTTATACGGCTGCAATTTGTCAAAGATTGGAATAATCAAATTAGCTAGTCTTTCGCTACTGTGGGTGAGACTGTGACTAAACCCACTTGTCACTTTGTAAAAACTATTATTAGAACAGTACTCTGCCAATTAGAATCTTAATTGTGGCAGCAAATAACCAATTTTTCATAATAAAAGCACAATACAGCTGGAAATCTGAAATAGAAATAGTGTTGCTGGAAAAACTCAGCAACCTCTGTGGTGAGAGAAACAGTGTTAAATGTTTTGAGTCCAGTATGGATGGGTCGGGGGAGGGGTGACTGGGAACAATGGATAGGATGGTGTTGGGAGTGGGGGGAGCCGTTCTGCTGACGGGGATGGAAACTGGGCATGGCAACAGTGAGGAGGTCATGGGTGGAGCCGGTCAGGAGGCGGGCCAGATGAAGCGCGACACATGGCTGGGGGGCTGGCCAAGGAAAGGGGATGGCTAATCGGCAAAGAGGGGAGGGCGTAGTGCCCCCCAACAGGCTGATCACCAGGAATGTTAGAGGGTTAAACGGGCCAGTGAAGAGGGCGCGTGTGTTTGCACATCTGTGGGTTCTGAAGGCGTACCTGCAGGAGACGCACCTGAAAGTAGCAGACCAGGTTAGGTTAAGGAAGGGTTGGGTCAGTCAGGTCTTACATTCGGAGCTTCATTCGGAGCTTGATTCTAAGACGAGGTGGGTTACGATCCTGATTAATAAAAGGGTACACTTTGAGGCATGGATGGGGGTAGCAGGTTCGTTATGGTAAGGGGTAAGCTCGAAGGGGTGAGAGTAGTCCTGGTCACTGTGTATGCCCCTAATTGGGACGATGTGGATTTTATTAGGAGGATGCTAGGGAAGATCCCCGACTTGGACTCGCGTAAGCTGATCATGGGCGGGGACTTTAATACAGTCCTCGACCCGAGCCTGGACCGGTCATTTTCAAGAACGTGCAGTTTGTCAGCAATGGCAAAGGAACTGAGAGGGTTCATGGAGCAAACGAGGGGAGCAGATCCGTGGAGATTTAGTCGGCCGACGGCAAGGGAGTTCTCGTACTACTCCCACGCCCACAAAGTGTATTCCCGAATCGACTACTTTGTTGTGAGTAGGGACCTGCTGGCCGGAATGGTGGGGGCAGAATATTTGGCAATTGCCATATCGGACCATGCTCCGCACTGGGTAGACCTGCACTTTTGTAAGGACAGCTTTTTTGCCCACCATGGAGGCTGGAAGTTGGACTACTCGTGGACGAGGCGGTGTGTGAGAGGCTGAGGAAATGTATGCAGAATTACCTGCAGGTGAACGATACTGGAGAAGTCTCGGCAGCGGTGCTCTGGGAGGCACCGAAGGCAGTGGTGAGAGGGGAGCTGATTTCAATCCGGGCATAAAGGGACAGGACAGAGACGGACCGACTGATTAAGGAAATTCTACGGGCGGACAGGAGTTACGCGGAATCCCCGAGGCCAGAGTTACTCAGGAAACGACTGAGGCTGCAGGCCGAATTTGGGGTGCTGACTACAGACAAGGCTGTAGAGGAGCTTAGAAAGGTAAAAGGCGCGATTTATGAGCATGAGGAGAAGGCCAGTAGAATGCTTGCGCAACAACTAAGGAAGAGGGAAGCGGCTAGGGAGATAGGAAGGATAGTGGATGGAGAAGGTAATCTAGTGGGTGACCCGGCAGGGCTGAACAAGGTCTTTAGGGACTTTTATAGGAAGCTGTACACTTCGGAATCACTGGGGGAGATGAGGCGATTCCTGGACGGACTGACCTTCCCAAGAATGGAGAGGGGGTTGGTGGATGGACTGGGAGCCCTCGTCAGGATTGAAGAGGTATTGGGAGGCCTGAAGGTCATGCAGTCGGGTAAAGCCCCGGGGCCAGTCGGGTAAAGCCCCGGGGCCGGATGGGTATCCGGTGGAGTTTTACAAAAAATGTGCCGGGATAGTGGGGCCGGTGCTGGTCAGGGTCTTTAACGAGGCAAGAGACAGAAGGAGTCTACCCCCGACGATGTCGCAGGCCACCATCTCGCTCATTCTGAAACAGGATAAGGACCCGGAGGCTTGTCGGTCATACAGGCCGATATCTTTGATCAACGTAGACGGCAAGTTACTGGCCAAGATTTTGGCGACTGGAATTGAGGACTGTGTACCGGATGTAACTGTGGAGGACCAAACCGGGTTTGTAAAGGGGAGGCAGCTGGTGGCCAACCTTAGAAGGCTGCTCAACATGATTATGATGCCCCCGGAGAGTAGGGAGGTAGAGATAGTGGTAGCCATGGATGCTGAAAAGGCTTTTGACTGGGTCAAGTGGAATTATCTGTGGGAGGTACTAGGACGGTTCAGGGCAGGGTTCATCGACTGAGTTAGGCAATTGTATCAGGCCCGGAGGCGAGTGTAAGGACGAACAGGATGACATCGGACTACTTTAGACTGCACCGTGGTACAAGACAGGGCTGCCCTCTCTCCCCACTGCTGTTTGCGCTGGCCATAGAGCCGCTGGCAATTGCACTGAGAGCTTCTAGGGGCTGGAAAGGGCTGGTCCAGGGGGGAGTGGAACATAGAGTCTCGTTATACGCAGACTATCTACTGTTATATGTATCGGACCCAATGGTGGGGATGGACGGTATTATGGCAACCCTGAGGGAATTTGGCCGGTTCTCCGGATACAAACTGAACATGGCTAAGAGCGAGTTGTTTGTAGGTCAGGCGAGGGGGCAGGAGAGTAGGCTGAAGGCGTTGCCGTTCAGGCTAGTGGGGGAAGAGTTTCCGATATTTGGGGATTCAGGTGGCACGGGACTGGGGCAAGCTGCATAAGCTCAACCTGTCCCGACTGGTGGAACGAGTGAGGGAGGAGGTCCGGAGGTGGGATGCGCTCCCGCTGTCATTGGCGGGGATGGTGCAGACTGTTAAGATGACGATTCTCACGCGGTTCTTGTTTGTTTTTCTGTGACTCCCCATCTTTATCCCGCAGTCCTTTAAGAGGCTGAATAAAATTATTCTGGGATTTGTATGGGCAGGGAAGTCCCCACGGGTGAAGAGCGTGATGCTTGAAAGGAACAGAGGAGAAGGGGGCTGGCTTTGCCGAACTTCAGCAACTATTACTGGGCGGCCAACATAGCGATGATAAGGAAATGGATGGTGGGTGCGGGGTCGGTTTGGGAGCGGATGACGGCTGCTTCGCGCAGGGGCACTAGCTCAGCAGCCCTGGTCACGGCGCCTCTGCCGCTTCCGCCGGCACGGTACTCCACCAGCCCGATAGTGGTGGCGGCTCTTCGGATCTGGGCCAGTGGAGGAGGCATGTAGGGGAGGTAAGAGCATCGGTGTGGACCCCAATCTGCGGCAACCACCGATTTGCCCCGGGGAACATGGGAGGGGGGGTATCGACTGTGGAGGAGGGCGGGGATTGTGAGGATGGGGGAATCTGTTCCTGGAAGGGAGCTTTCCGAGCCTGAGGGTGCTGGAGGAGAAGTTTGGGCTAGCGAGAGGGAACGACTTTAGATACTTACAGATGAGGGATTTTGTACGCAGACTGGTGCCGTCCTTCCCACGTCTCCCGCCGAAGGGGAGGCAGGACAGGGTAGTTTCTAGGGGGAGAGGTGGGAGAGGGTAGAGTCAGACGTCTACAAGGAAATAATGGGAGCTGAGGATACGCAGACCGAGGACCTGAAGCTTAAGTGGGAAGAGGAGCTTGGGGGGGGGGGGGGAAGAGAGATGGAAGATGGGGGGGTGGGAATGGAGAGATGGGGGGGGGGACAGTGTCTGGGCAGAAGCCCTGAGCAGAGTAAACACGGCCGCAACATGCGCCAGGCTCAGCCTGATCCAGTTTAAGGTTGTGCACCGGGCCCACATGACAGTAGTCCGGATGAGCAAATTCTTCGGGCTGGAGGACAAGTGTGCTAGATGTGCCGGAGGGCCAGCTAACCATGTACACATGTTCTGGTCGTGCCCTAAACTTGGGGGGTATTGGCAGGGATTCGCAGATGTCATGTCCTGGGTATTGAAAACTGGGGTGGTAATGAGCCCTGAGGTGGCAATCTTTGGGGTTTTGGTGGATCTGGGAAGAGAGAGAGAGGCCAACGTTCTGGCCTTTGCTTCCCTGGTAGCCCGGCGACGAATACTGTTAGCATGGAGGGACTCAAAGCCCCCGAGGGCTGAGGTATGGCTACCGGACATGGCGAGCTTTCTTGGCCTAGAGAAAGTCAAGTTCGCCTTGAGATGTTCGCTACCAGGGTTTGCCCGAAGGTGCCAGCCATTGATTGACTTCTTTGCAGAGGAGTAAGCGTCAGGAGGGGGGTGGCTAGG
This sequence comes from Scyliorhinus torazame, assembly GCF_047496885.1. Taxonomy (NCBI): domain Eukaryota; kingdom Metazoa; phylum Chordata; class Chondrichthyes; order Carcharhiniformes; family Scyliorhinidae; genus Scyliorhinus; species Scyliorhinus torazame. The sequence continues at coordinate 290,339,669 of NC_092712.1, forward strand.
GTAGAGTAGAGTCGAGTAGGGGGATATTGAGGCAGGTCCTTGCGTGAACAGAGCCGTGGTTTGCACTATGTTTAATTTGTGGCTTGACTTTTTTTTTTGTACTGTACAATGCCACTTTTTCTATATGCCTAAAATACCTCAATAAAATTGTTTGTTTAAAAAAAAATGTTTTGAATCCAATGTGACTTCATCGGAACTCTTTCAAGTTTTGATGAAGAGTCATATTGGACTTGAAACGTTAACTCTGTTTCTTGCTCCACGATGCTGCCAAACCTGCTGAGGTTTTTCCAGCATGTTCTGGTTTTATTTTATCATTTTTAAAAATCTAGTTTGTCAGCAGGATGCTTTGGAAATGCTTTTGCTGTGCAATCGAGGACTCTTGGTGTTATAAACAGCCTACCACGATTCTTCCACCAGCCTCCACTTCATTGGGGTCCAAGAGTTTAGGTCAATAATTTGAACCTCCTTTATATTTCTAGCTGCAAAGAGGTTCTGATCTTTTCAGTGATCAAAATTTTATTTCATATCCAGCAGTGATGTAATTGAAGTGTTCATGTAGAAGCATAATTGTATTCGGGACCACATGTGACTTAATCAATGGTGTCACGTTTGAAATCTTTGAAGCTTGGTGTATTGGTTATGTGACCAGAGACTGTTCCGTCTCTGGTCACATAACCTCGTCTATAAAATTGTGCATTTTGCTCAACACTGCAGAACATCGATCTCCATGCTTTGACTGGCTGGATACCAGAGCGAATTGCGATGCATTCAGACAATCAGAAGTTTGATTACGAAGGCACTTTCAGAATGCTATATCAAAGGTAATCTTCACTGTTGAAGCATCAGTAAAAAATTTTGGAGGGTTTTATTCAGTACTTTGAGAATTGTTTTTCATACATCCAAATCTAATAGGTTTCATAAGGGAGATGTTCTAATAACCACAGCGACAGGCATTATGAGTGAGGAAGAAGGAGAGCGATGGGGGCTCGTACCGACGCATGCATATGCTGTTCTCGACATCCGGGAATACAAGGTAACAAAAGGTTTCCGCATGCCACAGACAATGGGACAGCCCATTTCCAGGTACAAGCAGATCCCCTAATGGAAGTCCTGAAAGCAGATTTGGTACCTGATTGAGTATCGCTGGCCAAGGTGATTACGCTCTATCCCTTTTAACACAGTAGCAGGAATGCTACACCTCCCTCAAATTATTATAGAGGACACAAAGTATGTGGGTCACCTAAATTAATTGTCCAAGGTCAAATCCCACAAGAGGTAATTTCTTACCTGTAATGAATATAGCATTGACTCTTGGCTTTACACTGTAATTAACAAATTATTCAGGTGGTTTATTTTTCTTATTAAGTTGTCATTAATGAAAGGGTAGAATTGCATTTAGTTGTAACTCAGGGAACATATTACTAATCTTTATTAATGTCACAAGTAGCCTTACATTAACAATGCAATGAAGTTACTGTGAAAATCATCTAGTCGCCACACTCTGGCGTCTGTTCGGGTACACTGAGGGAGAATTCAGAATGTCCATTGCACCTAGCAAGCACTTCTTTCGGGACTTGTGGGAAGAAACCGGAGCACCTGGAGGAAACCAAAGCAGACACGGGGAGAACATGCAGACTCTGCACAGACAGTGACCCAGGCCGGGAATCAAACCCGGGACCCTGTTTCTGGGAAGCAACAGTGCTAACCACTGTGCTACCGTTATTTACCCGAATATGCAAGATCAACAGAATCTTTTTTAAAAAGTATTGTTTAATGATCGCCTGCAGATATTTTTGGAGGTTATACAGAGAAAAAGGTGTTAGATTTGTAATTTAGTGGTGCAGTAAACACAATGTGGTTTAGTATCCATCAGATATGCGATGACTGGGGCGGCGTGAACCTTGGACACCGACCTAAATGGCAAAAGGAAGTGACTAGTAGGTGTGATTGGGTTTTGCTGCTGTGGCAGCCTGATACAAGGGACTGAAGTCTCAGGGTCTTTGTAGTCCCATTGCCCATAGCTGACTGCATGTGCAGGTGGGTGTGGGTTGGTATCAACCTTGCATTATGCCTTCGCAGCTGATAATAGCATCTGACCGTAATGCATCTGTATATATTAATCGATTAATACCTTGTATTTATGAGCGGTTCTTTGTAACGTTTTTCATTATTGATCCCCATGATTGGTTTTATACTTGAAACTGCCAGTATAAACTTACTGTACAGCATTATACTCTTTTCTCTTTCTCTCCAGTCCTCTATGAAGGTGCTGCAGTAGCACCACTGGCAGGAGGGTGTAATTACATCATGACACGTTTAGGTAGGCAAATTCCCACCCAGCTGTGCACAAGAATTTAGAATCGAAATGTTTTTTAAGGGAACACTTGCATTTATGTAGTGCCTTTCACAAACCCAGGATATCCCAAAGCGCTTTGCAGCCAATGAAGTGGGGGGGCACAGTAGCATAGTGGTTAGCACTATGGCTTCACAGCGCCAGTGTCCCAGGTTTGATTCCCAGCTTGGGTCACTGTGCGGAGTCTGCACGTTCTCCCCGTGTCTGCGTGGGTTTCCTCCGGGTGATCTGGTTTCCTCCCACAAGTCCTGGGAAAGATGTGCTGTTAGGTGCATTGGACATTCTGAATTCTAACTCCCGTCTATTTTTTGAACAGCAGCCGCTTTTGTAATAGAATGCAGCAGCTGGTTTTGTGCACAGCAAAAGGGTCCCCCAAACTGCAATGTGATAATGACTAGGTATTCTCTTAAGTAATGTTTGAGTGAAGGATAATGTTATTCATTGGAACGTTTATGTTCATCTGAGACAGCAGACAGGCCCTGGTTTAATATCTCGTCTAAAAGACAACACCACTGTCCGTGCTGCACTGGAGTGTCAGCCGAGATTTTTGTGTTCAATCCTCTGGAATTTAAAAATAAAAGAAGAATTGGTTCTTTAAAATGGAACTGAATTATGTCTGCATGACCTGGTACAATTCTCCTTTACTTTCCAACCCTGTTTAGTCAGGAAAACTGTCAATCCTGGACTTCTGATGTGCAGTGTCAAAAAGAAACCTTTTCTTTTAAGCTTTTCTTAGTGGTTTCTATTAAGTTTGCATTTCTGGAAATAAGCTTTGAAGAAAGACACATGCAGAATAACAGATATTGTAGATTTACTTGATTCCTCCTTGTACTGTGCAAAAAGATGCTAACTATATTAGTTAGCACCAAAAATAAATGTTAGTTAGGGCAGCACGGTAGCACAAGTGGATAGCACTGTGGCTTCACAGCGCCAGGGTCCCAGGTTCAATTCCCCGCTGGGTCACTGTCTGCAAAGTCTGCACGTTATCCCTGTGTCTGCGTGGGTTTCCTCCGGGTGCTCCAGTTTCCTCCCACAGTCCAAAGACGTGCAGATTAGGTGGATTGGCCATGATAAATTGGCCTTCGTGACCAAAAAGGTTAGGAGGGGATGTTGGGTTACGGGGATAGGGTAGAGGTGAGGGCTTAAGTGGGTCGGTGCAGACTCGATGGGCCGAATTAAACTTTCCTAAATTCTTGATCTGATCTCAAGCTAAGACCTGTAAAGTATAAGCTGCTGAAGACTTGAAAACAATATTTTTTTAAAAAACTAAAGTTTATTTTTAACACTTGTGTTTCACCAGTCGCCCACCTTGCAGCGATCTGCACATCCGTTTAGGAAGGTGTCATTATTTTAAACAATTCTCAGAATTTGCCTGCATTGCTTCGTAAGTTATTGGATTTTTTGATTGGTTTTTTTTGCTTAAGGGTCTTAAATTTCTTCAACTTAAAAATCCCTGGAGCCATTTGCGATGGAAAGGTCGGTACAGTGAAAACGATGAGAAAAGCTGGATACCTGCTCTCAAGAAATATTTGAACTTTGATCCCAAAACAGCACAGAAAATAGACAATGGTAAGCTCCTGTGGTTTAGGGTGAGGGACACTTTTCATACAATAGTTCACCCGTGTTTTTGGTACTAACACAATCATTTTATTTAATCACTTTTTTGGGCCTCCGCGTGTGTCTTAACGAGCGCAGATTTCCTCCTGTCGCACTAAAGGTTTCCTGGATGGAGCATGTAGAGGAAAATCATGCGAGGACTGCATGTCTTTGTCCATTAAGCTCATTGGACAGAAAGTTGGAATAGACTTTATACTGGTGCCCAATCCTTTCTGCCTTATTTTCCTCCCTTTGCTCCTACCAGACCATTCTTTAAACCCTAGTACTTTAGCAGATAATCGACCCTGGTAACATTCAAGTTTTGCAAGCTGCCATCCACAAAGTAAAAAGGTAACTTGCTTCATGTGTGATGTTGAAAGTTGCAGAGGAATCCTTTGCCAATTTTGTGAATTCTTGTGCATTACAGGAATTTTCTGGATTAACTGGGAGGATCTTTGCCGGCATTACGATGTGATTTACTTGAGTTGGAATCCTGCACTGTTCAAAGAGTCAACCTATATTCACAGGTTAGTTAACACGGTGCCTTGCAATACTTAATTTCTTTCATTTTAGGGGGCAGTGTGCTACCTTCCATAGACTAACTCCTGCACTGTCAGAGGATGCAATATTAAACTAAGGTATCACCTGTCACTTGAGGTGGGTATCAAAGATCTCATGGTTTCTTTATTACAGAGCTAAGAGTTAACTCAGCAGCTTGGGCAGCATTCAGCCCAACAGTGTTAAATTTGAATGGCCATTTCCCCATACCTGCTGATTGTGGGATGTTATTGTTCGCAGGTTTTGGTGGTTACCTTTGCCCACATAAAAGTGGATATCAGGATTAGTGTGTCTCTGGCAAGGCTGGCATTTGTTTGCTGTCTCTAGTTGCACTGAGAAGGTGGTGGGCTGTCTTGAACCATTGCAGTCCATATGGTTAGTCGATGTAATGATTGAGTGGCTTGCTAGGAGGCTTCAGAGACAGTTAAGAGTCAGCCACATGTAGGCCAGACTTGGTAAGGTGGCAGATTGCTTTCCTCAAATGACAGTGAACCACCTGGGATCTAATTGCTCTCTGATAGCTTCATAGCCATGTTTTTTTTATTTGAGGCACGATAAACCATTACATAAATTACAGTTTATTTCCTTAGTTGAAATCACACCGTCTTCAGTGATTTGTCAGCCACTATTGTATTCTTTACTTGGCGGCTGCTCTATTCAGGCAAAGTAATTTTCTCTTAATCTATATTTGTTTTGTAACAGTGGTCTCCATCTAAATAGTTTATTTCCCCGTTGCTGGTTTTATAGTGAAGTATATTTACTGAGATATTTCTCAGATTTCCGATTAAAAGTTTCTAGCCTATAAATTTATTTTATGATATTTAATATGACATTTGACAGCATATCTATGGCAATCTAGCAAAAAAAAAAATCCTCTTGGCTCTTCAGAATAGGCTTTCCTATTTGGGTGATATTCTCTATCTATATAGTTGGTTAATATTGTAGTGATCCCGAAATCTGGCTGATTGATTAGAGCTGTTTTGTGACTTGCACAGAACAATCAGATCAGAGGGAGAATTTTTCTTGTTTTCTACTTTCATTATTAGCTTCCTATTTTAAAAATTATTTGACAGTTCTTTCCCACATTTAATTCTGTACCTGGGGCAAATGACTGCTCAACTGACCTGAATATACCCCACCTGCCTTTCCCCCCCCCCCCTCAGCCTCTCCCCCAAATCACCACCACCAGCAACCAACCCAGATCTCTCTTGCTATATGCTGTTGAGGTTCCTGGCCCTCTTGGCCAACATGCTGATTCAACACCTTCACCCTACATGACTTGCTCCCCTTTGTCTGCCTCAGTTTCCTTTGCTCACCCAATGGGCTGACCATGGCCTGCACGATGATGGATGAAGTCACAAGCGATCAATGTTGCCTATTAGGTAACAATCCATGAAAAACTTGCATTTCAACATTTTTTGATGTGGGTACTATTTATCATTGGTAAGACAGATTTAAATCAGATGTGTAATTCTTTCATACTCTTTCAACTTGAATCAGAAATATTCTTGCATAGAAAGCTGAAACCATGTGAGATATTGATTGGAATAACATTGAGGGTGGAAGATCGGTGCAACATTACATTAAGATTTACTGATTTTCTGACACTGAGTTTGTCACCTGGTAAGGAGAGGCAAGATATGGGCAATTGCTGACAAGGGCAACATGTTGCCCAACCCTAATTGTCCTCGCAAAGCCGCTGCCTTGAACCACTGTTGTTTGTGAGGTAAAGCTGTGCGAGGTGCTATTGAAGAAGCTGTGGCAAGTGGCTGAGTGCATCTTTTGAATGGTACAAACTGCAGGGGGTTCGAATGCCTGCGTTTTCCTCGCAGGAAGAGCAAGAGAATCAAGTGTGTCATTGGAGTTTGTTCAGGAGTACATTGCCTGCTTGCAGCCTTGTTCGAGAATTTTCTCCAGCTGAAGAGGTCTATTGCAAAGTTTTTTTTGAACTGCAAGTTGAGCAAATTTACTTGACTGCATTGTCTGCGTAAGTTTTTAACCTGTGTAAGGCTTTGTTTACATTAAAAGGTTCAGAAAAATTAACTTTCCTCCTTTTTTGCACAGTACTTGGGATGCAAAGCAAGGGCCTGTGAAAGATGTGTACAGCCTGGCTAACAACCCACAATACAAACTGGAGGTGCAGTGTCCACAAGGTGGTGCTGTAGTCTGGGTTCTACTGACGAGACACATTACTGACAAGGTAAGCAGGCAGTAGAGGATGTTGAAACATTTGCTTGGCTGGCCTGCCTTAGTTACAATCTTAATATGTTTTGCAACTCTTTGATTCAAATGCTAATTTGGATCTCCAAAATCTATTGTGTAGGCACTCCGACGATAAGCGCGGTCTGCGTTCTGTGCACACTGCGTCTCTGTCTTGATCTCGCCGTTTGCAATTTGTAAGCCTTTATATAGAATCATTTCATCTCGGCCTTTCGGCTAAGATCAAGTGTGAGATCAGGTGTAATGTCTCTTCTTCTCAGCTTGGATCCAGTATTTTTCTTTTGTGGGGATCATGAATTGGATTCAATTTAAATAGTGTTTTTGAAGCAGCAAGGAGATGGATTAGGGGCTTGCCCTCTCACTTTACACATTGGATTTGTACCTCTGAGAAAGCAAATTTTTTAAAAATGTAGATTCGCAGATTGGTGACAACCCAGGAGGAGGTCATTCAGCCTATCGTGTCTGTGTTGACAATGTGCATCTAGCCTGGTGGAAAGTTAAGCATTTTCCCTGTTCTGTTCCTTAGTATTCACATGGAGCTCCTGTGATTTCTTTGAGTCTTCTGAATCACTTTAGTGCTTTGTTTACTTAATGCTTTAGTTAGTGTCGGTTCTTGCAGTGTAGAATTTGGTTCTGTGGGGTTTCTGAGCTGGCAGACTATTTTCAAATCCATTTAACTTTGTCCTTGAGCTCCAATGACAGAACAGTTTAGAAATGTTTTGGACTAACTTGTGGTTTGGTTGTTTGAAGCTTGCAAGAAGGCCGATATAACTTTCTAAATGGGGCATTTTTCATTCATAGGATGAGAGCATTGGATTGGATATTGTTTATTGTCGCGTGTACCAAGATACAGTGAAAAGTATTTTTCTGCGAGCAGCTCAACAGATCATTAAGTACATGAAAAGAAAAGGAAATAAAAGAAAATACATAATAAAGGAAAATACATTATAGGGCAATACAAGGTACACAATGTAACTACATAGCACCAGCATCGGGTGAAGCATACAGAAAAATGAAAATCGCTTATTGTCACAAGTAGGCTTCAAATGAAGTTACTGTGAAAAGCCCCTAGTCGCCACATTCCAGCGCCTGTTCGGGGAGGCTGGTACGGGAAGTAGTGTTAATGAGGTCAGTCCATAAGAGGTTGTTTAGGAGTCTGGTAACAGCGGGTAAGAAGCTGTTTTTGAGTCTGTTTGTGCGTGTTCTCAGACTTTTGTACCTCCTGCCCGATGGAAGAAGTTGGAATAGTGAGTAAGCCAGGAGGGAGGGGTCTTTGGTTATGCTGCCCGCTTTCCCCAGGCAGCGGGAGGTGTAGATGGAGTCAATGGAGGGGAGGCAAGTTTGTGTGATGGACTGGGCTGTGTTTACGACTCTGAAGTTTCTTGCGGTCTTGGGCCGAGCAGTTGCCGTACCAGGCTAGGATGCTTTCTATGGTGCACTGTAAAAGTTGATAAGAGTTAATGTGGACATGCTGAATTTCATAGATCATAGAACATAGAATTTCAAGTGCAGAAGGAGGCAATTCAACCCAGAGCACCCCACTTAAGCTGACACCTCCCTATCCCCGTAAACCAATAACCCCGCCTTAGCTGAGGGCAATTTAGCGTGGCCAATCCACCTAACTTGCACATCTTTGGACTGTGTGAGGAAACCGGAGCACCCGGAGGAAACCCACGCAGACACTGGGAGAATGTGCAGATTCCGCACAGACAGTGACCCAAGCCGGGAATCGAACCTGGGACCCTGGAGCTGTGAATCAACTGTGCTAACCACTATGCTACTGTGCTGCCCTCGAAGGGAAACTTCCTTAGTTGCCTGAGGAAGTTTAGGCGCTGTTGTGCTTTCTTGATGATAGCGTCGACATGGGTGGACCAGGACAGATTTTTTGAGATGTGCACCCCTAGGAATTTGAAACTGCTAATCATCTCCACTTCAGCCCCGTTGATGCTGACAGGGGTGTGTACAGTTCAATGCTTTCTGAAGTCAATGACCAGCTCCTTAGTTGCTCTCGAGAAGGTGGTGATGAGCAACCTTCTTGAGCTTCTGCAGTCTGTACTGTGTAGGTACACCCTGTGTGCTGTTGGATAGGGAGTTCCAGGATTTTGGTCCAGCAATGATATATTCCCAAGTCAGGATGGTGTGTCACTTGAACAGAAAACAGCAGGTGTTCATGTTTCCATGTCCCTGCTGCATCATCCTTCTAGGTAGTTGAAGTCGTGGATTCAGAAGGTGCTGTCAAAGGAGCTTTGGCAAGATTGCTGCAGTGCATCTTGTAGATGGCGCACACATAGGTGATAGAAGGAGTGAATGTTTAAGATGGTGGATAGGTTCCCATCAAATGGGTGGCTTTGTCCAGGATAGTATTGAGCTTCTTGAGTGTTGTTAGAGATGCACATATCCTGGAAAGTACTGTATCCCACTCCCGATTTGCGTCTTGTAGATGGTGGAAAGGATTTGGGGAGTCAGAAGGTGTGTGATTTGCCTCAATGCCGAGCTATGAGCTTCTCTTACAGCCACAGTATTCATGTGGCAAGTTCAGTTATATTTCTGGGAAATAGTAACCATAAGACATAGGAGTGGAAGTAAGGCCATTCGGCCCATCGAGTCCACGCCACCATTCAATCATGGCTGATTTCAACTCCATTTACCCGCTCTCTCTCCATAGCCCTTAATTCCTCGAGAAATCAAGAATTTATCAACTTCTGTCTTAAAGACACTCAACGTCCCGGCCTCCACCGCCCTCTGTGGCAATGAATTCCACAGACCCACCACTCTCTGGCTGAAGAAATTTCTCCTCATCTCTGTTCTAAAGTGACTCCCTTTTATTCTAAGGCTGTGCCCCCGGGTCCTAGTCTCCCCTGCTAATGGAAACAACTTCCCTACATCCACCTTATCTAAGCCATTCATTATCTTGTAAGTTTCTATTAGATCTCCCCTCAACCTCCTAAACTCCAATGAATATAATCCCAGGATCCTCAGACGTTCATCGTATGTTAGGCCTACCATTCCTGGGATCATCCGTGTGACTCTCCGCTGGACCTGCTCCAGTGCCAGTATGTCCTTCCTGAGGTGTGAGGCCCAAAATTGCTCTCAGTATTCTAAATGGGGCCTAACTAATGCTTTATAAAGCTTCAGAAGTACATCCCTGCTTTTATATTCCAAGCCTCTTGAGATGAATGACAACATTGCATTTGCTTTCTTAATTACGAACTCAACCTGCAAGTTTACCTTTAGAGAATCCTGGACTAGGACTCCCAAGTCTCTTTGCACTTCAGCATTATGAATTTTGTCACCGTTTAGAAAATAGTCCACACCTCTATTCTTTTTTCCAAAGTGCAAGACCTTGCACTTGCCCACGTTGAATTTCATCAGCCATTTCTTGGACCACTCTCCTAAACTGTCTAAATCTTTCTGAAGCCTCCCCACCTCCTCCATACTACCTGCCCCTCCACCTATCTTCGTATCATCGGCAAACTTAGCCAGAATGCCCTCAGTCCCGTCATCTAGATCGTTAATATATAAAGAGAACAGCTGTGGCCCCAATACTGAACCCTGCGGGACACCACTCGTCACCGGTTGCCATTCCGAAAAAGAACCTCTTATCCCAACTCTCTGCCTTCTGCCTGATAGCCAATCGTCAATCCATGTTAGTACCTTGCCTCGAATACCATGGGCCCTTATTTTACTCAGCAGTCTCCTGTGAGGCACCTTATCAAAGGCCTTTTGGAAGTCAAGATAGATAACATCCATTGGCTCCCCTTGGTCTAACCTATTTGTTATCTCTTCAAAGAACTCTAACAGGTTTGTCAGGCACGACCTCCCCTTACTAAATCCATGCTGACTTGTCCTAATCCGACCCTGCACTTCCAAGAATTTAGAAATCTCATCCTTAACAATGGATTCAAGAATCTTGCCAACAACCGAGGTTAGGCTAATTGGCCTATAATTTTCCATCTTTTTCCTTGTTCCCTTCTTGAACAGGGGGGGTTACAACAGCGATTTTCCAATCCTCTGGTACTTTCCCTGACTCCAGTGACTGTTGAAACATCATCACCAACGCCTCCACTATTTCTTCAGCTATCTCCTTTAGAACTCTAGGATGTAGCCCATCTGGGCCCGGAGATTTGTCAATTTTTAGACCTTTTAGTTTCTCTAGCACTTTCTCCTTTGTGATGGCTACCATATTCAACTCTGTCCCCTGACTCTCCGGAATTGTTGGGATATTACTCATGTCTTCTACTGTGAAGACTGACGCAAAGTACTTATTCAGTTCCTCGGCTATTTCCTTGTCTCCCATCACAAAATTACCAGCGTCATTTTGGAGCGGCCAAATGTCAACTTTTGCCTCCCGTTTGTTTTTAATGTATTTAAAGAAACTTTTACTATCATTCCTAATGTTACTGGCTAGCCTACCTTCAAATTTGATCCTCTCTTTCCTTATCTCTCTCTTTGTTATCCTCTGTTTGTTTTTGTAGCCTTCCCAATCTTCTGACTTCCTACTACTCTTTGCCACATTATAGGCTTTCTCTTTTGCTTTGATGCATTCCCTAACTTCCTTTGTCAGCCATGGCTGCCTAATCCCCCCTCTGATAACCTTTCTTTTCTTTGGGATGAACCTCTGTACTGTGTCCTCAATTTCTCCCAGAAACTCCTGCCATTGCTGTTCTACTGTCTTTCCCACTAGGGTCTGCTCCCAGTCGATTTTCCTCAGTTCCTCCCTCATGCCCCTGTAGTTACCTTTATTTAACTGTAGCACCTTTACATCTGATTCTACCTTCTTTCTTTCAAATTGGAGATTGAATTCGACCATATTATGATCACTGCCTCCTAAGTGCTCCCTTACTTTAAGATCTTTAATCAAGTTTGGCTCATTACATAACACGAAGTCCAGAATGGCCTGTTCCCTCGTGGGCTCCACCACAAGCTGTTCCAAAAAGCCCTCCTGTAAACATTCAATGAATTCCCTTTCCTTGGGTCCACTGGCAGTATTATTTACCCAGTCCACCTGCATATTAAAGTCCCCCATGATCACTGTGACCTTGCCTTTCTGACATGCACTTTCTATTTTGTGGTGCATCTTGCGCCCCTGGTCCTGACCACTGATAGGAGGCCTGTACATAACTCCCATTATGTTTTTTTTGCCTTTGTGGTTCCTCAACTCTACCCACACAGACTCCACATCATCCAACCCCATGTCGTTTAGTGCTATTGATTTAATTTCATTCCTAATTAACAAGGCAACCCCGCCCCCTCTGCCCACCTCTCTGTCTTTTCGATAGGTTGTGAATCCCTGGATGTTTAAATGCCAGTCCTGAACCCCCTGCAACCACGTCTCTGTGATGCCTACCACATCATACCTGCCAGTCACAATCTGGGCCACAAGCTCATCTACCTTGTTCCGTACACTGCGCGCATTTAAATATAGCACCTTTAATTCTCTATTGACCGTCCCTTTTTGATTTCTTAGTGTGGTGGACCTTGGTTTACTGAGCCTTTCCATACACTGTGTCATATTTTGTGGGATGGGGACTGATCCCCATGGATTAACGCCAGGATACTGCTGGTGGGACATCCAGAAATGATAATGCCGTTGAATGTCATGGAGAGATGGTCATATTCTCTTATTGGAGATGGCCATTGCCTGAAACATCTGTGGCCTGATTATTACGTAACACTTTTCGACGCGAGCCTCGGTTTTGTCCCGGTCTTGCTGAATGCAAGCACGGACTGCTTCAGTATCTGAGAAGTTGTAAATCAAACTGAATATTGTGCAATCATCAGTGGATATTTCCACTGATTGAGGAAACGTCAAACAGCTGAAAATGGTTGGGTCTAGGACATTGCCCTGAGGAACTCCTACAGTGAGTCCTGGGGCTGAGATAATTGACCTTCAACAATCGCAATAAAATTGTGTTGGATATGAATATAGCCAGTGGAGGGTATTCTCCCAATTCACTTCAATTTTACTTGGGAACCTTGAAGTCACCCTGGGTTAAATACTGCCTTGATGCCATGAGCAATAACTGATACTTCATCTTTGAATTTTAGCTCTTTATCCATTTTACTTTGATACCTGAAGCTGGTTCTGGTGGAAGCCAGACTGAGCACTGGTGAGCAGGTTATTGCTGGCCTTGATGACACTATCAACCACACCTTCCATCACTTTACTGCTGATTGATATCTGCCTATGGGGTGGTAATTGGATGGATTGGTTTTCCAGCTTTTTTGAGGATGAGACATTTTCACCTATATTGAAACAGTTTAGCTAGAGACATGGCTAGTTCTGGAGCACAGGACCGCACGATGTTGCAGCTGGGATGCATTGGTTGTTGGGGTCCATCAACTATGTTGCACATATGGACTTCCGGTTGCGGCGATGCGGAGCTAAGCCGCACGATTCTGCAGCTCCCGCGATCACGGACTTTCGGGCTCTCTAGAAGAGCCCCAACGGGAATTTTTTGAAGACGTTCCGTGTGGGAAGGGGAGAGTGAGGTCCCCCTTCACTGTTTATGGATCAGACAAGAAGTGAAACGGCCAAAAAAGCGACGTTGGAGCAGCGGGAGAAGCGAGGGAAGAAAAACAAGATGGTGGCGGCCGGAGATAAAGTGGAATGTGGGCCGGAGCTGCAAGAGTTCATTAAGCGCTGTTTTGAGGAGCTGCGGAAAGAGATGCTGGCGCCTATGCTGTCGGCGATCGAAGGATTAGGGATGACCCAGAAGGCCCACGAGGTAAAGATCCAGGAGGTGCAGAAAAAAGTTAATGAGAAGGAGGATGAGATCTTGGGCCTGGCGGTGAGGGTGGAGGCGCACGAGGCGCTGCACAAGAGGTGGGCGGGAAGATTCGAAGACCTGGAGAACAGGTCGAGGAGAAAGAATCTTCGGATCCTGGGTCTCCCTGAAGGAGCGGAGGGGGCCGATGCCGGGGCATATGCGAGCACGATGCTCGAGTCGATGATGGGCGCGGAGGCCCCTTCGAGGCCTTTGGGGCTGGATGGGGCACACCGGGTGCTGGCGAGGAGGCCCAAGGCTAATGAGCCGCCAAGGGCGATTGTGGTGAGGTTTCACCGTTTCATGGACAGAGAGAGGGTCTTGAAATGGGCCAAGAAAGAGCGGAGCAGCAGCTGGGAGAATGCGGAGATCCGAATATACCCGGACTGGAGCACGGAGGTAGCAAAGAGGAGAGCGGGTTTCAGCCGGGCCAAGGCGGTGCTGCACCAGAAAGGAGTGAGATTCGGAATGTTGCAGCCAGCGCGATTGTGGGTCACATTCAAGGATCAACATCACTATTTTGAAACGCCTGAGGAGGCTTGGACCTTCATTCAAACTGAAAAGTTGGACTCAAACTGAGGGTTTGTGAGGGTGGGGGGGATGTCTGATGTTTGTTGTACATTGGGTGTTAATCACGCGCAGGAAATGTTCCACGGGCTGGGGGATGGATGGGGAAAGGGACCGGGTGAGAAGACCGTACGAGACGGTGGGCGCTGGTGCTGGAGGGAGAGGAGGCTCGGGGATGGGGGAAATGAGACAAGGCCGCGACAGGAGCTGCGCCAGAGGGGGCGGGGCAGGCTTAGGAAAGCGCGGGCTTTTTCCCGCGCTAGGGAAGGGGGGAGGGGGGCAGAATGAAGGAGCGAACACTGGGAGATTCCCACACGGGGGGTTCAATGGGATGGCGGGGGAAGCCGGGGTCAGCAGGAGTCAGCTGACTTACGGGAGTGCTATGGGGGGAGCAAAAGAGCTAGACACGGGTCTAGCGGGGAGGATGGGGGGGGGGGGTGGAAATAGGGTTGCTGCTGCACTGGCCGAAGGGGAATGGGACACAGAAGAGGTGGTCGGGGCGGGGGTCTCCCGTCTGGGGGACTGGAGGGTGAGGGCGGCGCGGGCACGGGACTGGCCTAGAAAAGGAGATGGCTAGTCGGCAGGGGGGGGGGGGGGGAGGCCCCCCAATCCGGCTGATAACGTGGAATGCGAGGGGCCTGAATGGGCCGGTAAAGAGGGCCCGAGTGTTCGCGCACTTAAAGGGACTGAAGGCAGACGTGGTCATGCTCCAGGAGACACATTTGAAGGTGGCGGATCAGGTCAGGTTAAGAAAGGGATGGGTAGGACAGGTATTCCATTCTGGGCTGGATGCGAAGAACAAAGGGGTGGCAATATTGGTGGGGAAGCGGGTGTCGTTTGAGGCCAAGAATATCTTAGTGGACAATGGAGGTCGATACGTGATGGTGAGCGGTAAGTTGCAGGGGACGTGGGTGGTATTGGTAAATGTATATGCCCCGAACTGAGACGATGCCGGATTCATGAAGCGCATGTTGGGGCGCATTCCGGACCTGGAGGTAGGAAGCTTGATAATGGGTGGGGATTTTAATACGGTGTTGGACCCAGCACTGGATCACTCCAGATCTAGGACCGGAAAGAGGCCGGCTGCGGCCAAGGTGCTTTAGGGGGTTTATGGATCAGATGGGGGGGGGGGGGGGGGGGGGGGGAGTGGACCCGTGGAGGTTTGCCAGGCTGCAGGCCAGGGAATTTTCTTTTTTCTCCCACGTGCACAAAGCCTACTCCCGGATAGATTTTTTTGTTCTGGGCAGGGCGCTGATCCCGAAAGTGGAGGGAACGGAGTATTCGGCCATAGCCATTTCAGATCACGCCCCGCACTGGGTGGAACTGGAGTTGGGAGAGGAGAGGGACCGACGCCCGTTGTGGCGGTTGGATGTGGGACTGCTGGCAGATGAGGCGGTGTGTGGGAGGGTGAGGGGGTGTATTGAAACGGACTTGGAGGCCAACGACAACGGGGAGGTGCAGGTGGGGGTGGTATGGGAGGCGCTGAAGGCGGTGATCAGGGGAGAGCTAATCTCCATCAGGGCTCATAGGGAGAAGATAGAGGGCATGGAAAGGGAGAGGTTAGTGGGGGAGATTTTAAGAGTGGACAGGAGATACGCAGAGGCCCCTGAAGAGGGATTACTTGGGGAAAGGCAATGTCTCCAGACGGAGTTTGACCTGTTGACCACAGGGAAGGCAGAGGCACAGTGGAGGAAAGCGCAGGGGGCGACGTATGAGTATGGGGAGAAGGTGAGTCGGATGCTGGCACACCAGCTCCGTAAGAGGATGGCGGCGAGGGAAATGGGTGGAATCGGGGATGGAGGGGGAGCTACGGTGCGGAGTGCGACGAAAGTAAATGAGGCATTCAAGGCCTTCTATGAGGAGCCGTACAGATCCCAGCCCCCAGCGGGGGAAGAGGGGATGAGACGATTCTTGGACCAACTGAGGTTCCCTTGGGTGGAGGAGCAGGAGGTGGCTGGTTTGGGGGCACCAATTGGGTTGGAGGAGCTGAGCAAAGGTCTGGGGAGTATGCAGGCAGGGAAGGCCCCGGGACCGGATGGGTTCCCGGTTAAGTTCTATGGGAAGTACGTGGACCTGTTGGCCCCGTTGCTAGTGAGGACTTTTAATGAGGCAAGGGAGGGAGGGACCCTGCCCCCGACAATGTCGGGGGCGACAATCTCTTTGGTCCTGAGGCGGGACGAGGACCCACTACGGTGTGGGTCGTGCGGGCCGATCTCGCTCCTCAACGTGGATGCTGAGTTGGTAGCGAGGGTGCTGGCTGCGGGGATCGGGGACTGTGTCCCGGGGGTGATTCACGAGGACCAGACGGGATTTGTAAGGGGTGGGCAGCTGAGTGCCAATGTGCGGCGGCTCCTAAGCGTGATGGTGATGCCATCGGTGGAGGGAGAGGCGGAGATAGTGGCAGCTATGGACGCGGAGAAGGCCTTTGACCGAGTAGAGTGGGAGTACCTCTGGGAAGTGCTGCGTAGGTTTGGACTCAGGGGAGGGTTTATTAGTTGGGTTAAGCTCCTATACAGAACCCCGGTGGCGAGTGTGGTTACGAATCGGCGGAGGTCGGAGTATTTTCGGCTGTATCGTGGGACGAGGCAGGGGTGCCCCCTGTCCCCCCTGTTGTTTGCATTAGCAATTGAACCCTTGGCCATGTCATTAAGGGAGTCTAGGAAATGGAGGGGGGTGGTCCGAGGGGGAGAGGAGCATCGAGTGACGCTTTATGCAGACGACCTGTTGCTGTATGTGGCGGATCCATTGGAGGGGATGGTGGAGACTCTAAGGGAGTATGGGGATTTTTCAGGCTATAAGCTTAATATAGGGAAGAGTGAGCTTTTTGTAGTACAGTCAGGAGACCAGAAAAGGGGGATAGACGATCTACCGCTGAGGCGGGCGGAAAGGAGCTTTCGGTACCTGGAGATCCAGATAGCTAGGAGTTGGGGGGCCCTACATAAACTGAATCTGATGAGGCTGGTGGAGCAGATGGAGGAGGACTTCAAACGATGGGATATGTCGCCGCTCTCGCTAGCGGGTAGAGTCTAGTCGGTCAAAATGGTGGTCCTCCCGAGGTTTCTTTTTGTGTTCCAGTGCCTTCCAATTATAATCACCAAGTCCTTTTTTAAGAGGGTAGGCAGGAGTATTATGGGTTTTGTGTGGGCGAATAAGACCCCGAGGGTAAGGAGAGGGTTTCTGGAGCGCAGTCTGGGTGGCTACTACTGGGCAGAAAATGTGGCGATGATCCGTAAGTGGGTGATGGAGAGAGAGGGGGCGGCATGGAAGAGGTTGGAGATGGCGTCCTGCAAGGAAACGAGCCTGGGGGCACTGGTGACGGCACTGCTGCCGCTCTCGCCGACAGGGTACACCACGAGTCCGGTGGTGGCGGCAACGCTGGGGGTCTAGGGCCAGTGGAGGCGGCGCAGGGGTGCGGTGGGGGCCTTGGTGTGGTCCCCGATCGGGGGTGACCATCGGTTTGTCCCGGGGAGGATGGACGGGGAGTTTCGGTGATGGCATCGAGCAGGGATTGGAGGAGTGGGGGACCTGTTCATTGATGGGACGTTTGTGAGATTGGGGGCGCTGGAGGGGAGGTTTGGGCTGCCCCCGGGAAATGCTTTCAGATACATGCGGGTGGGGGCGCTTGTGAGGCGACGGGTGGGGGAGTTCACGTTGCTCCCGGCACAGGAGATTCAAGACAGGATGATCTCGGGTGTATGGGTCGGGGAGGGCAAGGTGTCAGCGATATACCAGGAGATGAAAGAAGAGGGGGAGGCGTTGGTAGAGGAGCTGAAGGGTAAATGGGAGGAGGAGCTGGGGGAGGAGATTGAGGAGGGGCTATGGGCTGATGCCCTAAATAGGGTTAATTCCTCTTCTTCGTGGGCCAGGCTTAGCCTGATACAATTTAAGGTGGTTCATAGAGCGCACATAACGGGGGCGAGGCTGAGTAAGTTCTTTGGGGGTGGAGGACAGATGTGGGAGGTGCTTAGGAAGTCCGGCAAACCATGTCCATATGTTTTGGTCATGCCCGGCACTGGAGGGGTTCTGGAGGGGAGTGGCGGGAACAGTATCTAAGGTGGTGAAAGTCCGGGTCAAGCCAAGCTGGGGGCTAGCACTATTTGGACTAGTGGACGAGCCGGGAGTGCAGGAGGCGAAAGAGGCCGGCATTCTGGCTTTTGCGTCCCTAGTAGCCCGGCGAAGGATCTTGCTAATGTGGAAGGAGGCGAAGCCCCCCAGCGTGGAGGCCTGGATAAATGATATGGCTGGGTTTATCAAGTTGGAGAGGATAAAAGTGTGCCTTGAGAGGGTCTGCGCAGGGGTTCTACAGGCGGTGGCAACCGTTCCTAGACTATCTCGCGGAGCGTTAGATGAAGGTCGGTCAGCAGCAGCAACCGGGGGGGGGGGGGGGGGGGCGGGGGGCGTCTGTCTGGGGGGTATTTGAGCAGGGGAATGCATGAAGAGTCTGGAGGGCTGACATGTACGGGAGGAATCCAGTGTACAAAGCTCTGTAACATATCGTTTTGCCATGTTCATGTCTTGCTATGTGCGCTTTCTTTCTTTTTGGTGGGGGGGGTGTTTGTTTGTAAGGGTGAAAAATTGTGTTAAAAATCTTAATAAATATATATATTTTAAAAAACTATGTTGCACATATTGTACAAAACATTTCTCTGTCCCGGGTGGAGTGAATCGAATTAGCTGAAGACTGGCACCAGTGATGGTGGGGATCTCAAATGGCGGCTGAGATGGATAATTCACTGATTTAGCACAATAGTAGTGCTACATAGCCATTATGACAAAGGAGGAGGCCATACAGCCCACTGAATCCTCACCCCTTCTCTGTAGAGCAGTCCAGTTAGTATCTCCTCCCCCCCCCCATCTCATACCACCACCCTGTCCCCATAGTCTTGCTAGTTTAGGTTCCTCAAGCTCCCATCCAAATTCCTTTTCAAATCATTCATTGTCTGTTTCCACAACCATATCTGGCAGCGATTTCCAGAAACATTACCACCCTCTGTGCTAAAACCTCTTCCTCACACACTCCACCTCGCACATCTCTTACCTAAAATCATAAATCTGTGTCCAGTAGTCCTTGTATCATCAGCTAGTGGGACCAGATTTTCTTGGACCACCTGACGTAATCCTATCAATTTTCTGCACCTCTATCAAATCTCCCTTCCATCTCCTTTGCTTCAAAGCGAACAACCCCAGCTTCTCCAACCTACCCTCAAATCGCTCATCCCTGGAACCATTCTGGCAAATCTCCTCGACACCCTCTCAAAAACACTTGCATCCTTCTTAAAATGTTTTCCGAGAGAAGGTTGGTGAGAGGAGATATTTAGTTGGCATTCCGATGCACGCAAAACGTTGTGTCACAATTGGCATCAGTCTAACACAAAGGAACCTTTCTTCTGCATTCAGCCTGGATTACCAACCCATAAATAATATGCAATCATTTTCTCGTCTCATTACCAAGAGTAATATGAACATTTCCGAAGTTGTGGACTGGTGCAGCGAAGCTGTACTGGGAAGGCAAGGGGAGGCAGTCTATTTTAGCAGAAAGCAAACACCTTCCTGACCTTCTAAATCACTGTGTGGCACAAAATAGTCTGGAGCTGTGATTCTCCATGTGGTAAGGCTCTGGTTTCAAATGAAATATTGTGATGGAGGACGGTCTGGGGACATAGAGAATTAAAGAGGCCAAATCAGTCCATGCTACACTTGCACATTTAATAACCAGCTTGAGAGCAACATATGCAGCATGTCGCATTATTATCATTTGTTTGTATCTGTGAACTGTGTAAAGTTAAAGACAAGAATTATAGACTTGACTGTAGCATGGGACTCTTTTGGCAATGCAATTCGTAATGAGTATTGAAAGAAATGAGTTAATTCTCGACTTTCTCTTCATCTTCCTTAAAGATGTGAAAGGTTTGTTGTTCCCGTGGGCTGTGAAGAAAGGGGTGAAGGAAGATCAGGAAAGCAATAATGATAGAAAATTTCAAATGCTAGTGAAAGGGACAGGCATTTCTGCAGCCCCTAACATGATGCCAGGTTGGTATATTGCAGGGTTAAGGATGTCACGGAGGAGCTGCAGAATAATATTGAGGGGACAGGGAGGTCATGGTCCATGGGACTCTCAGATCTAGACAGCCCTCAGATGGCAAACATCATTTACAGGGTCACCTATCGCAAATAACAAAGCTTTTGTCAGATGCCAAAAGCTCAATACTGCAGAATGCCCAGTGAAGTATGAAAAGTGCAGTGGTGAAATTAAAAGAGTAATTAAGGAAGCAGAAAAGGGTATCAAAGCACAATGGCAAGTAAAATCACAGATAACCCAAAGATGTTTTATAAATACATAAAGAGCGGGGGAGCTAAGGAAAGAATAGAGTCAATTAGAGACCAAAAAGATGATTTGTGTGTTGAGGCAAAGACATGGTTCTTCATGAATACCTTGTATCTGTTTTCACAGAAGAGGGAGATGAAACACCCACTGTAGTTTAGAGGAGTAATGTGAAATATTGGATGGATAAGCATAGTGAGGGAGGAAATAGTAAGGTGTGTAGTACCCTTGAAAGTGAATAAATCACCGGGTTTGGAATGAAATGTATCCCAGGCTGCTGACGGATGTAGGGGAAGAAATAGTGGAAGCTCTGCCCATTATTTTACATTATTTCTCTGGTTACAGGTGTGGTAGCTGTTGACCACTGACATCGTACTGTTTTTCTTTTAGAAAAGGAGGAATTACATGCCAGTCAGTCTAATTTTGATGGTGGGCAAATTATTGGAAAGTATTCTGAGGGTGTATCTCGTACCTTACAAAGACACTGATTAATCAAAAACAGTCAGCAAGGATTTGTTAAGGAAAGATCATGTCTGACTAACTTGATTTAATTTTTGAGGAGGTGGTTGGGGGGGGGGGGGGTTGCTGTGTCAATGTGGATAGCCTCCCCTTTGCTGTAGTCCACGTGGATCTTAGCAAGGCTTTTGACAAGGTCCCACATAGCAGACTGATCAGAAAATGAAACACTCATGGGATCAAAGGGAAAGTGGTGAGTTTGAACCAAAATTGGCTCAGTCACACAGAACAAAGAGTTGAAGCCGGCTGGTGTTTTTGTGTCTGGACGACTGTCTCCAAGGGGCTCCTCGATGCTCAGTACTGTGGAAGGGGTTTTGGTGAATAACATTGAGTGGTCCAGATAGTGGGGCCTACTTCTGTTGCAGAGAATTCAATAACCAGGTGGTATCAATTTAAATTGGTAATTGGTAGAAGAGCTCGATGAGAAATGTTTTCACCCAGACTGTGATGGTCAGCAGGGGGTGAGAGATCTGGAACTCACTGTCTGGCGGCACGGTAGCACAGTGGTTAGCACTGTTGCTTCACAGCTTCAGGGTTCGATTTCCGGCTTGGGCCACTGTCTGCACGTTCTCCCTGCATGGGTTTCCTCCGGGTGCTCCGGTTTCCTCCCACAAGTCCCGAAAGATGTGCTGTGAGGTGAATTGGGTGGTGGAGACAGAAACCCTCACCACATTAAAAAAAAAAACATTTGGATCTGCATTTGAGGTGTTGTACCAGTTTCTTTTGGGGGGGGGGACTAGAAATGATGAAGGAACTTATTCGCTCTAACCTGTTTTGATACATGTTTGTAATAAAATACAGTTTTTTAAAATGAAATGGTGAAGGATGCACAATTGATTATTGCATTGAATTTCTTTGAAAGGTGTGGTAAAGGGTAGGAACATGAGACAAGAGGTAATAGCTCAGGTTTACAAGAATTCCAGGAAACTTGTTCACACGCTAACCTAACTGCTATGTTTTATGTTCTTATTACAGGATGATTTCGCCCACAATCGTGAATTTATAACATTGGTGGTTTACCAGACTGGAGGAAAGAAGGTTTACTATCCAAGTAAGTATGATCTTCATGAATGTGGCAGAAGTGTAAGATTTTAAAGGAACACTGAGAAGGTTAAAGTGAAACCACTTAAGATCCAGGGCTGTTACACGAGAACTGTATAAAACACTAATGAGACTGAAACTGGAGAACCGGTCGCAGCATTACACAAAGGGTATGATTGCATTACAGAGCGGATTTACCAAGATGTAGCCAGGAAGGAGAATTTTAGCTATGAAGGAAGATTAAGTAGGCTAGATTTGTTTTCTTTAGAACAGAGGATGCTGTGGGGTTTTAACTGAAGTGAATAACATTGAGGAGTCTAGATGGAGGGGACCTTCTTCTGTTAACAGAGAATTCAATGGTATAAAACTTGAGGATACCGTTATTTAAGGATACTGGTATTTTTATAAAGGAATGGAGAATGGGAATAGATTGCCACAAAAAGTAATCCGACAATGCACGGTAGCATTGTGGATAGCACAATTGCTTCACAGATCCATGGTCCCAGGTTCGATTTCGGCTTGGGTCATTGTCTGTGCGGAGTCTGCACGTCCTCCCCGTGTCTGCGTGGGTTTCCTCCGGGTGCTCCGGTTTCCTCCCACAGTCCAAAGATGTGCGGGTTAGGTGAATTGGCCAATGATAAATTGCCCTTAATGTCCAAATTGCCCTTGGTGTTGGGTGGAGGTGTTGAGTTTGGGTAGGGTGCTCTTTCCAAGAGCTGGTGCAGACTCGGGGGGCCGGATGGCCTCCTTCTGCACTGTAGATTCAATGATAATCTATGATTAATCTAGGACAAAGGTTCGGCACAACATCGTGGGCCGAAGGGCCTGTTCTGTGCTGTATTTTCTATGTTCTATGTTAAGTCCAAGATGAGGCACTCAAAAGTATCTTAAGGCCAAAGCGGAAATAATTTCGGGTGCAGCATAGTGAACTGTTTAGCGAATGTGGTTTGTACAAAAGTGAGTGGCGAAGACCGGTGAATGATGAACGAGGAAAATGGATAGAATCATGGAATGTAGATAAGTGTGAAAACGATCCCTGAGATTTTTTTTAAACTTGTTGATTGATCTCTCGTGGTGCCATCCCAGAAGGTCAAAGACTAAATGTCATCTTCTGAGCAAGCGGGATTAAACATGGATAGTGTAGATATAATCGGGTTCATTTAACATGGACTGTGAGTGGAATTATGGGACATCATGAAATCAACAAAGTCTCAAGAAAATTTGAAATTTTAAAACATTTCATTCCATCGGTTCATTGAAAAATGAATTTGATTTTTTGATACATCAGTTTAATGGTAAATCAACAAATATTTGTTCAGAAGTATTTTTATTCCACAAATTTTTAACATTTTTACAATTTACAACAACCCCCCCCCCCCACCCCCCTCCAACCCACCAGACAACATCTCCCCTCCCTCAGCAATCAACGGTAACCAACTCCCCAAAATGCATGATAAACAAGCCCCCCTCCCTTAGAGCAAAAAGACTGGCAGGCACTGAAGCAAGAACAAGAATCACGGCAAAACATTTATCTTTACTGCCATCCAGTCGGCCAACGACAGAGGGAGATTGTCCCATCTCAGCAAATCAGCTTTCACCCTCCCCACAAAGCAAGTCAGCTTTCACCCTCCCCACCAGGCTAGTGAAATTAAACATCCGAAGCCCTGCCCAATCCCGGGCCACCTGCACCCCCAGATACCTAAAATGACATGCTGCCAGTCAAAATGGCTGCCCCATCCCCACTCCTGGAGGGGAGACCATTAAGTACTCACTTTTCCTGAGATTCAATTTGTACCCTTAAAATGTCCCAAACCTCTGAAGCAACCTCTGAAAGATCTGAAGGTGAATAAATCATATGGACTGGATGGACTACACCTCAGGGCTCTAAGACATAGCTCAGGAGATTGTGGAGGCATTGGTGATGATCTTTCAGGAATTACTGGAAGCAGGAAGGGTCCCAGTGGACTGGAAAATGGCTAATACAACACCACTGTTTAAGAAGGGAGGGAGGCAGAAGACGGGAAATATAGGCCGGTTAGCCTGACTTCGGTCATTGGTAAGATTTTAGAGTCCATTTTTAAAGATAAGATCGCGGAGTACTTGGAAGTGCATGGTAAAATAGGACTGAGTCAGCACGGCTTTGTCAAAGGGAGGTCATGTCTGACAAATTGTTAGAATTCTTTGAGGAAGTTAGACAAAGGAGAACCAGTGGACGTGATTTATTTAGATTTCCAGAAGGCCCTTAACAAGGTGCCGCATAGGAAACTGTAAAATAAGTTAAGAGCCCATGATGATAACTAGGATCCTGGCATGAATAGAGGATTGGCTGACTGGCAGAAGGCAGAGAGTGGGGATAAAGGGGTCTTTTTCAGGATGGCAGCCAGTGACTAGTGGTGTACCTCAGGGATCGATGCTGGGACCACAACTTTTCACAATATACTTTAATGATCTGGAGGAAGGAACTGAAGGCACTGTTGCTAAGTTTGTAGACGATACAAAGATCTGTAGAGGGGCAGGTAGTATTGAGGAAGCAGGCAGGCTGCAGAAGGACTTGGACAGGCTAGGAGAGTGGGCAAAGAAATGGCAGATGGAATATAATGTGGAAAAGTGTGAGGTTATGCACTTTGGAAGGAGAAATGGAGGCATAGGCTATTTTCTAAATGGGAAGATGCTTAGGAAATCAGAAGCATAAAGGGACTTGGGAGTCCTTGTTCACGATTCTCTTAAGGTTAACGTGCAGGTTCAGTTGGCAGTTAGAAAGGCAAATGCAATGTTAGCATTCATGTCGAGAGGGCTAGAATACAAGACCAGGGATATAATGCTCTGGTCAGACCCCATTTGGAGTATTGTGAGCAGTTTTGGGCCCCTGTATCTAAGGAAGGATGTGCTGGCCTTGGAAAGGGTCCAGAGGAGGTTCACAAGAATGATCCCTGGAATGAAGAGCTTGTCATATGAGGAATGGTTGAGGACTTTGGTTCTGTACTCGTTGGAGTTTAGAAGGATGAGGGGGGATCTTATTGAAACATACAGGGTACTGCAAGGTCTGGTTAGAGTGGACGTGGAGAGGATGTTTCCACTTGTAGGAAAAACTAGAAGCAGAGGATTCAATCTCAGACTAAAGGGACGATCCTTTAAAACAGGTGAGGAGGAATTTCTTCAGCCAGATGATGGTGAATCTGTGGAACTCTGCCGCAGAAGGCTGCGGAGGCCAAATCACGGAGTGTCTTTAAAACAGACGTAGCTAGGTTTTTGATTAATAAGGGGATCAGGGGTTATGGGGAGCAGGCAGGAGAATGGGGATGAGAAAAATATCAACCATGATTGAATGGCGGAGCAGACTCGATGGGCCGAGTGGCCTAATTCTGCTCCTATGTCGTATGGTCTTATTATTCTCCCCATCGAAGAGCTCAGTTCCGAAATATACACAAGTCATCTGCATATAAGGGCACCCTATGCTCCACACACACCCTTTCTATCCCCTTCCACAACTCCGAGCTCCTCAGCGCAGTGGCCAAGGGCTTTATAGCCAATGCAAACAGAAGGGGGGAACATGGGGCACCCCTGCCTCATATCCTGGTGCAATGCAACGTACCCTGAGTTCATGATATTTGTGCATGCGCTCACCATCAGCTCCTTTATGTCAGCTGCACCCACACTACAAATTTCAGCCCCAATCCCAAATTTCTCCAACACCGCCGTCAAATAACTCCACTCGCCTTCGCCCATCCGTCCAGCTCAAAATTTACTCCTTCGTGTGGTAGCTGTGAAATCAGACTATAACAGCCCCCGGTGGCTCATTCACTTTAGGCTTCAGCCTGAGCGACCGATGTGCCCTGTCCCCTCCCCCGTCAACTCAGCAAACATCTTCGCAAAGTACTCGGTTAGCCTCGGGCCCGCCGCTCCCTTGGGCAGGCCCACGATTCTCAGGTTTTGCCTCCTTAGTCAGTACTTCAGGTCCTCCACCTTAGCGCTGAGCCCTTTGTGACCTCCGCAGCTCCTCACCCATTGAGGTGAACTGATCGCTGTGTTGCCACAGTGCCTCCACCATCCCCTTCAACTTCGCTCCTTGCTCCCACACCTCGACCGACATCTTCATCACTGCCGCCTTTATCGGGGAAATTACCTCCTCCACCCACTCTTTCAGCATAGCCATCATCTCCCACCGAAGTACCTCCATATGCTTGGCAAACAACCTTTCAAACTCCACCGTGAGGAGAGCGGCCCCACTCGACAACCCAGGCCCCACCATCTTTCTTCCTGCAGGACTCTGAGCCGCACTCGCTGGCGGACTTTTGCTCGTTCCCTTTCCAGCGCCTTCTGGGGCTTCAACATTCCTTATGACTTCCCACACCAACTCAGCCACAAACTACCCCTGAAACCGGGCATAAAAGTCCAAAAACCAGAGACTCATGTAGGAGACACCTAACGTGCGACCTCCACCTACATGCCACCATCGTAAGACCGTAAATCAACAAATCTATCTTACTTTTAAATAGGCTATTTTGGGTTAAGGATTAAACTATAAGAGCTGGGAGTAGAGATGGAGAGAATATGGGTTCAGGATCTGTTCAGGGTCAATCACTGTGAGTTTGGGAACAGATTCCTCTGCTTGAGGCAATGGCCCAGGAAAGGAATGGAATTGGTGCTTGGGAAATAGCCTTTGTGGTAGGTCCCGCCTACCTCCAGAATTATCTGTCTCTACCATGTTATCGAACAAATAAATCCGATATTGTGAAATATTTGTGGTAATAGTTGATGTAATTGTCATTTCCTGACTGATGTATCGACCATATTGTTGAACGACTCGTCAATTCAAGTTTTGGTGAAATTGGTGATTTCTGACTTTTTATGTGACATTTTCTTGCAGTATGTAGAGTGGTCACACTATACAAAATTGTTCAACAGTGTTTCTTGAACGGGTGAAAGTCAAAGGTTTTGCAGAACACCAATCTTGGTGCAGAGCAACAGCATTTCATCCTATGGTTAATTTGTTCCCAACATTCTGCTGCTGGTGTTTAAAAGAATCTAGCCAAGCCTCTTGTGTAGCTGAAAAAAAGCAATGAAGCAGAGCAATGAAATGATTAATAATGCCCGAGAACTGTACGGATGCTAGAAATCCAACACTAACCGGGCTAAGGGCATGTTTGAACTCGAAGTGAAAATCTTTGATCTGCCTGCATCTAAATCATTGTAATAAATCTGCATCACACCTTTGAGTATTAGAAATGTAATGAGGTATTAATATTCAGGTAACAAATGGGAGATTGACTCTTGTCGCCTACTTTTCCGATTACACATTAAATTTGTTCTTCATTCTGTCTCTCTATATCTCCAAGATGACTGCCTCTGGGATACATATTTGCATCAAAGTTTTATAGCCAGATTGCCACCTATTACAATGTCCTACATATTCCAAGCATGTATGACTGTTGCTTTCTGAATGGTGTTTGCTAAAGGAGGATTAAGACGATGGTGTTTACCGATTTGAAGATTAAAAATATGATTGCAATCAGTCATGAGCCTGAACCAGATAAATTCAGACTGATTCTTGGATTGCTTATACTGAATTCTTAGCCAATTTTGATAGTTTTTTCTCCAAACATTATGTTTAATTGTAGGCGATCCTGCACCGTACATTGATGGAATTCGAATAAACAGCCCTCATTACCTGACCAAGATCACGTTGACCTCACCAGGGCCGCACACGTTTACGTTGGTGGTGTCTCAGTACGAGAAGCAGAACACCATCCATTACACACTCAGGGTATGTAGGATATTGCAATCACCTTTCCTTTCTCACTACTGTTACTAACTGAAGATTAAAACTATTATTTCAGTCAAATTTTATATTCTGGCCGTAATATTAGACTGGTTTATTAGACTACCTACATTACTGCACTTCAAAGCACTTTGTTGTGTGAAATTCTTTGCCGAGTTCCTGAAAGGCACGTTGAAGTACTAAAACTTAAGCTATTATAATAATAAACAATGCGCTGTCTTCCTACCTACCTGCGAATAGGTTGGTTGTTTGGCCCCCACTGTATAGCTGACCGATCCTAGGATCCAGTAGGAATGAGTTGAGTCAAAAGTGGGAGTATGAGAGCTGTACACTGGGTCAATGGGATCGGGGGGGGGGGGGGGGTTGCTCTTTTTAACCGTAGTCTATTTGCTCTGATTACGTCACCTTTGCTCATGAGTCGCCAGGTATCTTTATGATACCGCCACGTGGTTCAAGTTCAGGTTATGATTAATAATACAGCACACCGCTTAGTAAGGATTAAAACAACGGTCATTTATTATATACAACAAGCAATATTAATACCCTAATACTACTTTCTATATAATAAACCTATCACTACTGGCCAATACTTAACTTTAGGAAGAGCCCACCAGGTCAGGGAAACGAATGGCATGTCCAATCAGACCTGGCCCGCGGGATTCAAAAGGCTGCTACAGGTCGGTGGCTAGGTGTCTCTACCGGATAGCGATCGCTGGATTCAAACTTACTGTTGCCGGTTGCTGTTCTTGAGAAGGTCTCGAGCAGGCGAAGAGGTGAGAGAGAGAGATCTGAACTTGGACCCTCACTTTTATAGGGCCCAGGGGGCTTCCCGCCTCCCGGGGCGGCCCTTGACCCTGAGTCCCAAGTGATTGGATCTGTCCCCAATCTCTGGGGTCAATGTGTCCAATGGTGAGGCGATTCCTCGATCGGGGGGTGGTCGCTCACCTGTCTTTGTTTCGGCCACTGCAGGCGCCGACCGGTCTGGCCCAGTATTCAATTGCTAATATATTGCAATTGTTCCCGGGGATAGCCGATTTAACTGTGGATGTCTGAATAGATGGGCTGCAAACAGTCCTGAATGCAACTGCAAATACCTGGGTTGATGGGCTGTTGATAGCCCTGAGTATCGATCTGGGCTAACTTCCCAGAGCCGAATATGCAATACTGTCTGCAGCTGCCTGCTTGTGTCTTCTTAGCTGCTTTTCCCAGCAGTCTTTCGGGTTAGCCATTTTAAACTGGGTTTTGGCCAGATTAATCGGAACGCAGCCATTTTATGTGGCTACAGGGGAAATACCTGTATACCTGTGACTGGAAGGGCTGGAGATGAGGGGCAATAGTGTAGCAGGAAACCAAGGAAAGAATATTTGAGTATTTGTAGTACCATTCACCACCTCAAGACATTCCCTAGTACATTACAGCCTATTATGTATTTCTGAAGTGTTGTAATGTAGCGATCACAGCAGCCAAATAGAAAACGGCAGTGCAAGAACTTGTAAGTCCACCAGAACAGATGGACAAGTCTTGGTTTAATGTCTCACCCAAAGGACAACACAACACTCCCTCAGCAATGCATTGAAGTGTCAGCCGAGATTATGTGCTCAAGTTTCTGGAGTGGTACTTGAACCCACAACCTTCTGACTGAGTCAACAGTGCTATCCAGGCACTGAGTTTCTGATAGTGCCAAAGTTGTGGTTTAGAACAGCAGCTAACGGTCACAAGGTAACCCTGCATGTACAAGGAAAGGGGAAAGCTGTACATGGATGAAATGGTTGCTTGAGAAGAAAGTTGGATAGTCCATTCCTATTCAGTGTCGTGACCCTCTAGTCACCCAGGAAGTGACTAGACTTTAATAAGGAATCCATGTTTTCTAGTGAGAAGAAAAACTTGAGGAAAAATATGGTATTTTTAAAAACTAAACCAGTGACTGAAACTGGAAAAATGCTGCTGAATAGTTTCCTTATAAATTATAGTTTGTTAGACTGTCATCAGTGGCATATTAAGTATCTCAAGATGTATAGTAACTTTCTTTTCCTCAACTCATCTATTGGCACAAAATAACGTAGGTTTTTACATGTTGATAAGTCATAGTTTTTTTTAATAGGTTTACTCCATGTGCAAGTTCACATTTTCAAAGATCCCATTTCCGTACACAAACTATAAGAGGGTGAGTGTTTCTGGTTCTCAAATGTCAAATTTAAAATTGTTTGTGTACCTCTCAATATTTTCATATGGTTTCTGGGATTAAGAGTAAAGCGTAAATATTTTTTAAATACGGAGACCTGGAATGGTGTGAGATTCGTGTCAAAATGTTAACTCTCAAATCTGCAATCAACTAAAAGAAATTTGAGGCACGGAAATAAGAGCTGTCTGTCTTAACGCAAAGTTACTGATCTTACGCACAATACATCCTGACAGTCAATTCTCAGGGTTGTGAAGGGTCCCATGAATGAAATGAAATGAAATGAAAATCGCTTATTGTCACAAGTAGGCTTCAATGAAGTTACTGTGAAAAGCCCCTAGTCGCCACATTCCTGCGCCTGCTCGGGGAGGCTGGTACGGGAATTGAACCCGCGCTACTGGTCTGCTTTAAAAGTCAGCGCTTTAGCCCAGTGTGCTAAACCAGCCCCTGAGTGAATGGGCTGCTGCAAGGTGCACTATCTCACCCTAAACAGTGCTGAATGTTTTCCATTGGCTCTTATTTCATTAGATAACCTTTTCCTTCAAAGTTGATGAATAGCCTCTGTTAAAGTTAAGCCACGCAAGACAGTTCTTCATTCTCGAAAGGGAATAGGGAGCAATTTTGTCCATAATTAAAATGAGAAAGTGTCTTCTTCTATGAAAACACTTGGATTCCGCAGCATAGAATCTTGTCGCACAATGGTGCCTGCGCCTGCTCTTTGAAGGAGTTTTTCAACTTGGTCCTTCTCCTCCATAGAATCTTAGTAGTTCACGGACATCCAGAAGGCAAAGATGGATCACTGCTTCGCGTGTAATCCTTTGTTCAGGCATGCCTACTCTCATTAAGTCTGTGAAAGGCAGCACATAATTTCTTGTAAATACTCATCTTTGTCACATTACCATCCTCATACTTGCTTAACGTGCTGGGGATGGATTTTCTAGCCTGGTTGCATTTTTCCAGTGACTGCAGTGGCAGTAGTCTACTGCACTTGACAATCATACTGGGGCTTCACTGTTCAGACCAGTTGTCCCTACATTTCATCAGGTAAATGTTGTGCGACTTTATCCTTAAAACATCCTGTCTATTCTACGTATCCCAAGTGTGTATACGGCACAACTAATATGTCAGAAACAATTCTGTTCTTTATAAATAATGATAGTCACCTTGAATCACCATAAGACTATGACTTCTCAATAATTGGGCATGCCGTTCTATATTTTCTTTGTTCGAACACAGATTCTGGGTAGTCTATCGTATTTAAAAT
This sequence comes from Scyliorhinus torazame, assembly GCF_047496885.1. Lineage (NCBI taxonomy): Eukaryota > Metazoa > Chordata > Chondrichthyes > Carcharhiniformes > Scyliorhinidae > Scyliorhinus > Scyliorhinus torazame. The sequence goes on from NC_092712.1 coordinate 290,370,831, forward strand.
TATGAAAGGATGGGAGAAGATAGAGGGACGCAGGCTATTTCCAGTAGAGTAAAAGACCACAGTGGCTAGCACTGTGGCTTCACAGCGCCAGGGTCCCAGGTTCGATTCCCCACTGGATCACTGAGGAGTCTGCATGTTCTCCCCATGTCTGCGTGGATTTCCTCCGGGTGCTCCGGTTTCCTCCCACAGTCCAAAGACGTGCAGGTTAGGTCGATTGGCCATGTTAAGTTCCCCTTAGTGTCAAAAAACGGTTAGGAGGAGTTATTGGGTTACAGGGATGGGGTGGAAGGGAGGGCTTAAGTGGGTCGGGGCAGACTCAATGGGCCAAATGGCCTCCTTCTGCACTGTATGTTCTATGTTCTATTTAGAACAGAAAGCGGGAGGAACTTTTCACATGAGAAACTGAGGCTATGGAATTTACTTTACAGGGCTGATCGAGGCAAAAAATCAAGTAATCATTCAAGATCAGATTGTACAGGTCGATGATGTAAAAGGGAATGAAGGGATATGGGAACACGGTGGATATTAGCTTGGATAGTGAGTAAACACAAATCCAGATGGGTTGAGCAAATGGCCTGTTTCCATGTTGTAACTTCTATGTATTTGGATTGGATTGGATTGGATTTGTTTATTGTCACGTGTACCAAAGTACAGTGAAAAGTATTTTTCTGCGAGCAGCTCAACAGATCATTAAGTACATGAGAAGAAAAGGGAATAAAAGAAAATACATAATAGGGCAACACAACATATACAATGTAACTACATACGCACTGGCATCGGATGAAGCATACAGGGTGTAGTGTTAATGAAATCAGTCCATAATAGGGTCATTTAGGAGTCTGGTGACAGTGGGGAAGAAGCTGTTTTTGAGTCTGTTCGTGCGCGTTCTCAGATTTCTGTATCTCCTGCCCGATGGAAGAAGTTGCAAGAGTGAGTAAGCCGGGTGGGAGGGATCTTTGATTATACTGCCCGCTTTCCCCAGGCAGCAGGAGTGTAGATGGAGTCAATGGATGGGAGGCAGGTTCGTGTGATGGACTGGGCGGTGTTCACGACTCTGAAGTTTCTTGCGGTCCTGGGCCGAGCAGTTGCCATACCAGGCTGTGATGCAGCCTGATAGGACCTTTCTATGGTGCATCTGTAAAAGTTGGTAAGAGTCAATGTGGACATGCCGAGTTTCCTTAGTTTCCTGAGGAAGTATAGGCGCTATTGTGCTTTCTTGGTGGTAGCGTCGACGTGGGTGGACCAGGACAGATTTTTGGAGAGGTGCACCCCTAGGAATTTGAAACTGCTAACCATCTCCACCTCGGCCCCGTTGATGCTGACAGGGGTGTGTACAGTACTTTGCTTCCTGAAGTCAATTACCAGCTCTTTAGTTTTGCTGGCATTGAGGGAGAGATTGTTGTCGCTACACCACTCCACTAGGTTCTCAATTTCATTATTAATGCAAGATTCTGTGCATTTCCAAACTGCAATATACCAGACGGCAACATTACAAGCTGCCATTACAAATGGTTCGCTGCTGATATTTAAATAATATCCAGTGATATATTTTTTTTTTTTTAATTTATTTTTTTATAAATTTAGACTACCCAGTTATTTTTTTCCAATTAAGGAGCAGTTTAGTGTTGCCAATCCACCTACCCTGCACATTTTTGGGTTGTGGGGTGAAACCCACGCAGACAAGGGGGAGAATGTACAAACTCCACACAGACAGTGACCCGGTGCCAGGATCGCACCCGGGTCCTCAGTGCTGTGTGAGGCAGTAGTGCTAACCACTGTGCCTCCGTGCTGCCCATCAGGTGATATTTCTGTCTGTTCACTCAGTCCAGCAGTCTAAGATCCAGCAGAACCGTCAGAGAGGAAAGGGGTTTGGTTGAATTGATTTTCATTGCCTGTTACAAGAGTGGCAAATACTGAAATGCGTCTTTTAGAATCTCCATGACTTGCCGTACCAAAGCTTTTCTGTGTGTGATTATCCCAGGTGAATGGCCAATGGAAAGGTCAGACTGCAGGAGGATGTGGGAATTACAGAGACAGCTACAAGAAGAATCCAGTGTATCAGGTCACTGTTGAGAAAATTGGGCCATTGCTGATCGAACTGCGTGGGCCCAGGTCAGTAAAGAATAAAAATAACCTTGGGTTCAGGAATAACTGTTTGTTTTCTTTGTTTATTTTTGGTCACATTAGGAGCTGGTCCTTTTTGAAAGATTTCTGAAAGATTAGAACACTCTGCTTATATTTTCAAGGTTGAATAAATATCAAATATTGTAATACATCCTACATAGGAATTACAGTCTAGAGATGGACTATTCAGACCAACTGATCTATGCTGGTGTTAATGCTCCATATGAGTCCCTTTCCACACTACGTTATCGAACTATCAGCATACTGATGTAATTATCAAGTTTCCTCTTAAATGCATCCATGCCAATTCCCAGCAATTTTTTAAAATGTAAGTTTTGAGTCTCCAATTCTTTTTTTCCAATTAAGAGGCAATTTGGCGTGGCCAATCTATCTACCATGCACATCTTTTTGGGTTGTGGGGTGAGACCTAAGCGCACGGGGAGAATGTGCAAACTCCGCACGGACAGTGACCCGGTGCTAGGATCGAACCCGGGTTCTTGGTGCCGTGACGCAGCTGTGCTAACCACCGTGACTCCCAGTTCCCCTCGATAATAACCTTTATTTTTTGTTCATGGTATTTGGGTGTCATTGGCTAGACCAGTATTTATTACCCATCCATAATTGCCTTGAGGGGGTGGTGAGCCGCCTTCTTGAACAGCTGCAGCACATGTGGTCGTGGAGTCACATTATGACCACTCAGTCAAGTTTTTCATGAATGCCTTGTTGAATCTATTAATTATTAGTGAGAGAGAGTGACTATCTTTTATTTATGAAGCTTAGTTTTGGATCTCCCCCCCCATTGAGTGGGAACATTTGGCTGACTCTTCCAGTATCCGATTGTTTGAAACCAGAGTATGACTGAAGATGTTCGGCGGCACCCTGTGGAATTCCTGCCATGCAGACCTATGTGGGAATTGCTCAGGAAGTTTAAGTGTTCCCATGGCAATTCCCCGACACTGAGCTGGAGTTGGAGACTTGGGACAGTTCCGCAGGGCTGAGATTAGCTAGGATATGTTACTGTTTAAAACCTAGACTATCATCTGGATAATTCCACATCTGACCCCCAATGATCCGATGACTATCCTCAACTACCCAATGCCCCTCAAGTTGACCAGACCATCCATCTGTCTGCTCATTCATCCACTCGCTAATATTCAAGTATTGGACCGTTAAACTTGCCATACAACAACTAGTGCTGTAAAAAGAGGGCATGCCCGTCTTGTGTTGATTAAACTCCGTTCTGACTGAGTTCCGAGGGACTTAGTGCTACATGTTTCTGAGACAGCCAAGATCTGTAGATCCGGAAGAAATGCACAGTAGGCAAATCAGGGGATTCGTTCATCATTGCCATCAAGGCTTGGAAGCATCAGGCCATTGCCCCTGTCTACTTTATCATAATTTATCATAATTTTAAAGATCTCTTGGGTTGTCCTCCAACGATTTCTTTTCTAGAAAACAAATCCCCATACAGTTTGATCTTTGAGACATTTGGCTGTGTAAAAATAAATCTGGAACTTTGAACAGTATCCCTGCATCGTTTCAAAGAAAATTATTTTCTGTAATAAAGCTTATCAAATTCTCATCACCGAATATTTCCTGACTGCACTTTAAATCCATGATAAAATTTACCACTTTTCCTTTTACACTTCCTTCACTATCTTCTGTTTCTCCATGTCCTAACTCTATATATTGGGTAACATTTTTTTTTCCCCTCTATCCATGTTTGTGGCAGACCCTCCCTCCCAATCCCAAGTAGTCATGGCAGGATGAGGAGCTTAGGCATGTGGAAAACACTTGGGGGTGTGACTATGCTGCTGTTCCTCAGTTTATCATCTCTTTGCTCTCCATAAACCTTTTTTCAAAATGCCAATACCTCTTTAATTTCATGGACTATAAAGGAGACAAGCATGTCCCATCAGGTACATGGGTCTCCTCGTGTGTACTGCAGTTTGGGAAGCTGAGACTGTATACTCACGTGCAAGACTTTATTTGTTCTAGGTATGTTGCAAGATCAAAATCAATTAGGATGACCACATCGCCCAACTCAATGAATCCAGAAAGACCCTACAGTCTCCCATTGCTCTATTTCTTGAATGGTCCCAGAGTTTGCTTCTGCTGCTGTACCTTGGAACCGTTCCAAGTGTTGACTCATGTCCACATCAGTCTTAAAATTGGAGTTATTGTCCTAGCTTAACCTTTTCCACTCCCTTAACTATCTTCTGTTCCTCGATGTCCTAACTCTATATATTGGGTAACATTTTTTTCCCCCCTCTATCCATGTTTGTAGAAGCCCCTCCCTCCCAATCCCAAGTAGTCACGGCAGGATGAGGAGCTTACCGTGTGATTTTAAAAACAACTTTCAGGGCAGCATGGTGGCGTAGTGGTTAGCAATGTTGCCTCACTGCGCCGAGGTCCCAGGTTCAATCCCGGCTCTGGGTCACTGTCCGTGTGGTGTTTGCACATTTTCCCCGTGTTTGTGTGGGTTTCACCCCTACAACCCAAAGGTGTGCAGGGTAGATGGATTGGTCATGCTAAATTGCCCCTTAATTGGAAAAAAAGAATTGGGTACTCTTAAATTTATTTTATAAAAAAAACAACTTTCATTTATATTGCACCTTTAAAATAGTTAAATGTCCCACAGTGCTTCCCAGGAGCATTATTAAAATATGTGACACCAAACTACAAAAGGAGATATTATGTCAAGCTTAATCAAATGTAGGTTTAAGCTGTATCTTAATGGAGCAGGGTTAGGTGAAGAGGCAGAGGTTGAGGGAAGGAATTTCAGAGCTTGGGGCTCAGCAAGCTAAAGATGAGGCTTCCAATAGTGGGGTAAAGCTAGTGATGCACAAAAAAGCCAGAATTGGAGGAATTTGGAGTCCTTGGAGAGTTTCAAAGGGTTAGAGGAGCTTGTTGTGATAGAATTCCTACAGTGCAGAAGGAGACCATTCGGCACGTCAAGTATGCACAGAGTCTGTAGCCCCACCTAACCTACAGATCTTTGGACACTGGGCAATTTTATCATGGCCGGTCCACCTAACCACATCTTTGGTCTGTGGGAGGAAACCGGAGCACCCGGAGGAAACCCACACAGACACGGGGAGAAAGTGCAAACTCAACACGCTCACCCTTCATGAATAACCTCAGCCGGTATGGGAATTGAATCCGCGCTGTTGGCCTTGCTCCACATCACAAACCAGCTGTCCAGCCAACTGAGCTAAACCGGCCCCACCACACAGACATCGGAGGCATTTGAAACCGAAGGATGACAATTTTAAAATCAAGGTGTTGGTGAACCAGGACACGAGCCTATGGGTGATGAATGAATAGGACTTGGTGTGAGTTAGGATATGCACTGCAATGGTAAACTACATCAGGAACCAACCAGGGTTACAATAATGCATTATTTTCTTGAAATACATGTTATTTACCCACTTCCCCTCTCTACAGGCAATATAGCGTTGGATTTGAAATGATGACTGTCTCAACAGCAGGAGACACTGAGTTCAATAAAAAGCCCAGTGGAGATTACAGGTATTGTTGTGTTCTCTCTATTTGTATCGCCCCCCCATTGATTCCACAATTGTGTTTTAGGACGACAGCTTTATTTGTTTTTATGTTGCAAGTTCCTGAAATACTTGGGAATAAAAATATTCATTCTCGTGGTTTTTGCTTTCTCTTGTGCCAGCTCACCTGTGGCTTTGTTCCATTCCACCCTTGCCAAGAACCACAGTCTCCACCTGCCCCACACACTTATGTATGTAACCTCACTCTCCTCAGCCCAGTACCTTCTGGCTCCCTGTTAGCACCGACATTAGCTAGTTTAATCAGCTTCTGAGTCACAATCTCCATGCCGTTCGGTTCCATCCCGTTGCAGCTTCATAACAGTCCCTTTTTAATTTGCTTAGTTTTGCTCAATATGCACCACAGCCCAGTAATATGCTCTGGCATGTGTCTCTATACGTCAGGGGCACTACCGACTAGCATTTGTGTTGCAGCTTTGTATAAAATGTCTGTTCTTGTCATTTTTAAGACCTGAAACCGATGAAAATGTGTAGAAGTGAACAAGAAAAAAAATCCAGCAGATTTTTGACATGAGGAACAAGCCCACTTATTTTTCTTCCCCATCATTTGAATGTTGTCCTTCAACTCAGTTGGAGAATTGTCATCATGGTTGTGGCTTCAATTCCACTCCCGAGATCTCCGGGTTGTTGTAAAAGATTGTATGGTGCAATGTTTTATGAAGAGGGTGGGAATTGTCTCTGGTGTCCTGGTCAATACTTATCTGTCATTATCACATTGCTGTTTGTGGAACTTTGTTGCAGTGATTTGGCCTCCATTTTCTACATTACAATAGTGCGTACATTGCAAAAGTACTTCTTCAATGGTAAAATACATTGGGTGGCACAGTGGTTAGCACTACTGCCTCAGCACCAGGGACCCAGGTTCAATTCCAGCCTTGGGTGACCGACTGTGTGGAGTTTGCACATTCTCTCTGCGTGGGTTTCCTACCAGTCCAAAGGTGTGCAAGTTAGGGTGGGAAAGTGGGCCTACGTTGGGTTCTCTTTGAGGGCCAGTGCAGACTCGATGGGCTGAATGGCCTCCTGTACTGTAGGAATTCTATGGCAGTCATGTGGCCATGAAAGACGCTACATAAAATTCAAGTACTATTTCTTCCACTAATCTCCAATGTGTACAGTCTTTCAGCTTCTCCCATTTTACTCAAGGTCACCACGATGCTGGTTGATCACTCCTCCATCTCCTGTCAGTCACCTGTTTTTCTTCAAACCCGTTGCTTTCAAGTCTCTCACCATCACATCTTTCTGTCTGGTCTTCCTCTTCTGGCAGTCCCATTTCCAACACTCACCACATTTTCTCTTTCTTCACAATAGATGACCCTACCATTTCAGTCTCCTCTTGGCTACTTTCTTTGATGCTCTGCATAATCTTTGCTGCCCTCCCGATGTGCTGATTCCTGTGTCTGACCTAATTATATATGGACATTTGGCAGTTACCATGTGCATTTTTTTATGTTACAGATGTGGATTCTGCTATTTGGAAGTTGAGCGAGTCCCTGCAGGAGTTTACAATATCATCCCCACCACTTTCCTCCCTGCTCAGGAAGGCCCTTTCTTCTTGGATTTCCACAGTACCGTCCCACTCAGGATTACTGCATTACAATGAACTGATGAACTGGAATGAGCACCGTTAATCTTCAATAATGTATATGCCTGTTTACGACAAATTTTTTTTTAAAAAGGGGGAGGTTTTCTGAGGCACCAGTTGGAATTTATTCATCATATAGAATTTATTTGAAAGATTCCAAAGGAGGTGCTTACTGGTGGGGAAGGTATACCTCCATGCATGTCACTCATAGGCAAAGTCAGTTCAGTAATAAAATAACTCAATTTGTTTAAAAAAATGAAGGAACTATATTAATGCTTATATAATCTTTACAGAAGAAAATGTACATATTTTAAATGTAGACTGTAGCTGGCAGTCTTCTGACATTTAATTTGCGACTGTTCTCCAGCATTGCAAATCAGTTAACTAGATTCAGGCTAGAATTAGATTGGATTATTTTCACAAGTGCTCAGTTGCAAACTCTGTTGCTGAACCGTCACATGATGACAAAGAAGTGGAATTGTTTTTCAACAACTTTTAACCTATGTGAAAAGCAGCTATGTTTACTGGATTAACTCTGCAACTTAGGGACATGTGCAATGTATAATGTAAAGACCAGTCAATATTTGTAATCATAAATCAAATGTTTTAAAGGGTGGATACTGGTCTGTTAATTCTGAATTCAGACGTATGTATTTCTATTGCAGATTATATATTTTTATCCATTTTTTAGTATCTCGCATGCATAAGAATTAAAGTTATGCATCCACACGCTGGTTGTGGGAAAGCTGAATTTTCATTAAGACACCAGATCACTTTTATTTCAAGATCGCAAACTTAGGACCTTGTCTATTCAAGTATGTGTATGTAGAACACCTTGGACTATGAATGTTTTAAAAAGCAAAGTTTGTCATTCATGTTCTTTTGTGTAAAGGTGCAGAGTTGAGGATTTAATTGGCCAGTTCAGTCAATATTGTCTTCTAATAATTTGGGTAATTTTCTTTCCTACGGCTCAACTACGGCCATGGGCTGATTCCATAATTAGAGCCAATGGTCCATTCACAGGCTCAGGACATCGCAAAGCACTCCGTCACTGTTTTAATATAGGGAATGCTGCTCACAGCAAGATCCCAGAATGTGATTAAATACAGATTATCTGGTCATTTATGATATCGTTTGGATTGGTCAAGTTCTCCATTCTTCAGCACAGTCTCAAAATCTTTTATGTCTACCTGAAAGAATAGGCACAAACTTAATTTAATATCTAGCATAGGGTCAAATCTACAGTGTGGAAGTTGAAAACAGAATCTTCTGATTGAATGGGTGCCTAAATAGTTCTCTCCACACTAAATACAATCAAATCTATTTATACTTCTATATTCCATATGGGCAGCACAGTTGCTTCACAGCTCCAGGATCCCAGGTTCGATTCACAGCTTGAGTCACTGTCGGTGTGGAGTCTGCACGTTCTCCCCGTGTCTGCGTGGGTTTCCTCCCACAAGTCATGCTGTTAGGTAATTTGGACATTCTGAATTCTCCTTCAGTGTACCCGAACAGGTGCCGGAATGTGGCGACCAGGAGCTTTCCACAGTAACTTCACTGCAGTGTTAATTTAAGCCTACTTGTGACTTTAGATTTATTTATTTAATATGGTTTTGTGAAAATTAACCATTTACCAAATTAATCATCGTTAGCACTGCTGCCTCACAGCACCAGGGACCCGGGTTCAATTCCAACCTCTAGTAACTGTGTTCTTCTCATGTCTGTGTGGTTTCCTCCAAGTGCTCTGGTTTTTTAGTCCAAATATGTGCAGGTTAGGTAAGGTGGCTATGCTAAATTGCCCCGCTCCTTCAGCAGGCCGAATGGCCTCTTTCTGCATTGTCAGGATTCTAACCAATTTCTTGGAAGAACAGTACAGCACTTCGGCCCTCCAAGTCTGCGCTCAAACCCATGTCCCCCAGTTATTGCATGACTATCCGCGCTGTCTATGCCACTCCTGATTTAGTAAACATCCATCAGGTCTTTCCAGTGAAAACAATCCAAGTTTATCCAACCTCTCCTCATAGCTAATATCCTCCAGGCCACACAACACACTACCCTCTCCATCCTTCTGGTAGTGTGGTGACCAGAATTGTATGCAGTATTCCAAATGTGGCCTAACTAAGGTTCTGTGCAGCTTCAGCATAACTTGTCAATTTTATACTCAATGCTCCAATCAAGTACACCTTGACTACTTTATCCACCTCTGTTGCCACTTTGAGGCAGAGACTGGGTGTACAGGTCCACAGATAGGGCGGCATGGTAGCACAGTGGTTAGCATTGTTGCTTCACACCAGGGACCTGGGTTCGAATCCTGACTTGGGCCACTGTCTGTGCTAAGTTTGCACTTTCTCCCCGCAACTGCATGGGTTTCAGTTTCCTCCCACAGTCCAAAGATGTGCAGGTTAAGTGGATTGGCTATGCAAAATTGCCCTTAGTGTCCAAAAAGGTTAGGTGGGGTTACAGGGATACGGTGGCGGTGTGGGCTTAAGTAGGGTATTCTTTCCAAGGTCCAGTGCAGATTTGATGGGCCGAATAGAATTTACAGTGCAGAAGGCTATGATAACTGTCAATATGCATAAGGGTTCTGCCATTTACTATACAATTCCCACCTGTATTAGACCTTCCAAAATGCATTGCCTCACATTTGTCCGGATTAAACTCCATCTGCCATTTCTCCACCCAAATCTCCAAGCGATTTGTAGCCTCTGACAATCCTCTTCACTATCTCCAACTCCACAAATAATTAGATCAGCTACATTTTCCTCCAAATAATTTATATATACTATGAAAAATAAAGATCCCAGCACTGAACACCACTCGTCGCAGCCTTCCAATCAGAAAAGCACCCTTGTGTTGTGGAATTCCAGAAGGCTATTGCAGGAAAATAAAAGCTCAGTGTTGTGTGTAACATAGTGGCATAGATAGCCAACAGGGATCAGTGCTGGGAGTGAAGGGATGGATGGTGTAGTTGCGGAATTTGCTGATAACAGTTCGGTAGGAAAGTTGTGATGGGGCCAAGTGACAGATCAGTGATTAGGCAAAGATCTGGCGAATGGAGTATAATGTGGGCAAATGTGAAATTGTTCATTTTGGTAGCAGTGGCATAAAACTAGGATTGAGATGCAGAGGAATCGGAGTGTCCTCGTGCATTAATTGCAAAGGTTAGCATGCAGGTACAGCAATTAAATAGAAAATCATAAGACGATTTCTAATTCCAGCTTTAGATCCTGGGAGGTCTTGACGGAGTGGATGTGGCGGGAATGTTTCCTCTTATCGGAGAATCTGGAACAAGGGGTCACCCATTTAAAACATGAGAAATTTTTGAGGGTTGAGACTCTTTGGAATCAGATTCTTTGAACAGATTGATAAGCAGGTGAAAGGTTATTAGGGGGTAGGTAGGAATGTGGAGTGGAGGTTGCAACCAGATCTGCCATGATCTTATTGGATGACGGAGCAGGCTCGAGTGGCCTACTGGCAACACAATGCTCATTTTATAAAAGCTGAAAATAGAAAAAAAGGTTCAGTCAGCGAAAGTATTTTCTTTTAAACTAAACCTAGCTGTAAAATATGCACCATTCAATATAAAATGGTAGATTTTAGAAGGAGAAATCTCAACGGATTTTACTGTTTACCTATTAGGAAATGCTTGAATTTTTGTACTTTTGCATTCCTAATATGAAGAATGAGCTGAATAAAAATACTCAGCCGGTTAGGCAGCATCTTTGAGGGAGAGAAACAAAATTAACATCTTGGGTTGATGACCCTCTAGCAGAACACGTCTGTAGTGATGATATGGTTGTGTTGTAATTCACCAACTGACCACTAGGATTGACTTGAAACATTAACATCTGCAGGGAGAGTCATCAGACCTGCTGACTTTCCACCACCTGCAATATTTTGTTTTTGTGAGATGTTCATTTGCAACGATAATGGTTTGGCTTGAAGTTGTCCTTTGTGTAATATCATTGTGTACCCATGTACAAGATACAAAAACACAGTCATAGTTATGAGCTGTATATGTATTCATAATGTACATTCAATCCAAGTTCATAAATGACAATCTAGAAAATAGTTAAGTGCATCATAGACAACTCTTAATATTACAATACTTTAACAAAAAAATGTACAAAATGTAACAGAGCAATGTCTAAAGACTACAACATATGTGACTGATAAAACACACGGCATGCAGGCTTTGCCATTGGTCATTTTGTCTGTGTATGACTGAAGTCAGAAACAGGCGAAGGCAAACTAGGTTGGGTGCAGGAATTGGTTTGAGGATTTGGATTCTCACTGAACTCCCCCTGTTCAGGCCACTTAATAGCCTGCACAAGCAAAAAATGCACAGCAGCAAAACCTGTCCATGCATGTAGTGCATTTGGATTGGCACGCACAGTTGGCCATAAAAAGGAAAAAACCGGTGACACACAAATGAAAATTCATCCATCTCGTAAACCAACATCCCACTCCATCGCAAAGGCTGGCTGCATGTTTCCCCAAATATTCTGTTCCCTTTTATGTAGTCAAGAGTACATGATGGAACAGTGATGAAATCCAACCTTGCCAGCCAGCCTAGCCTCTTTTTCCAGCTACTGAACTGCGTTATTTCACTAATAATAACACAGGAAGTGAAGGACCCTGGGCAATTGCCTTTGTATGTTTTTCATTGCAAGTCCTCTGAGTGACAGGTAACATGGATAGCTTCTTAAAGTCTGATTTTCAACAGGACATGTCAACTAAGCCTGCCACAGAGATCTAACCCTTGATGCACATAGGGATATGGCAGGGTCAACACTGAAGAAGACACAATGAAGTGGTGCATATGGAATACAGCACAGCGTATAAGTGAAGCAAAGCAGGACTTTCTGCTGATTGGAGCTCCACCTCTGCCACACATAAGCAGGTCACCAGGGAACAAAGCAGACATGGATCTTACTTCACATCCAGTTCAACAGCACAAAAATTGGCTACTGCTACTTTGCCTCCAGTCTGAAAACAGACCGCTAACTATAGACTTTGCAGGTATCCCATTAATTTTCAACCCAGAATTACTGTAGCTTCCTTTTTCCAGTTACGAAAACCAGCCACTCTTTAGGGAAGCCTTTCAGCGCAGCAGCTAGACAGCAATTAAAAGGCCAAGACAGTCTGCGAGCGAATAAGTCGGTGACGCAATGTTTCCTGGCACATTTTGGATGTTTCAAAATATTTAACAGGTCGGTCACTGAGCCAATTCAGAGGTTTCTATTTCTGAAATTCTCTTCTCCTTTGGCTCTGTGCACTTGACTGAAATTTGAGTTACTCTGATCTCCAGGGTTACTTCATCAACAGACTGCTGGGTAATCAATTTGTCCTTTTCGTGTTCAACACCTTCAGCCCCGTCCCCTGTCCAAACAAGAAAATTAAATTGATAACTGTCCATTGAAAAAAACATTGCACAGCCTACAAAATCATTTTTAATTCACTGGCAAAGAAACCAATAGATTATTGGGAAATAAGTGAACATTGCTGAATTTTACCATGGGCTTACTGACACCCTCACACTCTCCCTTCTCCCATGCACAATGAATTTCAGAGAAGTGATTTCTCTAAAATGTATTTTTCGTGGATTCTGTACATTGGTACACTGATCTCAGAATTCCTGGGCTTGGAGAGAGACTGAGCTTTGGGTGGAACCAATATCAGGAGTTTTATTGCATTTGCCCTAGGGATGTGACAAAGCTTTGACAAAGAATCATCCAAATTTGAAACGTTAGCTCCCTTTTCTCTCCACAGATGCTGAGATTGTCCAGTATTTTCGTTTTTTTGCAATATCTACCTGCTTGAAAATATACAATGTTTTGGTCTCAACTACTTCCTGTGGTATTGAATTCCACAGGGCAACCACTCGCTGAGTGAAGGGCTTTCTCCTCATCTCCATCCTAAATGGTCTACCCTCAGACTGTGACCCCTGGTTCTGGACACATCCACCATTGGGAATGTCCTTTCTGCATCTACCCTGTCTAGTCCTGTTAGACTTGTATAGGCTTCTATGAGATTCCCCCCTCATTCTTCTGAAGTCCAGCAAATACAATCCTAATCAATTCAATCTCTCATACACCAGTCCCGCCACCCCAGGAATCAGTCTGGTAAAATGTTAATTGAAGTTTAGAAGAGTGAGAGGGAATCTCTTAGAAACGTATAAAATCCTAACAGGATTAGACAGGGTAGATTCAGAAAGAAGGTCCCTGATGATGGGAGAGTCCAGAACTAGGAGTCATAGTTTTGAGGATAAGGGGTAAACCTTTTAGGACAGAGGTGAGAAGAAATTTCTTCACCTGGAGAGTGGTGAATCTGTGAAATTAGCTACCACAAATAGTAGTTGAGGCCAAAACGTTGTGTCATTTCAAGAAGGAGTTAGATATGGCTCTTGGGGCTAAAGGGATCATGCAATATGGGGGGGAAGGCAGGATCAAGATATTGAACTTGATGATCAGCCATGATAATAATAGCGGAGCAGCTTCAAAGTGTCAAATGGCCTCCTGCTTCTATTTTCTATGTAACACACATGTCCATGCTGGCCATGCAAATGACCCTAAGGATTGGCTCTGCATAACTGGCATGACCAAATGTGAGATTCTACTTTGTCACACTTACACTGGCACAGCAGGAATCTCAGGCCAATGGTCTATTGGAGAGTCTCCTCAAAACTGGTCATCCCTCCCACCCTCCTATCATATTTAATAAAGGAGACTTATTACATCTCATCTGTTATATAATATCTTCCTTCCAAGGTTACCCTGAAACATCATTTACCTTTCTCGGCCTCACATTCAGGAGATGAGGCTCCACTGCATTCACTGCGGGGCCCCAGAATGGGAGAGTCCATGGCACATTCAGACACAGGACTCAACAGTTCCAAGCTAGGGGGACGGTTTCCTGGAGGGAAAGGGGTTGGGAGATCTAACGGACTGGGTGGACAGGAGCTCAAACGGAACTCAGGCTGGCTCTCCAAATCTTCAGAGACAGGGCTGCCGCAGTTGTCGTCTTCAAATATTTCGGATGTCACTGCAAATGAGAAAGATGTCACAGAATAATCATCAACTGGAAATTATTAAGAAATCTATCATCACTCCGTATTCAGCCTCATTAGATTAGACAATTTAATTTATCCAACAAAATTAAAGAGGCATCTCTAATTGAAAATGACAACATTGTGAACTCAACAATATTGGAGACCATGCATAAAGATCTTCACTGAGTTTGATGTCTGCGTCACTGCTTCTGATTGTAGTATATTACGACTTAACATTCATTCTAATGATCTCATTAGGTATTCTCAAATGCCATTTGAACTATATAACTTGCAAATCCATTGAGATAGAGCTCGTGCACCAACAAATCAAAATCATAGACATTTGCAACAGTGCGGAGGTCATTTCATCCATCTTTTCTGTGATGGCTGAAAAATATCTATCTAACCTAAACTGCTTTTGGTAGCCCTGTAGGTTACTGCGCCTTCGGTGGACATTCATTTATTTAATGCAATGAGGGTTTCTGCCTCTACCACTCATTCTGCAGTAAATTCCAGAGCCACAGCATTGTTCGGGTGAAAAGATTTCTCCTCAACTCCCCACTAATCCTTCTACTAATTACATTAATTCTATACCCCCTGGACATTGACATCCCTGCTAAGGGAAATAGGTCTTTCCTATCCACTGCCTTGGCGCCACAAAATTTTATACGCCTCAGTTAAATCATCCCTCAGCCTCAGATTCCAGAGAAAACAACCCCAACCTATCCAAACTTTCTTCGTAGCTCATATTTCATCCCTGGCAGTACTCTCATATATCCCCTCTGTATCTTCTCCAGTGTGATGACATCCTTTCAGTAACATGGTGACCAGAACTGTACACAGTTCTCCAGCTGTGGTCTTACTGAAAATTAATACAGATTTAGCATAACCTTTTTATAGTTTCTACCTCAGTTAATAAGCTAAAATATTCCCTTTGCTTTCTTAACCACCTTATCTACCAGCCCTGCTACCTTCAGGCATTTTGAAGACATGCGGATCTAGGTCCCTCTGCACCTCTCAGTAACTGCCATTTATTCCAAGTCATCTTGCCTTGTCTGGCCTCTACAAATGCATAATACCACATTTCTCTGGATTGAATTTCATTTGCCACTTTTCTGCTCACCTCATCAATTTATTAAAATCTTTCTCCAGAAGGAGGCCATTCAGCCTATCGGGTCTGCACCAACCCTGCAAAAGAGCACAGCTCCCTACCTGGGCCCACTGCATCACCATATCCACGTAACCCAGTAACCCCACCTAATCGTTGGATATTAAGGGGCAATTTACCATGGCCAATCCACGTAACCTGCACATCTTTGGACTGTGGAAGGAAACCGGAGCACCAGGAGGAAACCCACCCAGTCACAGGGAGAGCATGCAGACTCCACACAGTCACCAAGGTTGGAATCAAACCCGGGTCCCTCCGACGGTGAGGTAGCAGTGCTAACCATTGTGCCAAAATGCCGCCTTCATTATCAACCTCATTATCAAGCATGCAACCAATATTTGTATTTTCTGCAAATTTCATAACCATGTCCATTACATCCAAGTCTTAATGATTGATCTATAATACTAAAAAC
This sequence comes from Scyliorhinus torazame, assembly GCF_047496885.1. Lineage (NCBI taxonomy): Eukaryota > Metazoa > Chordata > Chondrichthyes > Carcharhiniformes > Scyliorhinidae > Scyliorhinus > Scyliorhinus torazame. The sequence goes on from NC_092712.1 coordinate 290,386,749, forward strand.
AAGGGAACATAATACTCCCCTGTGGAACCCACTGGAAACAGTCTAATAGTCACAAAAACATTTCTCGACTGCACTCCTTTACTTTGTGAGACGGAGCCAGTTTTGGATCCAACTTGCCACTTTTACTTGGACTTTTATTTTGCTGAACTGTCTATGTGGATCCTTGACAATGGTCTTTGTACATGATATCAAATATATTGCCCTCATCAACCTTCCTTGCTACTTCCTCAAAAAATTCATTCTGGTTAGTCAAACGTCCTTTCATGAACAAATCCATGCCGATTGTCCTTGACTAATCTGTGCCTTACTAACTGATGATGTGGAGATGCCGGCGTTGGACCGGCATTCACCGGAGGAAGGAGCTGCGCGCCGAAAGCTAGTTATTCGAAACAAACCTGGTGGACGTTACTAACTGATGATTATACTGATCCTCAAAATCTTTTCCAGTAATTTGACCAAATTGGAGGTTAGACTGACAGATCTGTAGTTACTTGATCTCTTTCCTACTTTTTAAACAATGATTTAATATAAGCAGTATTGAAACTAGGCAGTAGTAGGAAATGATGGTCAGTGCCTTCGCTATTTCCTCCCTTGTATCGCTTCGCAACCTTGAATTATTTTAATCATTGTCTCCATTGTCACACTCTTAAGGAGGCAGACACAGAATATTCATTAACATGCCAACGTTATCCATCTCTGCCCTGAGGTTATCTTTTTGGTCACTATAAGCGCTACATTTTCTTCAGTTATCCTCTTTTTTAAAAAATGTTATTTATAAAACATTTTTGTTTTTTCCTTCATTTGGCTTGCCAATATTTTTCATGCCCTCGCTTCGCTTTCTTAATTTCCAATCTAATTTTACGCCTACACTTTCTATACTGGGCTTTTTATTTAGTATTTCGCAGTTGGTATCTAATATAAGCATTCCTATTTTGCATTATCCTACCTCGTATGCATCTGGACATCCAGGGGCTCTGGGATTTGGAATTTCCATCCTTTTGGGAATACATTTCCTGCTTGAACTGCTCAGATACTGATTTACCTTCAAGTATTTGGTTTCCGTCAACTTCTGCTAAATCACATCACAACTTAAAATAGGCCTTTCCCCAACTGAGAACTTTTATTTCTGGTCTATTTCTATCCTATTTCATAACTATGCCATATCGAACTAAATTGATCTTCCCCAACTTTCCTCATCTGTCCAGTTTCATTCTCTGAAACAAAAGTCCAGAACTGTCCCTTCTCTTGTTGGACTTACGGACATACAAAATAGGAGCAGAAGTAGACCCACAAGCCTGCTCCGCCATTCAACGAGATCATGGTTGCCCTGTTTGTGTTTCGGGCTCCACATTCCCATCTATTCCCGATAACCTTTGATTCCCTTGCCTAACAAGAATCTACCGACTTCCATCTTAAAAGATATTCAGTGATCCTGCCTCCACCACCTTCTGAGGCAGAGTGTTCCAAAGTTCCAAAACCTTCATGGAAAACGATTCTCCTCATCTCTGTCCTATGGTAGCCAAAATGGTTAGCACCGTTACTTCACAGCGCCAGGGTGCCAGGTTCAATCCCCGCTTGACTCACTGTCTGTGCAGAGTCTGCATGTTCTCCCCGTGTCGGCGTGGGTTTCCTCCGGGTGCACCGGTTTCCTCCCACAAGTTCCGAAAGGTGTGCTTGTTAGGTGAATTGGACATTCTGAATTTTCCCTCGGTGTACCAGGACAGGCGCTGGAGTGTGGCGACTGGGGGATTTTCACAGTCACTTCATTGCAGTGTTAATGTAAGCCTACTTGTGACAATAATAAAGATCAATATCAGTAGGGTGACCTCTAATTTTACAAAAGTGTCCCTAATTCTGGACTCACCTACAAGAGGAAACATCCTTTCCATGGTCAACTTGTCCAAGACTATTCAGGATCGTACATACTTCAATTAAGTCACCCCTCACTCTTCTAAACTCCAGTGGAAACATGTCCAGCTTGTCCAACCTATCCTCATAAGAGAACCCGCTCATTCCAGTTACCAATCTAGTAAAGCACCTCTGAACCACCTCCAATGTATTTACATAATTCCTTAAATAAGGAGAGCAAACCCATATATATATATATATATATTTTTATTTTTTTTAAAATTGTTTTTTATATAATTTTAGATTACCCAATTCATTTTTTCCATTTAAGGGGCAATTTAGCATGGCAAATCCACCTACCCTGCACATCTTTGGGTTGTGGGGGCGAAACCCACGCAAACACGGGGAGAATGTACAAACTCCACATAGACAATGACCCAGAGCCGGGATCAAACCTGGGACCTCGGCGCCGTGTGGCAGCAGTGCTAATCACTGCGCCACCGTGCTGCCAAACACAATATTTGACATGTGTGCTCACCAATGCCCTGTATAACTGAAGATTAATATCCTTACATTCATGTTCAATTCCTCTTGTAAAAAAGGATAGCATTCCATTAGTTTCTTGATTACGGTTGTAACCTTCTGTGACTCATGCACTAGAACACCTAGATCTCCCTGCACTGTGGAATTCTGCAGTGATCCTCCGTTTAAGTAATACTCTGCTTTTTTTATTCTACCTGCCAAAGTGAACAGCTTCACACTTTCACACATTATACTCCATCTGCCAGATCTTTGCCCATCCACTCAACCCATCTATTATATCCGCCCGCAAACTCCTCATGTCTTCTCCACAACATACTTGCCTACCTATCTTTGTGTCATCTGCAATATTAGCTACCATGCGTTCACTCTCCTCATCTAAGTCAATGATGTAAACTGTAAAACAAATTGAGACCCCAACGCAGACCCTTGAGGAACTCATTTAATCACATCCTGCCAATCAAACATTTAGGCATACTCTGTTTTCTGCCAGCCAGCCAATGTTCTATCCAAGCTAATATGTTACCCACTACACTACACCATAAACTTTTATTTTCTGCAACAACCTTGATATGTCACCTTATCAAATGCAAGTACAGTACAACTACATGCTCCCCTTTATCCACAGTACATGTTACTCCTTCAAAAAAGACTCTAATAAATTGGTTAAACATGATTTCCCCAAACCATGCTGACACTTCCTGCTAACCTTCTGTTTTTCTAAGCCCAGCTTAACCTCCTTAATGATCGACACTTACCACCTTCCTCATAACAGACGACAAACTAACTGGCTTATAGTTAGCTGTTTTCTGCCTCCTTCCCTTTTTGAATAGAGGGGTTATATTTGCTACTTTCCAGTCTGATGGAACCTTTCCAGAATACAGAGAATTTTGGAAAATTAACACAAATGCATCTACTATCTCATTGGCCACCTCTTTTAAGACCTGAGGATGAAGACTTGTCAGCCCACATATCCATCAGTTTGCTAAGTACTGCTTTTTTAGTAAATGCAATTTCACCAAGTTCCCCTCTTCCCCCTCCAGATTTGCAAAATTTATTTTGTATCTTCTTCAGTGAAGACAGAAGCAATATATATGTTTATTTCATCCATCAATTCCTTATTATCTACTATTAGTGCTCCATTCACACTCTCCAGAGGACCAATACTCACTTTACTTATTATTTTCTTTTATAAATACCTGTAGAAACCCGTATCTGTTTATACATTTCTAATCAGCTTCCTCTCACACTCTAATTTATTTCTCCTGATTAACTTGCTAGTCATTCTCTGCCGTTGCTTGTATTCTGACTAATCATTTGACCTGCCATTCATTGTGCAGTTATATGTTTTTTCTTTAAAGTTTGCTGTTTTCGCTAACTTCTTGAGTTAACTTTGAATGTTGGGTTCCGAGTATTCTGAAATATCCCCTTGAATGTCTGCCACTGCTTCTCTATTGATCTATCCCCTAGCTCAGTCTCCCAGTTCACTTCAGCTAGCTCAGCTTTCATGCCCATATCGTTGCCCTTATTTATGTTTAAAATCCTAGTCTTGGATCCACTCTACATTTCAAACTGGATACAAAATTCAATCATATTGTGGTTGCTGCTACCTTTACTCTAAGAACATCAATTAATCCTGTCACGTTACACAATACCAAGTCTAATACAACCTGCTCTCTCATTGGTTCCAGGCTTGCTATGTACCAGCTTATAAAAATTATCTTGAATGTATTTTAAAATGTTGGCACCTTCTCTATCTTTTATGCAGATTTTATCCCAGCTAATTGTTGGGTGTTCTAAATGTATTATTGCTGTTTTATTGTTTTGCTGCTAATTCCAGGAACTTGCCTACATATTTTGTGTGTGTCTGGTTTCAGAGGGTTATTTTTTTTTGGGGGGGGGGGGGGGGGGGGGGAACCACTCTCAAGCATATCCCCAGCAGTTCCATATGGACTCAGTTGAGTCATTTGGCGCTGTAAGGCAGCAATGCATCGGGTTACGTATGAACCTTCCAAGTAACCTAGAGTTAAACCAACACAACATTATATGCTGACTCATGAAGATTGCATCTTCTATGTCTGCAAGCTTTCGTGTTTTGCAATTATTTCCAATGAAAGGACGTTGATGCTTTAATATTTAGAAAATGGCGGGATGGACGACCACTATTGCTTTAATTTTAAAACACACTACATTCATTTATTTTTCATCACAAATAAAAATCTTAGGCCTAGGAGTATCTAAGAAACTGAAAAGCAGAACTGATATGAATTCTCCATTGCTCGCAATGACATCATGGAGTAACAGTACAAGTGTGCCTCCACTGCTCCGGCAGCAACCAGGATAACATTAATCAATGTGGAGTGGCCATCATCGCATGATGGGGAGGTAATTTGCAAACAGCTTTCTCAAGGCACCTCTGATTCACGGAGCCAACATTCCTCACATAATCCAGGATAAATTTGGCTACATGCAAAGATACGTGGATGTAAATGATATTTTCAGACTGATACCAGTAAAGGGAGGCCCTTCTAAATGGCTCATACGTCAAATGCTGCAACGCTTATTATTTACTTAAAATCAGCTGACTAGCCATTTCTTCTGATCAGGTTATCTTTTTGCCTTCTGCAACCTGCTTGTTGGGTTTGAAAGAAAAATCACTGGAGCAAAGTTTATTACATTCGTCAGTTAACCGAGCGACTTGGTCAACAAACAAAATGTGTGTTAACCATCAAACTAAAATTTAACTGGAATTTACCAGAGACCTAATTTGCGTCAGACCAATTAGTTGGCGATAACGGTATAATTAATGGGAAAATCCTTTTCGATAGTATGGAAAATTAATGGATTTTCCCTCTCAAATGACAGAACAAACTCACAAAGCATCAATAAAAGATGACAAAAGTACTTAACAATTGAGTGGAACTAGATAGATCAAACGGGATCATTCTAATCCACCTGAATGATAAAACGGTGTAGCACAGTGGGTAGCACCGTTGCTTCACAGCGCCAGTGACCCAGGTTCGCTTCCTGGCTTGGGTCACTGTCTGTGCAGTCTGCACGTTCTCCCAGTATCTGCGTGGGTTTCCTCTGGGTGCTCCGGTTTCCTCCCACAAGCCCTGAAAGACGTGCATGTTAGGCAAATTGGACATTCTGAATTCTCCCTCGGTGTAGCCGAACAGGCGCCAGAGTGTGGCAACTCGGGGATTTTCACAGTAAATTCAGTGTTAATGTAAGCCTACTTGTGACACTAATAAAGATTATTAAATAATTTCCTTCTGCTTAGGTGATTGAATTTTTTTTATTTAAAATAAATATTTTTATGCTCCTCCTTTCTCACATTTTCTCCCAAATTTACACCAACAATAAACGATAATCAGCAACAAATATGTTAATCCCCATAACAATAACAATGATCCCATCCTCCCACCAAACCCCAAACATTAGCCCGCATGTTTACATAAACAAATGACAAAAAGGAATCAGGGATCACCCATAGTCACCCTTAATACACACCAAACCCCTCCCCCCCAACCCTCCCACCCATCCCCCCAACTAATGTTCAATGTTATCCCGTTCTTGAAAGTGCATAATGAATAATGCCCATGAATTGTAGAACCCCTCTGTCCTTCCCCTCAGTTCAAACTTACCTTCTCAAGAGTCAAGAATTCCAACAGGTCCCCCCCACCATGCCAGGGCACAGGGTGGCGAGGCTGCTCTCCATCCCAACAGGAGCCGCCTTCAGAGGATCAACGAGGCGAAGGCTACGATATGTGCCTCCGTTCCAGTTTCCAACCCTGGCTGGTCCGACACCCTGAATATGGCCTCCTGGGGACACGGGTCCAGTGTCACGTGCACCACCTTGGAAATTACCCTAAAAACCTCTTTCCAGTAATCCTCTAGCTTTGGACAGGGCCAAAACATATGAACGTGATTAGCGCCACCGCCCCCCCCCCCCACCCCCCCCCCTCCCACAACGTAACGCTCACACATATCTTCTACTCTTTCAAAGAATTGGCTCATCCTCGCCCTCGTGAGGTGTGCTCTGTATACCACCTTCAGCTGTATCAGCCCCAACCTCACACATGAGATGGAGGCATTTACTCTCCGGTGCACCTCACACCAGACTCCCTCCTCTATAACCTCTCCCAACTCTTCCTCCCACTTTGCTTTGATCCCTTCCAGTGGTGCCTTATCCTCTTCCAAAATAGCTCCGTACACCACTGTCACTACCCACTTCTCCAGGCCCCTTGTCGTCAGCACCTCCTCCAGCAACGTGGAGGCCGGTTCCTCCGGGAAGCTCTGTATTTCCTTTCTGGCAAAATCTCGAACCTGCATGTATCTAAACATTTCTCCCTGCTCCAGCCCATACTTCGCTTCCAGCTCCTTCAATCCTGCAAACCGACCCCTAAGAAACAAATCTTTTAGCGTCTTAATCCCCTTCTCTTCCCATTTCCGAAAATTTCCATCCCACCTCCCTGGCTCAAATCTGTGGTTCCCCCGAATCAGCATTTCCCGTGACCCTGCCCCCAGCCCAAAGTGTTGGCGAAACTGCCTCCAAATTCTCAATTAAGCTATTATTACCGGACTCCCTGAGTATTTCCCCGGAGCTATCGGGAGCGGCGCTGTTGCTAGTGTTTTCAGTCCCGACCCCCTGCACAAACTCTCCTCCATTCTGACCCACTGGGAATCAACCACTCTGACCCAGCTCCGTACATTCTCCACATTCGCCACCCAGTAGTGGTACATCAGGTTCAGAAGACCCAAACCCCCTGCCTTCCCCTCTGTAGCAGCACCTTTCTCACTCTGGCCACCTTCCCTCCCCATATGAACAAGGTAATCATCCTTCCCTCAATCTCCCTGAAAAAAGCCTTTGGCAGGAAAATCAGTAGACATTGAAAAATAAACAGAAATCGCGGCAACACATTAATTTTAACCGCCTGTACCCGACCCGCCAGTGACAGAGGGAGACCATCCCACCTTGCCAGATCTGCTTTCACTCTCCCCACCAAACTAGTAATGTTGTACCTGCGAAGCCTCCCCCACTCCCGGGCAACCTGCACCCCCAGATACCTAAAGTAAGTCCCTGCCCTACGGAATGGCAGCCCCCTACCCCCAGCCGAGACATCACAAAATACTCACTCTTGTCCAGGTTCAGCTTGTTCCCCGAGAAAGACCCAAATACCCGCAGTAGCTCCAATATTTCCCCCTATCGACACACTTGGTTCCGACACGTATAACAGAAAGTCGTCGGCATACAAGGACACCCTATGCTCTATCCCTCCCCACACTATTCCTTTCCATGCTCCCGAACTTCTTCATGCGATGGCCAACGGCTCAATCGCAAGTACAAACAGCAGGAGGAACATAGGACATCCCTGCCTCGTCCCACGGTGGAGAAAAGTATCTCGAGCTGATGTTGTTTGTATGGACAAAGTAGCCCTCGGCTACTTATATAGTAGCTTTACCCAGTTCACAAATCTTGGTCCAATCCCAAACCGCTCCAGAACTGCCATCAAGTACCCGCCTTCTCGGCGTCCAATGCCACAACCACCTGTTTCCTTCCCCCTCCGCCGGTGCCATAACGACGCTCAATACCCTTCTAATGTTCAAAAAGAGCTGCCTCCCTCTCACGAATCCCGTCTGATCCTCACCTATCACCTTCGGGAGGCACTCCTCCAGCCTACCCGCCAGTACCTTCGCCAATACTTTTACGTCCACATTCAGAAGTGACATGGGCCGATACGACCCACACTCCGTCGGATCCTTATTTTTTTTAGCAACAGTGAAATCGATGCCTGCCCCAAGGTTGGTGGCAACACCCCCTTCCCTATCGTCTCTTCAAACACCCCCACCATCAGGGGTGCCAGCTTATCCTTGAATTTTTTATAATGTTCCACCAGAAACCCATCAGGCCCTGCCACCTTCCCCGACTAAGTGATTGAATTTACCAGTTCTCGCTTGGGCTATAAGAGAGTGAACTAAAGTGGATTCATCCAGTGGAGTACTGGGGTGAAAATCTTGCTCTTATCGTGCTTGATAGTTAATATACTCAGTGATGAATATGGAACTCCGGTCTACCTTCTGGAGGAAATCCAGGTAGAGCCAGTGGAACAACATTGGCTATTTTGCCTTTTAAGGACAGTCGAAAATTCCTGAAGTGGGAAATAAAAATGTCTTGCTGCTGCTATTGATCCTCCTGTCCCAAAATATTTCCCGGGCAATCTACAAACACTCCTCCTTGTGCCAGTTGTGCAAATAGTCTATTTTTCTTGAAAATGAGGGATAAATGGGCTGGTTTAGCTTAGTGGGCTAGACAGCTGGTTTGTAATGCAGAACAAGGCCAGCAGCGTGGGTTCAATTCCCGTACCAGCCCCCCTGAACAGGCGCCGAAATGTGGTGACGAGGGGCTTTTCACAGTAACTTCATACTTGTGACAATAAAAGATTATTAAATATTGTCGAGAACACAAGGGCGTACTACCCTGATCTTCCTTGAAGCGTGCAGAGATCTGTTGTCATCCACCCGAAAGGGTGGGCAGCACAATGGTGCAGTGGTTAGCACAGCTGCCTCACGGCTCCAAGGTCCCAGGGCCCATCCTGGCTCTGGGTCACTGTCCGTGTGGAGTTTGCACATTCTCCCCGTGTTTGCGTGGGTTTCACCCCCACAACCCAAAGATGTGCAGGATAGGTGGATTGGCCACCCTAAATTGCCCCTTCATTGGAAAAACTGAATTGGGTACTCTAAATTTATTTTTTTGAATCCACCCGAAAGAGCAAACGAGGCCTAGATTTAATATCTCTTCTGAAAGATGTCACCTCCAACACTGCAGCACTCCCTTAAGTACTGCATTGGGACTGTCAGCGTAGATTGACAGCTGTGTTAAAAAGCTGGTAATACAGAAGCTAATTCAAAGCAAGTCACAATACTCTATTTATCTGAAGTCACATGAATGAAGTCACAAATGATCCTCTATGTCTTCGCATCAAGATTAAAGACACATTGTTATTCTTTCAAATTTTATCTAATCATTGTATCCAATTAGTCACCCCTGATCATATCTCCTGTGAACATAGAACATAGAACATAGAAAATACAGCACAGAACAGGCCCTTCAGCCCACGATGTTGTGCCGAACCTTTGTCCTAGATTAATCATAGATTATCATTGAATATACAGTGCAGAAGGAGGCCATTCGGCCCTTTGAGTCTGCACCGGCTCTTGGAAAGAGCACCCTACCCAAACTCAACACCTCCACCCAACACCAAGGGCAATTTGGACATTAAGGGCAATTTATCATTGGCCAATTCACCTAACCCGCACATCTTTGGACTGTGGGAGGAAACCGGAGCACCCGGAGGAAACCCACGCAGACACGGGGAGGACGTGCAGACTCCGCACAGACAATGACCCAAGCCGGAATCGAACCTGGGACCATAGAGCTGTGAAGCAATTGTGCTATCCACAATGCTACCGTGCTGCCCTTAAGAACAAATAAATCTACACTATATCATTTTACCATAATCCATGTACCTATCCAATAGCTGCTTGAAGGTCCCTAATGTTTCCGACTCAACTACTTCCACAGGCAGTGCATTCCATGCCCCCACTACTCTCTGGGTAAAGAACCTACCTCTGATATCCCTCCTATATCTTCCACCTTTCACCTTAAATTTATGTCCCCTTGTAATGGTGTGTTCCACCCGGGGAAAAAGTTTCTGACTGTCTACTCTATCTATTCCCCTGATCATCTTATAAACCTCTATCAAGTCGCCCCTCATCCTTCTCCGCTCTAATGAGAAAAGGCCTAGCACCCTCAACCTTTCCTCGTAAGACCTACTCTCCATTCCAGGCAACATCCTGGTAAATCTTCTTTGCACCTTTTCCAGAGCTTCCACATCCTTCCTAAAATGAGGCGACCAGAACTGTACACAGTACTCCAAATGTGGCCTTACCAAAGTTTTGTACAGCTGCATCATCACCTCACGGCTCTTAAATTCAATCCCTCTGTTAATGAATGCTAGCACACCATAGGCCTTCTTCACAGCTCTATCCACTTGAGTGGCAACTTTCAAAGATGTATGAACATGGACCCCAAGATCTCTCTGCTCCTCCACATTGCCAAGAACTCTACCGTTAACCCTGTATTCCGCATTCATATTTGTCCTTCCAAAATGGACAACCTCACACTTTTCAGGGTTAAACTCCATCTGCCACTTCTCAGCCCAGCTCTGCATCCTATCTATGTCTCTTTGCAGCCGACAACAGCCCTCCTTACTATCCACAACTCCACCAATCTTCGTATCGTCTGCAAATTTACTGACCCACCCTTCAACGCCCTCATCCAAGTCATTAATGAAAATCACAAACAGCAGAGGACCCAGAACTGATCCCTGCGGTACGCCACTGGTAACTGGGATCCAGGCTGAATATTTGCCATCCACCACCACTCTCTGACTTCTATCGGTTAGCCAGTTCGTTATCCAACTGGCCAAATTTCCCACTATCCCATGCCTCCTTACTTTCTGCATAAGCCTACCATGGGGAACCTTATCAAATGCCTTACTAAAATCCATGTACACTACATCCACTGCTTTACCTTTATCCATATGCTTGGTCACCTCCTCAAAGAATTCAATAAGACTTGTAAGGCAAGACCTACCCCTCACAAATCCGTGCTGACTATCCCTAATCAAGCAGTGTCTTTCCAGATGCTCAGAAATCCTATCCTTCAGTACCCTTTCCATTACTTTGCCTACCACCGAAGTAAGACTAATGGCCTGTAATTCCCAGGGTTATCCCTCGTCCCTTTTTTGAACAGGGGCACGACATTCGCCACTCTCCAATCCCCTGGTACCACCCCTGTTGACAGTGAGGACGCAAAGATCATTGCCAACGGCTCTGCAATTTCATCTCTTGCTTCCCATAGAATCCTTGGATATATACTGTCAGGCCCGGGGGACTTGTCTATCCTCAAGTTTTTCAAAATGCCCAACACATCTTCCTTCCTAACAAGTATTTCCTCGAGCTTACCAATTTGTTTCACACTGTCCTCTCCAACAATATCGCCCCTCTCATTTGTAAATACAGAAGAAAAGTACTCGTTCAAGACCTCTCCTATCTCTTCAGACTCAATACACAATCTCCCGCTACTGTCCTTGATCAGACCTACCCTCGCTCTAGTCATTCTCATATTTCTCACATATGTGTAAAAGGCCTTGGGGTTTTCCTTGATCCTACCCGCCAAAGATTGTTCATGCCCTCTCTTAGCTCTCCTAATCCCTTTCTTCAGTTCCCTCCTGGCTATCTTGTATCCCTCCAATGCCCTGTCTGAACCTTGTTTCCTCAGCCTTACATAAGTCTCCTTTTTCCTCTTAACAAGACATTCAACCTCTCTTGTCAACCATGGTTCCCTCACTCGACCATCTCTTCCCTGCCTGACAGGGACATACATATCAAGGACACGTAGCACCTGTTCCTTGAACAAGTTCCACATTTCACTTGTGTCCTTCCCTGATAGCCTATGTTCCCAACTTATGCACTTCAATTCTTGAATGACAACATCGTATTTACCCTTCCCCCAATTGTAAACCTTGCCCTGTTGCACGTACCTATCCCTCTCCATTACTAAAGTGAAAGTCACAGAATTGTGGTCACTATCTCCAAAATGCTCCCACACTAACAAATCTATCACTTGCCCTGGTTCATTACCAAGTACTAAATCCAATATTGCCCCTCCTCTGGTCGGACAATCTACATACTGTGTTAGAAAAGCTTCCTGGACACACTGCACAAACACCACCCCATCCAAACTATTTGATCTAAAGAGTTTCCACTCAATATTTGGGAAGTTAAAGTCGCCCATGACTACTACCCTATGACTTCTGCACCTTTCCAAAATCTGTTTCCCAATCTGTTCCTCCACATCTCTGCTACTATTGGGGGGCCTATAGAAAACTCCTAACAAGGTGACTGCTCCTTTCCTATTTCTGACTTCAACCCATACTACCTCAATAGGGTGATACTCCTCGAACTGCCTTTCTGCAGCTGTCATACTATCTCTAATTAATAATGCCACCCCCCGAGCACGGCTCCCCACCTGAGGAAGGAGCAGTACTCCGAAACCTAGTGATTCGAAACAAACCTGTTGGACTTTAACCTGGCGTTGTAAGACTTCTTACCTTCTGTTAAATACAGGGATTGAGGGGTTAATTGCATCTGCTGATGAGCCCCAGTGCTATCCATGAACTGAAAGTAATTATGGGGCGGGGGGGGGGGGGTCCAGTTGCATTGTCCTTTTTTTGTAAATCCTCAACTTTGTTTGTATTTTACCAAGATCCAACATAAAAACATATCTTTAAAATACATGACTTTCTCTGAATTTCCTTAGTTTTCTGTAGTTCAAATTGTTTTAAAATGCTCCCTCTTTTCACATTGAAGTTAAAACCTGAAATTCCAAAATGACAAATTAAAAACTGACGATTAGAAGAAACTTTGATCATCTCTACCATAAGTTCAGTATCACGAATGCTAATCTTGGGAGCGCTGCATTGTCAGGAGATGCTGGGGTGGGTGGGGATTTTCTGGCCGTTCCCGCAGATGGGATTTTCCGGTCCCGCTGAGAACCCCCGCTGCGGGATTCCCAGCAACTGGGGGGGTGAATGGGAAACCCATCAACAGCGGCGAAACCGGAAGGTTCCAACAGTAGGCTGTCTCCTACCGCCAAGAAGCACGTCATGGGGGCACCTGGAAATCCCCCCCAACCCCCATTCAAACGATGTGTTAAACTGAGGCTCCATTTGTCTTCTCACGGATGTAAAATATTCTAACCGCTATGGTACCTTTCACAATCTCCAGACATTCCAAAATCCTTTACAGCCAGAAAAGTACTTTGGAACTATATTTACGGTTGCAACATAGCTAATTTGTGCATAGCAACGGTCCACAAACATCAACGAGTTAAATGACCAGATAACCTGATTCAGAGATGTTGTCCAAGGGATAAATGCTGCTCAGGATATCTTTTAGAGCATCACAGGATCTTTGCCATCCTGTGGGAGAGCAGAAGGGTTCTTAGTGTACCATCCCATCCTAAAGACAGAGCCTCTGATATGGCGGCACTCCCTCATTCCTGCACTGAAGCCTCAGTTATGTACTCCTCTCTGGAGTGGGGCTTGAACACACAGCAGTGCTAGCACTGAGCCATGAAAAACACCTGAGGCTGCCTTCGCTCCCTTATATCTGTCCCCTCAAGTCCAATAATTACTCTACAACTGGCCCTGTGCTGCTAATACATGTGAACTAATGGCATCACTGCCGATAGTCAGTTAAGAAGAATGCAGTTCATAAAGTACCCATGAGGCCACATGATCAGCCATGATCTTATTGAATGGCAAAGCCCGTTCAAGGGGCTGAATTAAATACACCTGACCCTAATTTGTATATTTGTGCACTGCTCAGTATTGTGATTATACCTGCAGGCCCAGTTAGTAAATTTGTGGCAGTTATGGTTTGCTGCAATCTCTGCTAACAACTGGGAAACCTTTGTAGTTCTATTATAAACCTAACGGGATGTGGTAGGGTATGGGAAAAATGCTGACTGTCTTAAAGAAGCCACAAAGTACATGCAGAACACAATCTACTCCTGGAACCTTTGGGAGGTTGAGTGTGCACTCTACGCATTTAGTTTGTCCAGTGCCCAGTTGGACTAATACGCTAACAGGAAGAAAGCTGCAGCTCCTAATTTGTTAATAAGATGTATCTATCATTGGACAAAGAAAGGCTCACGGGAAACCAAATCAAAAAATCAGTTAGAAGTTTCCATATAGGCAACCTGAAAGGCAGGGGTTGCAAAAGAGTAACAGACATGTGGGCAAGTCACTAATAAAACTCCTCCTAATAAGTAATGGTACAACGGAATAAACAAGGTATCACCACAAGGAACACTCACTGGACAATTCATCAGACTCCGTCTTCAAACTGGATAGATCTTCCAGAGAGTTTTCATTTCCTTCAGCACCAACTCCTCTCCCCCTGGGTCCCATCATATTGGAGCGCCTCCTTTCATGAATCTCGTCAGAGATCATCTCCAGGTTCTTCAACGCAGCTTTATACTGCCCTTTCGCTGCTGACAGTTTGGCCTGTAGCTCGTCTACGTTTTTCTTCAGTTGCTAACAAATCAAAAGCAGAGAATTTAAAATGCAATTACACTTTCCAAACGGTGTATAATTTAACAAAGCTTTAGTTAAATAATGTATCGGCGTCGGACCCGAACATGTCAAACGGTTATAGGGCTAGACTCATTTTCTGTCAAAAGCTCCCAATTTCTTAGAACTCAGTATTTAGAAGGGTGACCTGATTGAGGTGCACAAAAGTATGAGGGGAAGAGATAGACTAGACAGGATAAAATTATTTTCCTAGGCAGAGAATTCTAGAACCAGGGGACATATATTCAAGTTAAGTAGCAGAAGGTGTAGAGGGGACATGAGGAAAAGCTGTTTTAAGCAGAGGATAGTGGGAATCTGGAATTTGTTGCCCAAGTTGGTGGTGGAACCAGAGACTCGAAGCTCTTTTTAAAAGTACCCGGATCTGCACCTTAATTGCTGTAAGCTACAGGGCTATGGACCGGGTGCAGGAAGGTGGGATTAGAAAGGGCACCTGGGTGTCCTTGGGCTGGCATGGGCAAGATGGGCCTAATGGCCTCCTTCCGTGCTGCAACTTTCCATGGTTCTATGGTGTAGAGATCCTTCAGTGTGATTTGGACAAGGTGAGTGAGTGAATGGAAAGCGTATGGCAGATACAGTATTATGTGGATAAATGTGAGGTTACCCAATTTGGTACAAAACAGGAAGGAAGGCAGATTATCTGAATAACTATAGATAGAGAGAGGGGAATGTGCAACGAGACCTGTGTGTCCTTGTACACCAGTCGCTGAAAGTAAGCATGCAGGTTCAACAGGCGGTAAAGAAGGCAAATGGTACGTTGAAATTTATTGCGAGAGAATTGGAGTACAGGAGCAGGGATGTCTTGCTGCAATTATATAGGGCCTTGGTGAGACCACATCTGGAATAGTGTGTGCAGTTTTGGTCTCCTTATCGGCGGAAGGTGTTCTTGCTCTTAAGGGATTGCAGAGAAGTTTTACCAGACTGATTCCTGGGATGGCAGGACTGACATACGAAGAGAGATTGAGTTGGTTAGGATTGTATTCGCTTGAGTTCAGAAGAATGAAGGGGGATCTCATAGAAACCTAGAGAATTGTAACAGGACGAGGCAAGGCAAGATGCAGGAAGGATGTTCCTGAATGTGGGGTGTCCAGAACCAGGGGGTCACAGTCTGATGATATGGGGTAGACCATTCTTCACCTAGAGAGTGTGGTAAGTTTCTTGAATTCATTACTACAGAAAGCAGTTGAGGCCAAATCATTGTACGTTTTCAAGAAGCAGTTAGATATAAGTCTTGGGACTAAAGGGATCAAAAGATATGAGAGAAGGAGGTGACAGGTTACTGAGCTGGATGATCAGCCATGATCACAATGAATGGCGGAGCAGTGACGAAGGGCCAAATAGCCTCCTCCTGCTCCTATTTCCTGTTTCTGGCCCTTACATGTCACGGTGGTCACACAAGTTTCCTTTTTTTCTATCCATGTCTGATAGAGGGATTGCAGATACTGTAATTTTACATAGAATCAGGAGCAGGACACCCACCAGCCCCTCAAGCCTGTTCTGTCTTTCAAACAGCTCATGGCGGATCCCAATTTCAGCTTCATTTTCAAGCCCTTGCTCCATAGTACCTCCATACCCTTACCAAAAGAAAAATCTATCTCAGCCTTAAAAAGGTCAAACTGACTCCCAACATTCTGGCTGGGGAGAGAGTTCCAGATTCTCACTATCCTTTTTGTGAAGAAGTGCTTCCTGATATCACTCCTCAAGGGGGTGCATACATTGACAGGTGAATCTATAGAACCAAACTCAGCAGCTAGTGCAAATCTAAGCATTTAGCCCCCCACAACAGTGGAACTACAAATCAAAGACCTCAGTATTTGGCAGATCAGTAATGAAACAAAAACCACAAAACATCCAAACTAATTTAAATTGCAAACAAAATCAAATAGAATATCAATTTATCATGTTATTTCAAGTGCACAGAAACCCATTCTGCAGATCAGAACATCACTTTAACTGTAAGTAGTCTGTGGGCTGGGATTTAGGTTGAGGACTAGTGAGGAACTGCAGGACTAAGAACTAAAACTTCAGGTCAGTGTTGGGAAACACCAACACCAAGCACATTGGCATAGATGAGGGTGACGCGTTAAAATAGGGCAACTTAATTCTGTCTTCCCATCAATTCCCTTTGCTTTGCCTCCTTTCTACGATTGACTGCTTGCTCTGATGCAGTTCAATGGACTCCAATTGCCCTTTGATAGAAGCGTCATCGCGAGGCTCCATCCTCACCTACTGTCTGTTTCCAGGAGAAAGGTTAGCTACTCATCAGAAATGGGAACCCTGGAGATTTTAGTGGAGCACAGTGGTGTTCAGGAGGAACACCTAACCCCTCCCCACAGCCACTACCTGTGGACACACTACTGAGCACCCATAATCACTCGGTCAGTGCCAGCCCCAGCACAGAAACTCTCACTTGCTTTCTCATCATTACATGGCCTGCTTGCAGAGTAAGTGATGGAGATAAATAACTCCACCAACTAGCAATCGGTGTCACAAAATAACTGATTTTTCATTTGCGATAGGCTAGACCAGTGCTGTCCAATATGTTAGTTACTGGCCACAAGGCCAGTTGGGAATCCAGATGTTGCTGACTGCATTTCTGACTGGTAAAGAAGAAACAATAAAACATTATCATTGGCCATGTGGTTTTCAATATTGCATGTTTGATTCATGTGAACTTTGCCCTCTTGGTGCGCATATTGGTTAAATTACAAGATGAAAAGCAGAGGTTGAGAGTGTTTTATGATTGTTTTCGCTGCATCCCCTTGGTTGCTGAATATACACGTGCAAAACACATTTACCTGTATTGGGTATGTGCAAGGCATTCTAAACTAAAATGCATATGTATCACCATAGTAATGCCTATGGTTGGTCAACAATTCATACTAGCTTTTTCCAATATCCACAGTAATACAAGAATTGGTTCCCATCTATAGTACAGATAATTTAAAGAAAATGCTTACCTCCAGCTGCAGGTAATATTTTCCTTTGAGTTCAAAATAAGGTCTACACAAGAGAGAAAATACACATATTACAATGAGCTGCAAGTTTTAATTGTAAACCAACTGTTTTTATAATGATATACAGGTGGAGGGCATTGATTGGGTTGTTACTTGAGCATATATAAAGAAACATTGACACTGGGGTATTCTCGAGTTAAGAAAGATATGCTTGTGATGTCTCACACTATCTAAACTGAGCAAAGATCAGTTCTGGTTTTATCCTTCACCAACTGGCCATCAGGAGTATAACACGAGATGATGGCTCATGGTCAAAATCAAAGGCAATGGGTGCGATCCATCGGCCACACTGCGCCCGAAATGCAGCTCACTGCGGCGCAGCATGGCAGTTGAAAGCCCGGAGAACCCGCTCCCAGGATCTACACGGCTCGCCAAACCTCGCGTGTTCCAATGAGATCTTGTGAGATGTAGTGATGTGAATCCTGCCCACAATGGGCGGGATCACTTTTTGGCAAATCTGCATATTAGAGCGGGGCAGTAAGCCTCATTCTAATGTGCAGATTCCCGAGGTACCTGAGGCTTTGGGACCAGATGGAACGGCACTCATGGGAGTCTCCCAGGGGATTGGAGGTCCCCAGCTGCATGTCCTTTGGGAAGGGACTCTGCGCTCTACGGGCTGTTTCCAGGGACACACACCGAGACAAACATCAACTGCTGCTGGAAGGTCATCAACCCGGTGAAAGACGCTCTTTGGTCTGCCCGAAACTTGCTGATCTTCCAGTGCAAAGAGCTGTCCTCGACCGAGTGTTGCAGACTGGCACATTCCAAGGTCCAGGACTACGTGCTGAGGGACGCACTCAAGCTTGGGGCAGCTGCCGCCAAGGCGCAATGGGGAAAGACCACTGTGTAAGGTATTACCAGCAAATGTACACCGAGGGGCGGGTAACAGTGTAAACCCACCTCGGTCTGGGCCATTAACACTCCAATGTATAAAAGAAACATGACAATGTAAATCTTTAAGAAGGAATTGTAACGTAAAGAGCGATATGTGTGTAATGTTATCAAAATTGAATGGAAGTCAAGGGAATGTGTAACTCTGATGGAAATGTACAGTCAAGACAATTTGAAATGTTCTGTAATGTTTATGATAGATTTTATGAATAAAGTATATTTTTTGAAGAAATAAAATGTCCTTTGGGAAGGGTGGTGCCCTGGCACTGCTGGTGCACCTGTTAACCCTGGCCGTGTCATGGTGCCCAGGTGGTACTGCCAGCTGGCAGGGGCACTGCCAGGTTGGCACTGCCAAGGTGCCAAGCTGGCAATTTCTTTTTATGCGTGATCACCGGAGCTGCCCAGCGTGTGTGTTGGGGAGCTGAGGATTGTTTTGGGGGCCTCAGAGATCGGGACACCATTTTTAAATGACGTCCCGATCTCTCGCTACAATGGGGAGTTCCGGCAAGTGGAGCTCCTCACTGTCCAAAATGGGGCTATGAGCAGCCTTGTCCGCACGTTCCCTGTTCAGGATCCTTATTCAACGTGAGTCACGCTGGGAGAATCACGCCCAATCCTTTGTTTTTGGTTGAACTACTAATCTTTCTTCTCTATATGGCAAGAGATACAAAAGAACAAACTTTCATTGATACAGTGCCTATCACAACCTCCGGATACGCCAGAGTAGCTATGAAGGGAAGGGAGCAGAGTGCAGGATGCACGGTATTGGGTGGAAATCACTCACTTAGATTTATTGATAGCTCGTTTCAGTTTCTTCTCCAATTGCTTCATTCTGCTCATTGCTGCATTGTACTTCATAGCTGTGTCTTTGTGTAACAGCTCGCTCCTCGTCTTGGTCTGTTCTGCTTCCATGACCTGGGACAGGGAAAGAACCAGAGGTGTGAGCTCTACTCAAACATCATGAACACGTGATCATGGTTTTCTAAAAAATATTTTTGTCCAACTGCTCCGTCACCCCTCTCCCACCCTCCCCATGTAAAATATATTTAATATAAAGTTCCTGAATAATTAAGGCAGAATTTTATTCCATCAGACCCGGACAAAGCAGAGTGGCAGATACTGGGATGGGAACCCCGATCATTCAGTAGTGGACTTTGCTATGACTCTAACTCAGTCACAGGATTAGCATTCAGTTTCTGAGTTTCCTGACCAGAGAGTATACACAGGATGATGCATGAAATCCATCAAAGGAAGAATTTCCAGTTCAAGGGATCCTGACAGGGGTCGGAATGGCTGAATTGTGCATTGAAGCCTCAGGAACCAGCGATCACAGGAATGGAAAAGAGACCTGGAGACGTTGCCCCTGCGTCTCTCACCATCCCAAAGAGTCTCAGGTTTTTACCAAGAGGACCTATTGTATTTTGTGAGGAACAGAGGTGAAGAGGGGGGAGGGGAAAGGAGGTGGAATATGAGGCCAGCTTCTCAAACCAAGCAGGCATGATTGGAAATAGCCAAGGGCTTGAGCAGCAACATGGCCCCTCAATCCTCAAATACAATGCATCTCAAGAGGCTCAAGGACCTCAGGAGGGTGGGAAAGGCAAGTGGCATAACAGTTTTGGGTGTCGCATGTTGACTTTCCCTGCATTCTCCAGCGCAGCACACCTCATCTGAACAGTCAGCTCTCACACCCACCTTTACCATTGCACCATCCATCACACGTGCCTCAGTCGCCCTTCGCTAATGTTGTTCTTCCTCTCCACATAAGCATTTCTCAGTCACAACTTTCTGCTTGCTCTCGTCGCGAGAAGAGAGCAAAGAACTACAAGGGGAGGCAAAGAACTGGGGTGCAGAGGGGGGCATGCTCTAGGGTGGTTCCAGTAGTAACTACTTGGAAGGTCACTGGCAAAGGGTGCCCACATGCACCTTGGGAAAGGATATTTGCTCCAGGAAGCTGCAAATGTCACCAATGACTTTCCCCGAAAGCCTGAGACTCGTGAGGCACAGATACTCTCACACCAGGAGAGCACATCCTCTGTCTGCAGACCCTCTGTTGGGGTATCGCTCCCTTGGAGCTGAACAACTGTGTCCATCCTCTCTGTCCTGCGGAGCAGTATGCAGGTTGCAAGAGAGTTGATTCTGCTCCGCCTATTCCTCATCAGAGGTGCAAGTCAGGTCTGTTCCCCATGCCGTGGTGCAGCTGACAGCCGAGCAGGGCCGTTCACCTGGAGTTCATTTCTGTCCACGTGTCCGGACTTCCAAGAAGTTAGAAATCACCTCTCTCGCAGTGAAAGCCCACTTTCAGAAGAAGTGCTGTGAGAACCAGCCTCTCACTGGGCCACGGCTAAAGCTCTTTTGAGGGCTTCTCAACCTGTCAGTTTCGCTGAGGAAGGATTCCTGCTGTGCTCGCACCTCAATCCCCCGGCAAGCTGCACAAAACTCGGGAAACCTGCACACTGGCTGTTGGGTGAAATCTACAGCTAATCGCTGCTTTTAAAATTGAATTACTTCCTCGACAGCTCCATGTGGCTTCCCCAGTCACCTAAAAACCTGCCCAGGTTAAACCCAGATGTGGGTGGGGTCTTGTCAGATTCCCAACCTGATGCCACTTTGACTCCTTAACCAACCAACCTCCTCTTCTCCCCTCCCCCACCCCTGAACCCATCTCCCCGGACATTGAAATTCAGCTGATAGATTGGATTTTGAAGACACAACGGAGCACCAACAGGCACTTATTCCTTTCAAGTGGCTTACATTTTCAAGATGTGGAGATGCCGGCGTTGTACTGGGGTGGACACGGTAAGAGGTCTTACGACACCAGGTTAAAGTCCAACAGGTTTGTTTTGAATCACTAGCTTTCGGAGCACTGCTCCAAGAAGGAGAATGGAGAAGGAGCAGTGCTCCGAAAGCTAGTGATTCAAAACAAATCTGATGGACTTTAACCTGGTGTTGTAAGACTTCTTACATTTTCAAGTCATAGGTATCCACAATGCTCTTACCAGTCAACGTTAAAAGATATGATCAGAAAATTGACCTGTAGGTGGCTACACAACAGACATGAGTAGGGCTTGCACAAAGTCAGCAACAGAACACTGCCCCAGTTGAATGAGTGGCTGAATTTGTGGAGAAACAAATGCATCGGCCATTCTGCGCTGTGTGGACCGTCATCAAAACATCTCGGATTGAATCGGAATTCGCCAGCAATAATGCGAAATAACTATAATGAGTCACTCAAAAGATGCGCAACTGGTGTCTGCTTTCCCGTTCCGCCTGGCAGGAAATGACACAGTATTATTTAAAGTGCAGACAACAATGAAATCTACTTTTAAACCATAATGCTCAAGAGTTTCAGTAGTTTATCACTTGGCACAAGGAGTCAAATGCCCACAAGCGACAACTATTTATGTGAAACAAAATCAAGGGGGTGACCCCCCCCACCCCCCCCACCCCACCTCCTCTCAACTGTAACCGTAGTTGGAATAATTAGAATTACAAAATGGGGGTTTCCTGTTTTAGAACATAGAACATAGAAAATACAGCACAGAACAGGCCCTTCGGCCCACGATGTTGTGCCAAACCTTTGTCCTAGATTAATCATAGGTTATCATTGAATTTACAGTGCAGAAGGAGGCCATTCGGCCCCGAGTCTGCACCGGCTCTTGGAAAGAGCACCCTACCCAAACTCAACACCTCCACCCAACACCAAGGGCAATTTTGGACACTAAGGGCAATTTATCATGGCCAATCCACCTACCCTGCACATCTTTGGACTGTGGGAGGAAACCGGAGCACCCGGAGGAAACCCACGCAGACACGGGGAGGATGTGCAGACTCCGCACAGACAGTGACCCAAGCCGGAATCGAACCTGGGACCCTGGAGCTGTGAAGCAATTGTGCTATCCACAATGCTACCGTGCTGCCTTTAAGAACAAATAAGTCTATACTATACCATTTTACCGTAATCCATGTACCTATCCAATAGCTGCTTGAAGGTCCCTAATGTTTCCGACTCAACTACTTCCACAGGCAGTGCATTCCATCCATACCCCCACTACTCTCTGGGTAAAGAACCTACCTCTGATATCCCTCCTATATCTTCCACCTTTCACCTTAAATTTATGTCCCCTTGTAATGGTTTGTTCCACCCGGGGAAAAAGTCTCTTGACTGTCTACTCTATCTATTCCCTTGATCATCTTATAAACCTCTATCAAGTCGCCCCTCATCCTTCTCCGTTCTAATGAGAAAAGGCCTAGCACCCTCAACCTTTCCTCGTAAGACCTACTCTCCATTCCAGGTAACATCCTGGTAAATCTTCTTTGCACCTTTTCCAAAGCTTCCACATCCTTCCTAAAATGAGGTGACCAGAACTGTACACAGTACTCCAAATGTGGCCTTACCAAAGTTTTGTACAGCTGCATCATCACCTCACGGCTCTTAAATTCAATCCCTCTGTTAATGAACGCGAGCACACCATAGGCCTTCTTCACAGCTCTATCCACTTGAGTGGCAACTTTCAAAGATGTATGAACATAGACCCCAAGATCTCTCTGCTCCTCCACGTTGCCAAGAACTCTACCGTTAACCCTGTATTCCGCATTCATATTTGTCCTTCCAAAATGGACAACCTCACACTTTTCAGGGTTAAACTCCATCTGCCACTTCTCAGCCCAGCTCTGCATCCTATCTATGTCTCTTTGCAGCCGACAACAGCCCTCCTTACTATCCACAACTCCACCAATCTTCGTATCGTCTGCAAATTTACTGACCCACCCTTCAACTCCCTCATCCAAGTCATTAATGAAAATCACAAACAGCAGAGGACCCAGAACTGATCCCTGCGGTACGCCACTGGTAACTGTCACAACAAAGCAACAAACAACACTGCGGTGCCCAGGGAGATTTCAGAACATTACAATTTTCTTTTTCAAACACAATTACAGGGGGCAGGTGTTGCAAATTGGCTGCTCCCTGGCATTGACTGTGGGACACATCATCCTTGCCTCAAGAGCGCAAAGATTTCCAGGAAGTCACAGTAATAGATTGGGCAAATAGAAATTCCAGATTATCAGTCTGCAAGAGGAGAGGTGCAACTTCCTGTCGATGGTTACAGCCAATGAGAGGTTTTCAGCTCAGACTGCAGTAATCTGCAGGCCTCGATGAGGAAGTGTGGTAATAAGACAGAGAAAGGAACCTAGCAAAGGGGAGCTTGTTCTCCTTAGCGCAGAGAAGGGGAAATCTAACAGACGTGTTCAAACTTAGCAATGGTTTTGATAGAGTAAATAAGGAGAAACTGTGTCCAGTGGCAGAGAAGTCATTAGTCAGAGGACAATAATTTAAGACAATCAGCAGAGCAATCAGAAGGGAAGATGTTTCCACTTTTTCCACAGCAAGTTGCCGCCATCTGGAATGCATCCACTGAATGGCCCCTGGAGGCAGGTTCAATAGTAACTTTTAAAAAGAGAATTGGGTAAATGCGGGAAGAGAAGGGCTACAAAGGGCGAGCAGAGTAGCCCTCTGGATAGCTCTTGTAAAGAGTAGGTACAGGTATGATACGCTGTCTGGCCTCGTTCTATGCTGTAAGGTTCAACGATAATAGAATTTGAGCAGCAGTCCTGATTGGGCTGTCTGGCCCTCATTCTACCATCTGTGACACTAACACAAGAGTGATTCAGCTTTTACACTGAGGAGAGCAATAACTCTGGGTTCAACAAAGGAAGTATTGTATTTCACAAAGCCAGTGCTGGTGGCAAGGGAAATCTTTATCAAAATGCACTTCATAGAGAAAGTTACTGTGCAGGAATAATCTATTAGTCCATTTTGTCCATGCCGGCTGTAAAGGGGCTATTCAGCTCCTTTCATCTACAATCCTATAAGTTACAGCACCTCAAGTGTATATCCAAATGCTTTTCAAAATGTGATGAGGATTGCTGCCGCTACCATCAAATGAGTTCCTGACCCTCATCACCCTCGGGGTGAAACAATTACTCCTCGACTCCCTGCTAATCCATCACCAATTACTTTAAACATTAATGTCCCCTGGTTAATGTCCTCTCTGCTAATGGAAACAGATCCTTAACATCCAGTTTATCTCGGTCCCTCATAATTTTATACATCTCAATGAAGTCTTCCCTCAACCTCTTCCTTGACGAACTAAACACCTCATCCCATCCACAAACTTTTCTATAATTCTCCATCGCTGCATGGTAACATCCTCATAAATCCCATTCTCTCTCTAGTGCAATCACATCTTTCTTGTAATGCAGTGACCAGACCGTACGCAGAATTTGAGCTGCCATGTTTTATACATTTCTAGCGTAACCTCAAGAGTTCTTCTGCTCTATGACTCAGCCAATAAAGGAAATTATATCACATCTTCTTAATCACCTGATCTACCTGTCCTGTTACCTTCAGTGATCTATGGACATTCACTTAAATGCTCACTCAGAACCTTAAATAATGCAAGGCTTGATACTAACTCAGGGTGGGATGTGGGACCAGTGGTGGTCAAACCAGGTGAACATCCCAAAAGAGATCAATTTATTTTTGTACCCTAGTCTCAGTACAAGTCTGGAATCTCAGAAAACCATCTATCCTACAGATAGGTCCCAAGAACAGTAGTACAAGATTTGTAACCCGTGGCATCTGACTGTTGATTTGCGTTCAACATACCCGCTGTGTTGCGTGATTAAGCATCTCTTGCCAAGCTGAATCAAACTGCCGTTCCTCATCTTCCAGCAGTCTCTGTTCAGCCAGAGCAATAGTCTCCTTGGCTGCCCGCAACACCTCAGTGGCTCTTTGAAAATCTTGAGTAGCCTTCTGGGCCTCCAGCTGTGCCTGTAGGCAAAGAAAATAAACAGGAAACTTATTTCTCATGAGAACATGTGAAACCAAAAGTCTTTTGACAAAGTTTGATTCAGAACAATTGATGGATTCAATTTCTATCCCAGTGTCTACAACTGATAGGATGCACTGCAGTAACTTATTAGGGTTACTTCAACTGCCCCTCCCAAGCCCATGAACTCTACTACCAAGAAGGTCAAGAAGATTAATGTCATCACCTCCAAATTTTCCTCCAAGCCAAACATCATTCTCGCTTGGACATATATCACTTTCCTTCATTGTCACTGGCTCAAAATCTTAGAGTTTGCCACCTACCCCTGGGATCACCATCATCACAAGGAAGACACACAAACTTCAAGGAAACTAGACATGAGTACTGAATGTTCACCTTCCCAGCGAAACCCATATCCCAAGAACAAATATATTAAAAGAATGAAGCAAAAATGTTAGAGACATGAATAAAACGTGGAAGTGGGAGGAGAGTAGAGAGAGTCATCCGGAATGATGACTAAACAATGGTCCCTTATCATTTTTACGTCTAGGCTTTGAAATGGTACTGGACAAAGTGATATCCACATTAAGAGTATATACTTTTAAATTCCTTTAAAACTGTACAATCTTTTCATGAATACAAGGAAAATGGCACCAGTGATCTGATCCAACGGTCAGAGGCTCAAGTCCAACACCCAAGAGTACATCATCCAGGCTGTTACTCCAGTGTAGTGCCGCACTCCTTTCATACTGTCTTTTTGAGGGGATATTCGACTGAAGTCCTATTTTCCGTCTCGGGCGGAATTGGGACATCACATCCGTAGAGTTTGGGTGTTCTCCCAGTTTCCTAACCAACATTTATCCCTCAGCCAACCCGCAAAACTGTTGTTCGTGGGAGCTTGGTGAGTGTCATTGGTACTCAATTGGCTGCATTCTGGAATGTGATGAGGTTATGAAAGACACTATATAAATGCAAGTCTTCCTTTTATCTAGGGCAGAAATCCAGCCTTAATAAAATTCAATGATCCTGCCTCCACCGCTCTATTGCAGGAGAGTTGCAAAGTCTCACGACCCTCCGAGAGAAAAATAATTTTTGTCTCCATTTTAAATGCAACTTCCTTGGAGTGGCTATCACCAGTGAATTGTCACTTTTAGTGACTTACTTCCGCTGGAATTCCAAAGTTTGTGTCTCGCCCGACATTCCTCACTCAGGCCAGTGAGACAGGAACAGCGAAGCAGCTCCGGGGCTCCAGCAGCAAGGGGGGGTTGCAGCAAAGGAGGACACCCCCTTTTTCAGACACTAGCTGCAAAGGGACCACTGAAAATTTCAATGGCAAGTGAATGTGATGTTGGGGTGAGGGTTCGGACATCAGTGGGGGGGGGGGGAATGGGTGATGTAGTCCTCTATGGGCTTGGTCTGGGTCTTTAGAATAGTTACTCTGAACTTAGGAGTTCTTTTATTTTCCTTCTAACTCTGCCAGGAGTATCTGAGGGCAAAACTGGTAGAACCATCCAAAGCTGGCAGCCTAAATTACTTGACCAATACTGGGGCTTGGGGGGGGGGTTATCTTATGAGGAATGATTGAACAGGTCGGGCCTGTATCCATTGGAGTTTAGAAGAATAAGAGGTGACTTTATCTGCCAAATTTTTGCCCACTCACTGAACCTATCTATATTCCTTTGCAGATTCCTCATGTCCTCACTTTTCTCCCTATCTTTGTACCATTAGTAAATTCAGCACCTTAGGTTGGGCCCCTCTTCACCCAAGTCATTATAAATTGTAAATAGTCGAGGCCCCAACACTGATCCCGGTGACACTCCACTCTGTACATGTCAGCAACTGGAAAATGGCTCATTTATGCCTACTCCATTTCCTATTAGCTAACCAACCTTCTATCTGACCATTGCTTCCATTGTTTTCTTAGTTCAGAGCCTTCTGCGCTAAGCAAACTACCAGTGTACCAATGACCATACTGAATGGTTAAACAGTTTAGTTTTGGACTGAAATGATTGGCAACAATTGCTTGAAGCACTGCTGCTGTGCCATAGTCCCCACAAGTCTAGATGAACTTTTTGAGTGGTTGGAATGAATGAATGGCTGGACTGATAAAACTCAATTTATTTCACTTCACAACAAACTCCCAGTTACATCATAGTCCTGTGAACAAACGGGCAAGTCGCCTGCACTGGTGGTCAGCTGAGCAGACTCTGTTCACGATGGGAACATGAATCCTGCAAAAGAGCCTGAAGCTTTCTTTAAATTTGCAAGCAGTGAGTCACATCATTCCAACCCAGCTCAGTATCAAATGCTAATTCTGACGTAGCTGTTTGTGCCTTTGTCCTGCGATATTTCTCATTTCACCACGTAACTCCCTGCGCTCCAAAAAGGTAAAGTATTGTATGAAATGCTCTGCGGTACGGTATAATATTGGTACAAGAGTTAGTGCAGCATTGAAGGACAACACAAGAAATGGGCCCATCATCCCAACAGATCTGTGCCGGCATTTAACCTCCACATGATCAAACCCATAATGATTGAGGGGAAAATTGCTCCCACAAACTAAACTTTAGAAAAACTCCAACACACCCTGAAAACTAATGTAACAAATAATAGGGGGATGAAAAGAGAGATTTGATTAACTTCTGAGGAAACGACAGTGTGAACTGCACACTGCTGGATGGCACTCAAGTGTAGGGGACTCCCACGGGCAAAAGGCCAGATATGTTTTTAATAGATCACCATTATTTCAGAAGGAACTTCCCCAGTAGATCAAGCAGTCTTTAAGCCACTTCTGTCACCCACTTCTGTCATTCTCTTAATGTTTGTATGTTCCTTTAGGAACATACAAACATTAAGAGAATGACAGAAGTGGCTTATTCTAAAATAGGCCAGTAACCTAGCAACACTTCCTGTGTAGAACCTGGGCTCTCAACCCTAAAGCCACCAGATGCTCTACATATGGTTCAAATACTCCAGCACTATTAGATTCACTCTGTATGAACACATACATTTAATAAGTGTACTGAAAATTATGAGCGGGGTTTGATAGAGCAGATAGAGAAAAACTCTTTCAACTTACTGATACTGCAAGACCTGTACACATGTTTTTTTTAAACATTAAACACTCCCATGGATCATAAAGGTCAAACACAATAGATCTACAATGTAATGAAACTGATTTACATTTGGCTCCATAGAGAAAAATCCAACAAAGAGAGAATCAGGTTCTTATTTAGATAAAATTATTTTCTTTTGTCTGCTTGTTTTCCTCTCTGGTGATATACAACTGGGTAATTTGCCGTTCTCATAGTCATCCATTTGTTTTCATTAATCTTAGTTTCAGATAATTTTATTTTATTATTCCTTCTCTCCCCATTCCATTTTTCCGACCAGATGCTCACGTTGCATAAAGGTGACCCTCAACAAGAATCTCCTTCCATCAATCCTTGGAATCAAACAAATCCGAGCATCAAGACTCTCATTGGTTGACATGCTCTACCATGCTGCAACACTGGCTGCTGATTGGTTGACATTGGTTGACATGCTCTACCATGCTGCAACACTGGCTGCTGATTGGTTGACATTGGTTGACATGCTCTACCATGCTGCAACACTGGCTGCTGATTGGTTGACATGCTCTACCATGCTGCAACACTGGCTGCTGATTGAAGGGCAGGATAGACGTACATGGGGCAATTTTAACGGCAAAAAACAAAAATAGGTGGGTTGGAATCAATGGGAGATGGGATGTTAAAATTTAAATCTGGAGCCCAATGGCCCACTCCACCCACTTTCAATTTTAATGGAGATGGCAATTGGGCAGGTAGCCAACCGACACACAGAAGGCGGGTTGACCACTGAAATACCATATTGTGGCTGCATGCCTCATACGTAACCGGTCTTCCCTTGTCTGCTCAGCAACTGAAGCAAGGACAGCTTCCCGGAAAAGGGACATGGTTTTACGACACTGCTTCTGGGCCAAGAGGGGCAAGAATGCTTTCTCCCAGCCAGCCCACCAAGCTCATATTGGGAACAAACCACTTTTGATCAACCCAACATGTTCATAAAAGCCACAGACTTGCTATTAGGTTCACACTCAGCTGCTTGGGATTACACCGCAGCTACAAGTCTGTGAACATTAGCTCCCCAATCATTTCCAGTCTCGGAGGTTTTGGTTCATGTCCAGCTGCAATTGATACTCTTCCAAATGGGAGAGACTTGGCACATGCAAATATTTTTTAATTTTTCCAATAAAGGGGCAATTTAGCATGGCCAAAGAACCTACCCTGAATATCTTTGGGTTGTGGGACGAGAGCCACTCAGACATGGGGGAATGTGCAAACTCCACACGTAAATAAGGCCATCAAATTTTCACTTAGCTTTGGCGTTAATAATCGCTACTCCTACCATCTCCCCGAGCAAGTTTTGGATATCCATGTCGAAAGACAATAAAGGAGGAAATTTGAACAGAGCAGGATTCTGGCTGGTGAGGGGATTGTGGTACAAGCGCCAAACCCACACATGCACCGAGTCCGTGGCAAAACGAGGCCCAGGCTACATGAACATTTTTAACACCTGGTTCTCAGCTGCCCAGGCAGGAAGAGACAGTTGGCCAGGCAGCAAGTGGGAACAGAGGCTCATCAGTTAGGGCCATCAAAGGGATGCTCGCCCGCAAGAACATAAGTATGGTTGGGTTTGATAGGGGACATGCATACGAAGAAGCCTGAGCAGAGGAGGCCTCAACTATCCTTTGTCACCTGCTCAGAGGAATGAGCATAAATTACTAGATGCTGGGATTTAGGCCGGACATCAGTGGGTGCATAAGAAATCAGAGCAGGAATAGACCATGCAGCCCCTTGAGCCTTCAACTCCACTTACCTGCTCATCTACCCATGGCAGCACACAGGCAGTCTGCTTAATGTCTCCTGTTACAGACAGATCTTGTGTGGTCCCTTCCAGTCCATAATCAGAATGTTTGTATGCGTGTGCGTGTTTTCTTACTTAGTGATTATTCTTAATTTGAAATAAATTCCAGCAGGAAGTTTTTTGGTAATTTTAAAAATCTTTATTAGTACTCACTTGCCCTGATGTTTAAAATGCAACATCTCAATCACCACACTCACACTCATCAGTGCAGGCCTCAAGTGGACTTGGAACCTTGAACAATTACAGTATTTTGGCTGCATTTGAAGACTTTAAGCAGTGATGAATCAACTGTTTCAGGTGTTTCTCTGCTGGCTTTGCTTTGTTCAGGGTATTTTAAACTGCAGTCCCTTGTGATAAATGTAGCAATTTCAGATCTATTGTATTACAAGTATTTGATGCAGTAAAGGTTAAAAGCTTGGGTTAGAGTGTGTGTGACTGCTGCCGTCATGTTTTGGATGAACTTTGGTTTGAAAGGTTGGGAGCCAGGCGTGCAATTAAACCATCGTGAAAGAAATGGGGCTAATGGAATATTATTTTGATTAAGGGGACTTCCTATGGAATTAATTAGATTTCAGCTTGGTACGGTGATGTCGTTGCTGGGATGAGCTACGGTGTCCGGCAATTTGTAGGAAAAGCAGGTCAGTGCATTTCTGGATGAAGCTGTGACCACAAGTCAGGCAGATTGCTCTCTACAGTTAGTTAAAAGAGATTAACAGTCTTTAAAGTAGTGCAGACTTGTCTGAGAACAAGGGGAGCTGAAACAAGGGAGCTGAGGAGAGGTTGAATAAACTTGGTTTGTTCTCACTGAAACAACGGAGATTGAGGGGCGACCTGATAGAGACCTACAAAATTATGAGGGACATAGACAGAGTGGATAGTCAGAGGCTTTTTCCCAGGATAGAGGAATCAAGTACTCGGGGACATAGGTTTAAGGCGCGAGGGGCAAGGTTTAGAGGAGATGTACAAAGTAAGTTTTTTTTAAACACAGAGAGCAGTGGGTGCCTGGAACTCGCTGCCGGAGGAGGTGGTGGAAGCAGGGACGATAGTGACGTTTAAGGGGCATCTTGACAAATACATAAATAGGATGAGAATAGAGGGATACGGACCCAGAAGTGCAGAAGATTTTAGTTTAGACGGCAGCATGGTCGGCACAGGTTTGGAGGGCCGAAGGGCCTGTTCCTGTGCTGTACCTTTCTTTGTTCTTTATAAGGTGAGAAACAGCATCTGAAGACATACAGTCAGAGTTTCTGCACGAATCTGACTGGAGTCAGATCTTGGGCTGAATTCTCCACCTTCGGGATTTGCCGTTTTGACAGCAGCCCGGGGGTTTTCCGATGGCGTGGGGCTGCCCCACAATGGGAGACCCCATTGACCAACCGGCGAAATGGAAAATCCGGGCGGCGTGCCGCATCAGTGGGACAGAGAAACCCACCCGATGTCTTCAAAGCAGTGTCAAGAGATCTCTCTTCATCAACAAACATCTCTGTGCAGCAAGTATTCCCAAGTGCCAGTGGTATTTAATAGTGGATTGGGAGTTGAGATGGTTCTTTTCATTGTTTAAGTGGGAATAAAGATAGCAATTAATGGTATTGTATGGGGTAATTGTGAGTTGTGTTCTGGTGCGATATTAAAGATTTTAACATAGTGTTACTAATAATAATTAATAATCTTTATTGTCACAAATAGGCTTACATTAACACTGCAATGAAGTTACTATGAAAAGCCCAAGTTACCACATTCCGGTGCATTTTCGGGTACACCGTGGGAGAATTCAGAATGACCAATTCACCTAACAGCACGTCTTTCGGGACTTGTGGGATGAAGCCGGAGCACCCGGAGGAAACCCACGCAGACACTTGTAGAACGTGCAAATTCCGCACAGTCAGTGATCCAAGCCGGGAATCGAACCTGGGACCCTGGTGCTGTGAAGCAGCAGTGCTAACCACTGTGTTATCGTGCCATCCCATAAATGTGGTTTTAATATACCATATCCCCACATCTTCGTGTAATCTCTCCAGGAGCAAGGTATTCTTTCTTCCGTGTTACAAAATTAAAATAAAATATCGGAGTTGTCCAGTATCCTAGCAACTGTTGGGGTCTGGTCTGAGACCGTAATACCCTGAGAGTTAGTTTCATTCACATGACTGCAGTGTTGCCACTGGTCATTCACTTTAATCCCTGTCTGAACCGGAGCTCTAATATTCTCCTTTGTTCAATATGGAACTTGGAAACTGTAGTAATCAAGGAGAAACGAAGATGAAGGTTTAACTAATTTTATTTTAAACTCACACCCGTGGCAAACAAGTGTCCCAACCCGGGACTAACAGGACTCTCATTCCGGGTCTGGGACAGTATTTAAAGGGCTTGATAATGAGTCCCAGCTGGGTGGGCCTCCAAAAGTTACCATGGGAACTAGTCATCCACGAACCCCATGGGCAGATCGATGAGTGAACCTTCATGGTCCTCATGATAGTTATCATAGAGACCACAGTCTAAAGATCTCATATTGCTCAAACGCTGGTTCATACACAAGGCATATGATATACAAACCTTGCAGGTGGCTGTATCAGATATACCAGCCACCAATTGCTCCACAACCTTTTCAATTAACATCTCACAAACTGTTATCAAGAAACCACAAACCTTACAACCACTTCAGATATATTTCTGACTCCTCACCAGTTAGTGCCTTTACAGTTCTGTCACTTGAAACATACAGTTCCCTGTTCTGCTCCAAGTTCCTTTAACTTCAAGCTCCCTGGAAACTCCTCTTCATTTCTCTAGTTTCCTTAGGTAAGCTGTCCTTTAGATTTCTAGCACTGGCTTTCTTAACCATTACTCCATTGTATGGCATTTCTTCTAGTTGAGAGAGCTGTTCCCACTCTAGCTACTTGTCACCAACTGCTGTAGCCTCAGCTAAAACTCAAGAAGAAAAGTTGTTTCCTCTCCCTCAGCAACTATCATTGTTCTTCACGCCGTAGCTCTCTCTATCACCATAGAATCCCAGTTGGAACTGAAACCAACCCCAACAAACACAAACAGCTTTGTCCAGCATAAATCTAACCAAAGGTCTCTTCCAGGCACAGAAATATTAACTCAAACCCACCTAAAACTATACCTTATTTCTAATGTTTACCAATACAAATATAAATCCCTTAAAACTTCCTTTGTTTTCCCAACATGGATTTTTGACCCGTTTTTGTACCTCTCCAAGAAGATCACACATTTTAGGTGGTATGGAGTTGGTAGATATTGTGACACACAAGGTATCAGAATAGAGTGGGGCAGACTGCTGGAGTGGAGAATCTTTTTCGATCTGGTATTGGTCATACATTGGTAAACATTGGTAAATAATCAAAGAGTTGGGCAATCTATTCCATTACCACCAATGGTTGCTAATTTTAATTTAGGAATCAACGTATTAAAATTAATTTCTTCTTTGAGTTCACGTTCTCACATCATCAGCCTCTGAAACAAACACTGACCATTATTTGGGACATCAGTTGTTTATGTGTTATACCTGGTATCTGTTCTGTCCCAGAATTAAAATTTGTTAGGAAACCAATTCCTATAAAATTATATCTCCTCTATAATCAAGCCTACAATCTCATGATGAATGAATTCATAATATGTCCAGTGTCAGAACAGTTAAAGTTCTGGATGACAAGTGAAGGAGAGTTCCACAACGTGACGCAGAATGAGATGTTAAATCAGGTCACAGCTCCCTCATTCCAGATACCTAATTTTAATTCTTTGAATTATAAAAGGGGAGAATGTAGGTCACTATTTTAATCAAGAACTTTTTTTTGTGGGGGGGGGGTGAAATCAACCACAAGTAGGTGACTAATTGAAATGGGATTCTGTGCTCAATTTATTTTGGGAAGCACATTATATATCTCTTACGTAGAACGAAAGAAGAATAAATTAATGCCAAAAAATGCTCTTCTTTTGGAACCAATTCCATTTATTTAGGATGAAGTTGGAATTTTCAACATTAGGAACATATGGGGGAATGGTTAAGTACTCTTATTGTTCTAATGAAGACTTTCAATTATATAGTGCTTTTCATGACCACTGGACATCTCAAAATGCCAATGAAGTGTTATAGAAATGTGCAGCCAATTTGTGCACAGCAAACTCTGATAAGCAGCAACTTTATTATAACCAGACAATCTGTTTTTGCGATTTGATTGAGGGAGAAATATTCACCAGGATACCGGGGATAACTCATTTGCCTTCAAAATAGTACCTTGGGATCCTTACTTCCACTCAAAACAGGAGGTGGGGCATCACATTAACATCACCTCAGAAATATGGCACCGCCAGCAGTGCAGCACTCCCTCGCTATTGCACTGGACTGACAGCCTTGATTTTTGTGCTCAAACCCTGGAGTTTGATTCTTCAAATAAGGCATGTGTAATTTATACATGTAAAATACTAGCTGCTCCCCCACGGCATGTTGCAAACATGGATCAAGACTAACTATAACATTTAAAAGATTGCATGTATAAAGCACTTTTCTTGATGTCAGGATATTCTAAAGCTTTTACAGTCAACGGAATGAGTGAAGGCCTTAATAAGCTGGGGTCATATGCAAATCATAGGGTTCCAGCACAACTGAACAGCGAGCAGCTGAACCCATGCATTTTGAACAGAATGATGCAGGAAACTCGGAAAACACCCAACAAGGAAACCACAGTGTTGATTTTTTGTGAGATCAGGTGAAGGACGAGTGCAGGTAAACATTAAAATGATTCAGGGCTTCTGCTTGTGCCATTAGGCGGGCTTTGGGTAAACCTGCAAACTAAAAGAGAAATTAACCAACCATCCTAAGATATTCAAGGTTGGAAGAAGCCTTTAACACAAATGGCACTGGTGTGAGTTTATTCAGCAGGAGATTTGAATTTTGAAGGAATTCGCTTTTAAATGGCTCCTCACAGAATCTAAGGATTGGCAAATTAAGAACTTTTCAGATGTTATCACTGCTGTAATGGAGGAAGCGGGGCAGCAAACTTACATACAGCAAGATCTTATAAATAGAAAAATGATAATGACTAGATAATTGGTTTTCTGATGTTGGTTGAAGGATCAATATTATCCAGAACACAAAGGAAAACTGCTGTTCTTCTTCAAGCAGGGGCTGTTTAGCACAGGGCTAAATCACTGGCTTTGAAAGCAGACCAAGGCAGGCCAGCAGCACGGTTCAATTCCCAGAACAGCCTCCCCAAACAGGAGCCGGAATGTGGCGACTAGGGGCTTTTCACAGTAACTTCATTTGAAGCCTACTTGTGAAAATAAGCGATTTTCATTCATTCATCCAAGAATATCTCTGGACAAACGTCCGTATTGAATGGGGAAAATAATAAGAGGTTCCCCCTTACCAGTCGTGTAACTCGCCTCGCTTCCCAATAAGGCTTGGAATCATCGACAGCTTTCCCCACTTTCTTACCGGCTTCATCGAGCTTAACAGTAGCTTCGACTAAAACAGTCCGAAACTTCTGCCGAGCTTCCTGCAAGACAAATAACAGACTTGGTCACACACAAAAACAAACTACTTTAATACTTTAAAAAAAAAAAGAGGTACAAGTTTCAGTCCGCAGTAAACAATGAAAACTAACGCCGGACGAGAACAGGGCAGTCCTAATCCCTACTTGTTACATCAGGAGTACAGGCCCTACCTTCATTTACGTTAGGCACATTAGTGTTTCCTTTTTTCTTTAAATTTAGAGTACCCAATTCTTCTTTTCCCAATCAAAGGGCAACTTAGCACAGCCAATTCACCTACCCTGCACATCTTTTTAGGCTGTGGGGGTGAAATCCACGCAGACATGGGGGATCACGTGCCAACCTGACACGGACAGTGACCCGGGGCCGGGATCGAACCTGGGTCCTCGGTGCCGTGAGGTAGCCGTGCTAACCACTGCACACTGTGTTGACCCAGGCACATTGGTGTTAACACTACTTCTCCACAATATACAGGAAAACCAAGAAGGTAATTGCCAAAAGGTTTGTTAAGATGGTCATCTTTTCTTAGTAACTGCCTCTCCCACTTGTTAGCAGTTGCATCCAGAATCTCATCAGTAAAGTGACCAGGTGCAAACAGCTGTTTGAAAGTACTGAAGAACCTGACTTTACCCAAAATCAGCAGAACCTTTTAAATAATCATAAGAATTTGCAAGGCAAGAACACCCTGCCCAAAAGAACTGCACACGTAATGCATTTTTAAAAAAAAAAAAGAGTACCCAATTAATTTTTTCCAATTAAGGGGCAATTTAGTGTGTCCAATCCACCTATCCTGCACATCGTTTGGGTTGTGAGGGTGAAACCCACCCAAACACTGGGAGAATGTGCAAACTTCACACAGACAGTGACCCACAGCCGGGATCGAACCTGGGACCTCGGCGCCATGAGACGGCAGTGCTACCCACTGAGCTACCGAGCTGCCCACAGCACGCGTAATGAATTACGTGCAACACCTTTGTTAGTGACTGCAATGGAGCTGACAAGCTGTCATTTGCCTGCATCTGTCGGGTGGCTGCTGATATCTCTAATTATAGATTATTAACTTCAGGAAGATATTCACAACCGTCTGAATTCATGTTGATTTGTGTTATCCGTCTCATTAGAGCAGTCAAAGCATAGAATTCTCTGCAACACATTATTGGACAGTTGTTTAAAAGAGGAAGATGGAAGGAGGGATACAAAAATAAAGGAATTAAAAGAAAGGACTTGTATTTTTATAGAACTTTTCATGATCCAAGTATGTTCCAATTAAGTATTGTTTTTAAATATTGGTTCACGGGATGTGGGTATCGCTGGTTAGGTCAGCATTTATTCTCCATCCCTAATTGCTTAACCTTCTGACTCAGAGACAAGAATACTGCCAACTGGGCCACGGCTGACAATTAAACAGCACAGAAATAGAAGTGAACAGCGAGGGAGAGCAAACCGAATTAGAACATCAGACAGTGAGAAAACCTGCAACACAGAAGCAGGTAACTAAAATGCTTGCCGGATTCCTGTGGGAAACCCACTGATACCAACAGATGATCAGCCTAACTTCAAATATTTTGGTGAGAATTGAATCATATTCGTTGCTATGTGTGAAAAGTGTTCAACGGAGAACAATCCTGTGACATGGACAACGATGTCCATTGATAAAAGATTGCATTCACAGCTGTTTGCAAAATCATCCAGCTGTTAAGTAATTCATCAATGAACACCACTGTTATCAGACATTTAACTCCCAGAGATCTCCAAAAATGCCAAGTGGGGCCATCTGATTGACAACCAAAAATGTACACAATGCCTCAGTATTCATATCTCAATAGAATAAGTTTCCTCAGAACAAATTCAAGATTCAAATGATTCAATTATTAATGTTCTTGTTAGAGTAGCACACAAAGGTTGGCTCTACTCAACAATGAACAGCAAGCAGGCCCCATTAGGCAATCTGAACAGGGCCTCTGCTTTAAGGTGACTCACTAAACCAAATCACATTTTATGACAAGGCATTTACCGGTATTAGAAAGGGTCACACCCTGCCAGTTTTTCAAGTAGGGCCACTGGTGTCTGAATCAACCAAGCCGCGATATGATAGGATTTGCAACAGTGCTTTGTCAATTGCACTTCACAATAGTATTAATATTACCATGAAAACCACACCATTGAATTTTAGTGGACAACTGATCAATCTATGGATCAGGCATCCCAGCAAAATA
Organism: Scyliorhinus torazame; assembly: GCF_047496885.1. Lineage (NCBI taxonomy): Eukaryota > Metazoa > Chordata > Chondrichthyes > Carcharhiniformes > Scyliorhinidae > Scyliorhinus > Scyliorhinus torazame. The sequence goes on from NC_092712.1 coordinate 290,424,743, forward strand.
CTGCAAGTATTGGGTTGATGCATTCAACAGCAATTTGGATAGATTTTTTTCAGAAAAGAACATTGGGATACTGTATTGGGGACATAACATGTGGTAAGTGCTTGGGAGGAACAAAAAGTGTGTTGGGTGTTCTGGTCTACAAACAGGTCAACACGGCTGGAGATGGTGTAACTCTATTTTATTAACAACTCAACTGTAATAACATACTGTAAGCTTGGGTACGTGCATTACCAGCTTATCTGTGGACCCTGTCCTATCACTATCTAGGTGAGGCACTCAGCACATGGTGAATGTCGGAGAGGCAGGCTGTGAGCTCTGTGCTCTGAGCTGGCTGCTGCTAGAATGAGCGGGAACTCTGGTGTCCCCTGTCTTTATAGTGCGTGTGCTCTCACTGGTGATTGGCTGCGATGTTGTGTATGCTGGTTGGTCCTACTGTATGTCCATCAGTGTGTCAGTGTGTATGTGATTGCATCATGATATGCTGATGTATATCATGACATCTCCCCTTTTCGCAAAGAACTGTGCCTACATGAGAATAAATAAAGTGTAGTGAGTGTGTCTGATCATGTGTGTGCATTATTTACATCAATATGTACATGTGGCTATGCTATATACATGGGAAGGTGCCAGGTGCTGAGGAAAACTATGTTACACCAAGAACGAAACAAATGCTATTAACAAACAATGAAAAACTCTTAAACAGTACGGCAGAACAAGTCAGTGAGTCCAATGGTGCAAGGTTTATAAATCAGGTTTTTGGGGTGGGCGACGAATTCGGGTTGACTGCCTCAAGGGTGGTTCAGGATCCGCCGGCTGAGGAATGGGCCGGGCCACGGTCGAGTGAGGAGGAGGCAGGGTATCCGGAAGCTCAACAAAGTCCATGTCAGGGACAACAGGAGGGCGTGGCACCGGTGCAGGATTTCGTAGCGAGCATGGAACCAGATGAAGGGCACGCCGATTGCGGCGGCGAATGGAGCCATCAGGCAAATGAACCAGAAACGAGCGGGGAGCCACCTGTCTAAGAACCTCAGCGGTTGCCAACCAGCCACCCTTCAGAAGATGTATGCGGACATGATCTCCAGGCACCAGGGCAGGAAGATCAGTCGCCCGAGCATCATGAGCCGTCTTATGTTGCTCACGCTCTTGTTGCATCCGCTGAAGTACCAGAGCATGGTCGAGGTCTGGGGCATGAATGGACAGCAAAGTGATCCTGAGGGTGCGACCCATAAGCAGTTGGGCCGGCGATAGGCCCATGGAGTGGGGCCGAGCGATAGGCCAGCAAGGCGAGGCAGAAGTCAGATCCTGCATCAGCAGCCTTGCAGAGGATCCTTTTTACAATGTGGACGCCCTTCTCTGCTTTGCCATTTGACTGAGGGTGCAGGGGTCTGAACGTCACGTGTGCAAAGTTGTATGCACTAGCGAAGGAAGACCATTCCTGACTCGCGAAGCAGGAGCCATTGTCTGACATCACGGTGAGCGGAATGCCGTGGCGAGCAAAGGTCTCCTTACAGGCCCGGAAAACAGCCAATGACGTGGTGTCGTGCAGGCGCATGACCTCAGGATAGCTGGAAAAGTAGTCGATGATGATGATGTAGTCCCTGCCGAGCGCATGGAACAGGTCCACGCCCACCTTTGACCAGGGGGATGTGACCAACTCATGGAGCTGAAGGGTCTCACGTGGTTGTGCCGGCTGGAACCGCTGACAGGTGGGGCAATTGAGCACAGTGTTGGCAATGTCCTCATTTATTCCCGGCCAGTATACAGCCTCTCGGGCCCTCCGTCAGCACTTCTCAATGCTGAGATGGCCTTCGTGCAGCTGTTCTAAGACAAGCCGGTGCATGCTGTGTGGGATCACAATGCGGTCCAGCTTCAGGAGGACACCAACCACGACTGCCAAGTCGTCCCGAATGTTGTAAAACTGTGGGCTTTGTCCCTTGAGCCACCCGTCCGTCATGTGGCGCATCAGACGTTGCAGAAGGCGGTCAGCCGCAGTGTCACGGCGAATGTGGGCAAGGCGTTCGTCAGTGGCCGGCAGATTGGCAGAAGTGAAGGCTACATGTGTGTCAACTTGGCCAACGAAACCTTCTGGGTCGGACGGAGTGTCGACTGCCCTGGACAGAGCGTCTGCTATGGTCAGGTCCTTACCCGGGGTGTATACAAGTTGGAAGTCGTACCTCCGGAGTTTGAGCAGAATGCGCTGGACACGAGGGGTCATGTCATTAAGGTCCTTTTGGATGATGCCAACCAGCGGGCGATGGTCGGTCTCCACAGTGAACTGGGGAAGGCCATACACATAGTCGTGGAACTTGTCAACGCCAGTCAACAGGCCTAGGCACTCCTTCTCAATTTGCGCATAGCGCTGCTCTGTGGGGGTCATGGCACATGACGCATAGGCGACAGGGGCCCATGATGAGGCATCATCTCGTTGCAGGAGGACCGTCCCAATGCCGGATTGGCTGGCGTCAGTCGAGATCTTCGTCACCCGTGCAGGATCGAAGAATGCCAGAACCGGGGTGGTGGTAAGCTTGACCTTGAGCTCCTCCCATTCACACTGGAATTCAATTGTCTTCCTGACAAGGTGCCGGAGAGCTGTGGTGTGGGAAGCGAGTTTAGGGATGAATTTTCCCAGGAAGTTGACCATTCCTAGAAAGCTTGCACCACCTTCTTGTCTGTCGGCTTTTGCATAGCCGTGATGGCTGCCACCTTGTCGGCATCCGGCCGCACACCCAACCGGGAAATGTGGTCCCCCAAGAACTTGAGCTCGGTTTGGCCAAAAGAAAATTTGGCTCTGTTAAGGCGCAGGCCCTGGTCCCGTATCCGTTGAAAGACGCGTTGGAGGCGACTGATATGCTCCTGCGGTGTGGTAGACCAAATAATGATATCGTCCACATAGACGCGCACGCCTTCGATGCCCTCCATCATCTGTTCCATGATGCGATGGAAAACTTCAGAGGCCGATATGATTCCAAATGCCATCCTATTGTAGCAGTATCTGCCAAATGGAGTGTTGAAGGTGCACAGCTTCCTGCTGGACTGATCCAATTGAATCTGCCAGAAGCCCTTTGAGGCATCAAGCTTGGTGAATATTTTTGCCCGAGCCATCTCGCACGTGATCTCCTCACGTTTGGGTATAGGGTAATGTTCCCTCATTATATTGCGATTTAAGTCTTTTGGGTCAATACAAATCCGAAGCTCGCCGGAAGGCTTCTTGACGCACACCATGGAGCTGACCCATGCAGTTGGCTCCGTCACCTCGGAAAGCAGCTGCTGCTTGAGGCGGTCCTCGAGGGGTGCTGGGACTCTGCGAGGTGCATGAACTACCGGGGTGGCATCCTGTTTGAGCAGGATGTGTAGGGCAGCGTACCCATGCCCTTGAAAGCATCCTGGTTGTGAGAGAGGATTGAGTTTAGTTGCCCTGAATTCCGCATCTTGGAAGTCAGACGTGCCTTCTGGAGAGAGAGTGTACTCGCTGAACGAGGAGGAGGAGTTTGCACGTCTGTGCGCCTAGCAGAGAGTCCTTTGAAGAGCCCACGATCTTGAAGGGTAGGATGGCTTTACGCGAATTGTGCATCACTTCGAGTTGGCACGACCCCGTGGCGGGGATGACGTTGCCATTATAGTCGACGAGTTGACAGATGGATGGAAGAATTGCTGGTTTGACCCTCAGGGTTTGAAATGCTGACCATGCGAGGAGATCTGCGGAAGCACCAGTGTCCAGGAGGAATGTGATCTGGGATCGGTTGACCGTCAGGGTGGCACACCACTCGTCGTCCGGATCAATGCTGTGCACCGACAGCGTCTGGTGCGTTCAACTCGGGGACAGCTTGTTCTTGTTGATGACAGCAATGCGGAAAGGCTCCCTGTCCTCAGTGTCACTGGTCTGTATGACGTCAGGATCGGACTCGGTGAACGTGGGTAGAATTGGCCGAACATTTCTGCGAGGCTGGTTAAACTGTTGCGAGTTGGCAGGCTGAGGTGCTCGACAGCAGGCAGCATAGTGGCCAAGCCTGCCACAGCGTAGGCATTGTCGCGCTTTGGCCGGACATTGCCGCTTTAAATGGGCGGAACCACAGTTGCCGCACGTCATGACGTCAGTGCGTTCGTTGCGCCACCGCGCATGCGCGGTGCGGTCTTGCGTAGTGCCGCGTTCCTCCGCGTCAATGTCCCCTCTTTCGGCGCGTACAAGCACGGGAGGCCTCGGAAAGCGCGCGAAACGGCCGCCCTCCTCCGGGCCGCGGGCCGGGAGGTACTCGATCGTCTGGACCCGCTCCGCCTCGTGGGGCCCCTGCCGCGCCGTTTCATGGATGTGTGAGTACCGGCTGGTGGCGTTCTCATGCAGGTCGCAGGTCTCGATGGCCGTCGCTAGGGTGAGTTGCTTGATTTTAAGGAGCTGCTGGCGCAGGGTGTCCGACATGACCCCGAAAACGATCTGGGCGCTTATCATGGAGTCAGAGGTGGACCCATAGCCACAGGACTGCGCGAGGATGCGGTGCTGCATTAAATAAGACTGGAAAGGTCCGTCCTTACCCTGCAGGCACTGCTGGAACCGGTACCTTTCGAAGCTTTCGTTGACTTCAACGCTGAAGTGTTCATCAAATTTTAGGAGCACCGTCTTGTATTTGGTTCTGTCCTCGCCGTCCGCGAATGTAAGGGAGTTAAAGATGTGGATGGCGTGTTGCCCTGCCATGGAGAGAAGAAGGGCAATCTTCCTAGTGTCCGATGCATTCTCCCGGTCTGTGGTCTCTAGGAAGAGCTGGAAGCGCTGTTTAAAAAGCTTCCAATTCACCCCGAGATTGCCAGCGATGCGTAGCGGTGGCGACGGGTTGATGTTCTCCATGCTGCAGGATGGCGGATTGCTGATAAGTTGCAGGTAGGTCTCACAGGGGCTAGTATACGTCCACTCCTGGAACCATGTCGTGTTGGGTGTTCTGGTCTACAAACAGGTCAACACGGCTGGAGATGGTGCAACTCTATTTTATTAACTCAACTGTAACAACATACTGTAAGCTTGGGTACATGCATTACCAGCTTATCTGTGGACCCTGTCCTATCACTATCTAGGTGAGGCACTCAGCACATGGTGAATGGCTGAGAGGCAGGCTGTGAGCTCTGTGCTCTGAGCTGGCTGCTGCTAGAATGAGCGGGAACTCTGGTGTCCCCTGTCTTTATAGTGCGTGTGCTCTCACTGGTGATTGGCTGCGGTGTTGTGTATGCTGGTTGGTCCTACTGTATGTCCATCAGTGTGTCAGTGTGTGTGTGATTGCACCATGATATGCTGATGTATATCATGACAAGAAGGTGGTGAAAGAGCTCTCCACCACTGTGGGTATTCCTGTCTGGGTCTGTTATAAACCAACTGATAGAGACTGAATACTATGCTACAGCAACGCTATTATCATTTTATTTAATCCTGTGGGTGTACCTGCACCGCATGAACTGCAGCGGCTCAAGGTGCGGCAATTAAGGATGGGCATTAAATGCTGGTCCAGCCAGCTACACCCACATCCCGGGAATGAATATATTTTTAATTTGTGTACAGGATGCTGGATGGACTTTGTTTTTTTTTTTGTTTAGCAATTGCTCGATTCCTGATACAACTCTGGCAAATGACAACGGAAATTAGTCTCAAAGGGATCCACTGGTTGCCAAAGAGAAATCTAACACATACCGGCTTTAAAATCTTCAAGTTTGGAAATTGGCCTTGGAACCTGTAAAACATAATGGAGCTCTGTTTCACAAACCCCTTCCCTCTTACACATTCTACTTACTAAATCAGATTACAACACCCGATTCTAGTCTCAGTAAGAGATAGGATGGACAGGATGTATAATATACCAAAGTCTGGAAATCATAAAGATATTCAATAGCCGAAAAGAAGGGGAAGTGACAAGGCACAATAAATTATAACCATTTATGTAAATCCAGACAACAGGGGCCTATTCTCCCATACCCCAATTATAAAATTGCGTGCATTGCGATTGGTGTGATTATTGGCAAGGCAGCCTTAAGCTCCAAGCATATTCAAGGCCTAAAAACAAACAAGTCCTAAAGACTGCTCAACCACATTTACTGGAGCCAGGGTACATGTGCTGGTCGCCTCCTGTTACATTTTTACTCGCTAGATTTAGCATCAGAATCTGAATGGCCATTCCAGGAAGCAGACCCCATATTTGCCAAGTGTGGAGGTAAAACAACAGCATGCATTTATATAGTACCGCTGGCATTGGTAAACATCCCACGGTGCATCCCAGGAGGGTTATCAAATAAAATATGACACTGAACTGCGTAAGGAGGTATTACATCTGATCAAAAGAGGTAAACTTTCAGGAGCATTTTAAAGAAGGAGAGGTCAAGGAGGGAAAGATTTAGGGAGGGAATTCCAGAGATGAGAGCCCAGGCAGCTGAAAACATGGTCACCAAGGATGCAGCAACGGGCAGAATTGGAGGAATACAGAGATGAAGGGGGTTACAGAGATAAGGAGGGGTGAGGCCATGGAGGGATCCGAAACAAAGAAAAAATATATTTTATTACAAACATGTATCAAAACAAGTTACAGAGAACAGACACCCCTGGAAACATGCTTCCCAACAATCAACTATACAGTCTGTACAGAGTTTTCCTCTTTTTCACCCCCCCTCCCCAGCGATGAACAGGCCCTCAAACACGGTCACAAACATCGCCCACCTTTCCTCAAACCCCCCTGAAGAGCCCTTAACTCACTTTTTAAAAATATATATATTTTATTCAAATTTTTCGGCCAAACAAAACAGTACAAAAGGTTTTTCCCTTTTTACAACAATAAAACAATAAATAACAGTGACCATTTTTAACAAATAAATAATATATAAACTAAATGGCAACTGCCATAACAAAAATAATAGCTCTCCCAAATAATAAAATCAAGCAATCCAATATACATAACCAAGTACAAATATCTATACAAAAACACCCCTGAGGACCCACCCAAATTTTGAGTGTTGCCACCACCACTGGACTTGTGGTGTATTTCTTCGGGGAGAACGGCAACGGCGCCGTCGCCAGTGCTTGTAGGCTGGTTCCTTTTCAGGACGCCATCTCCAATCTCTTCCACGCCGCTCCCTCCCCTTCTCCCATCCACTTACACACCATTGAGATATTGGCAGCCCAATAGTACTCACTTAAGCTCGGTAGTGCCAGTCCCCCCCTATCCCTGCTACGCTGCAAAAACCCCCTCCTCACTCTCGGGGTCTTCCCAGCCCACACAAAACTCATGACACTTTTCTCGATTTTCTTGAAAAAAGCCTTCGTGACCATCACCGGGAGGCACTGAAACACAAAAAGGAATCTCGGGAGGACTACCATTTTGACTGCCTGCACCCTACCCACCAGTGACAGGGGCACCATGTCCCATCTCTTAAAATCCTCCTCCATCTGTTCCACCAATCGTGTTAGATTTAGCCTATGTAAGGTTCCCCAACTCGTGGCTATCTGAATCCCTAAGTACCGGAAATCTCGTTACCTTGCTCAGCGGTAAATCATCTATTCCCCTGCTCTGCTCCCCCGGATGCACCACAAACAACTCACTCTTCCCCATATTCAATTTGTACCCCGAGAATTCCCCAAACTCCCTGAGTGTCTGCATTATCTCAGGCATCCCCTCCACTGGGTCCGCAACATACAGCAATAAATCATCTGCATACAATGATACCCGGCGTTCTTCTCCTCCCCTGAGTACTCCCCGCCACTTCCTTGAGCCCTTCAGTGCTATGGCCAGGGGCTCAATCGCCAATGCAAACAGTAACGGAGACAGGGGACACCCCTGCCTCGTCCCTCTATAAAGACGGAAGTAGTCAGACCTCTGCCTGTTCGTGATCACACTTGCCACCGGGGCACTATATAGCAGCTGTACCCATCCAATAAACCCTTCTCCAAAACCAAATCTCCTCAACACTTCCCACAGGTAGTCCCACTCCACTCTGTCGAATGCTTTCTTGGCGTCCATCGCCACCACTATCTCCGCCTCCCCCTCTGGTGGGGGCATCATCATCACCCCTAGCAGCCTCCATGTGTTCGTGTTCAGCTGTCTCCCCTTAACGAACCCAGTTTGATCCTCGTGGACCACCCCCGGGACACAGTCCTCTATCCTCGTCCGGTCCCGGGGCCTTCCCCGCCTGCATGCTCCCAATCCCTTTTACCACCTCCTCCATCTCAATCTGTGCTCCCAGTCCCGCCCTCTCCTGCTCCTCCACCTTCGGGAATTCCAGCTGATCCAGGAAATGCATCATTCCCTCCTTCCCTTCCGGGGGCTGAGCCTTATACAACCTCTCATAGAATGCCTTGAACACCCCGTTCACTCTCTCCGCTCCCCGTTCCATCTCTCCCTCCTCATCTCTCACCCCACCTATCTCCCTCGCCGCTCCCCTCTTCCTCAATTGTTGGGCCAGTAGCCGGCTCGCCTTCTCTCCATACTCATACTGTACACCCTGTGCCCTCCTCCACTGTGCCTCTGCCTTACCCGTGGTCAGCAGGTCAAATTCCACATGTAACCTTTGTCTTTCCCTGTACAGTCCCTCCTCCAGTGCCTCTGCATATTGCCTGTCCACCCTCAGAAGTTCTCTCAACAATCGCTCCCTTTCTTTACTCTCTTGCTTACCTTTATGTGCCCTTATGGATATCAGTTCCCCTCTGACCACCACCTTCAACGCCTCCCAGACCACTCCCACCTGAACCTCTCCATTGTCATTAAGCTCCAAGTACCTTTCCATACACCCCCTCACCCTTCGACATACCCCCTCATCCGCCAATAGGCCCATATCCATTCTCCACCCTCATCCGCCAATAAGCCCATATCCATTCTCCAGAGTGGGTGCTGTTCTTTTTCCTCTCCTACCTCCAGATCTACCGAATGTGGAGCGTGGTCCGAGATGGCTATGGCCGTATACTCCGTCCCTGTCACCTTCGGGATCAGTGCCCTTCCCAGGACAAAAAAGTCTATCTGTGAATATACCTTGTGAACATGGGAGAAAAATGAGAACTCCTTACTCCTAGGCCTAATAAATCTCCAGGGGTCTACTCATCCCATCTGCTCCATGAAGTCCTTAAGCACCCTGGCCGCTGCCGGCCTCCTCCCGGTCCTGGACCTCGACCGGTCCAGCCCTGGATCAAGCACCGTATTGAAGTCTCCCCCCATTACCAACTTTCCCGCCTCCAGGTCCGGGATACGCCCCAACATACGCCTCATGAAGTTTGCATCATCCCAGTTCGGGGCGTATACGTTCACCAGAACCACCGCCTCCCCTTGTAATCTGCCACTCACCATCACGTATCTACCCCCACTGTCGGCCGCTATGGTCTTTGCCTCAGACAGTACCCATTTCCCCACTAAAATAGCCACCCCCCCTATGCTTCACATCTAAACCCGAATGAAACACCTGTCCCACCTATCCTTTACGTAGTCTAACCTGGTCTGTCCGTTTCAGGTGCGTCTCCTGCAACATAACCACATCTGCCTTTAATTTATCATAGAATCATAGAATTTACAGTGCAGAAGGAGGCCATTCGGCCCATCGAGTCTGCACCGGCTCTTGGAAAGAGCACCCCACCCAAGGATAACACCGCCACCCTATCCCCATAACCCAGTAATCCCACCCAACACTAAGGGCAACTCTGGACACTAAGGGCAATTTATCATGGCCAATCCACCTAACCTGCACATCTTTGGACTGTAGGAGGAAACCGGAGCACCCGGAGGAAACCCACGCACACACGGGGAGGATGTGCAGACTCCGCACAGACAGTGACCCAAGCCAGAATCGAACCTTGGACCCTGGAGCTGTGAAGCAATTGTGCTATCCACAAGGCTACCGTGCTGCCCAATTTCTTTAGGTGTGCGAGTACCCGTGCCCTTTTAATCGGCCCATTCAGCCCTCTCACGTTCCACGTGATCAGCCGTGTTGGGGGGCTCTTTACCCCCCCCCCCCCCTCCCTTGTCGACTAGCCATCCCCTTTTTTAACCCAGCTCCTTACCCGGTTCCCACGTACCCGTATATCCCACCGACGGTGCCCTCCCGTCTCGACCACCCCGCCCCATAACAGCTCCCCCTTCCCCTTAGCAGCAGCAACCCAGTTAACTCCCTCTCCCCCCCCCCCCACCTCCGCTATATCCCCCTGTAACGTAATTACACCCCCCATGTTGCTCCCAGAAGTCAGCGAACTCTGGCTGACCTCGGCTTCCCCGTTTGCCCTCGGCCCCCTCACTGTGCGAGGCCCCCTCCTTCCTGCGTCCCTGTTCCCGCCATAATTACCATAACGCAGGAGCAACTCCCGCGTTTCCCACTCGGCCCCGCCCCTAATGGCACAGTTCCCTTCTCCTTCCCCTTTCCTTCCCACCGGCGCCCACAGTTCCTCATACTCTTTCTCCCCCCCCCCCCCCCAACGAGGGGAAGAGAGAAAAATTACAGGATTGAAAAATTAACAAATTGAAAAATCATCCCCCCCCCCCTTCCCTTCCCCTTCCTCGCCCCACATAATCACCCCACCACTTTATCCCAGAAGCACTTTCTCTCGCCAGACTATTCCAGCTTCTCGTCCACAATGAATGTCCACGCCTCTTCTGCCGTCTCAAAGTAGTGGTGCTTCCCTTGGTGTGTGACCCACAATCTCGCCGGTTGCAACATTCCAAATTTAGCCTTCTTTTTGTGAAGCACCGCCTTAGCCCGATTGAAACTTGCACTCCTTCTCGCCACCTCCGCACTCCAATCCTGGTATACGCAGATCACCGCGTTCTCCCACCTACAGCTCCGAGGTTTTTTCGCCCATCTTAGGACCATCTCTCTGTTGTTGTAGCGGTGGAACCTCACCACTATGGCTCAAGGTATTTCTCCAGCCTTTGGTCTTCGCACCAGAACTCGATAAGCTCCCTTCACCTCCAAAGGGCCCGTCGGGGCCTCCGATCCCATTAGCGAGTGAAGCACCGTGCTTCGGGAAGACCCAGGACTCTTAAATTCTTCCTCCTCGAATTATTCTCCAGGGCTTCCAACCTCTCCACACACCTTTTGTGCTGTGCCTCGTGCGTCTCTGTCTTCACCACCAGGCCCTGTATTTCATCTTCATTTTCAGCAGCCTTTGCCTTCACGACCCGAAGCTCCAGCTCCTGGGTCCTCTGCGCCTCCTTTAGCCCTTCAATCGCCTGTAGCATCGGGGCCAACACCTCCTTCTTCAGCTCTTCCACACAGCGCCGCAGGAATCTTGTTGCTCCGGGCCCCATACCAAACGGCCACCTTCCGACGCCATCTTGCTTCGAGCTTCCCTTCCTTGCCGCTGCTCCAAAGGATCCACTGCAATCCGGCCGCTAACCTCTCCTTTTTCCATATATATCCGGGGGATTCCCTTCTATTTCACCGCACAGTGATTTTGGCCGTTAAAAATTGCCGTTGGGGCTCCCAATAAGAGCCCAAAAGTCCGTTCCAACGGGAGGTGCCGAAACATGCGACTCAGCTGGTCATCGCCGCACCCGGAAGTCCTTAACTCATACTTTATCTTCTCTAATCGCAGCAAGTCGTACAGATCACCCAACCAAGTCACTACCCCCGGTGATGATGTCAACCGCCACTCCAGCAAAAGTCTTCGCCGTGCAATCAGAGAGGCGAAGGCCAAGACTTCGGCCTTCTTCCTCTCCATGAGCTCTGGCTTCTCGGAGACCCCAAATATCGCCACGAAAAGGTCCAGATCCACCTCTACCTCCACTATCCTGGCGAAGACTGCGAACACTCCAGCCCAGAATCTTCCCATTTTTAAAGAATTTTAAATTTGAGTCATTGCCAGATCAGAACTAATGTAGTTGAGCAAGTGTACAGGTGATGGGTTAATGGGACAGTGCAAGTTAGGATACAGACTGCAGAGTTTTGAATAGCTCAAGCTTATGGAGGTGCAAGGCTAGGAGAGCGTTGGAATCATGAAGTCTGGAGGTAACAAATCCAGGGGTCAAATAAAGAGCCATTTTCCATTGTAACTCAGTGTACCAGAATATATCACATGCTGCTTCAAATGCCCGTATAGATAGACATCCACTTACTTGAAGACAAATTACCAAACCGAGGTACAGACAATAAACCAATGCAAATTTATTTAACACTGCACAGGTAAATAAACCGGCTAATGAACAGCATTCAGTACAAACTAGATTGCAAACTTTACCATTCTCCTTCAAATAATAAAATAAGATGCATTTTGTGTGGGACCTCGCAAGCTTACAGTGATTTTGAGACAAGTCAGTCATTTCTTACATAGCACATCAATACCATGTGGTTTTTTAATTAGATACAAAAATACAGGTTTATTGTTTAATTCTGTGCCTATACCATGGAACCAGATTTAGTTGCTGTTTTCCAAGATTCCTCTTAAGTGCATCAATCATCTCCACTACCCCACATTCGAACCACTCCAGAGAAAACCACTGATCAAACTCCAGTTCAGTAAATAGTAAAATACCCTCAGGTTCAAGAATAACCATTCAGGTTTCTTTGTTTATTTTTGATTTCTTTATACAAGGTTAGAACACTGCTTTTACTTTCAAGGTTGAAAATTATAAAAGGTGTTATAAATACTGCACAGATTTACACCACAGAAGCAGAACATAGGACGGCACAGTGGCACGGTGGTCTGCTGCCTCACAGTTCCAAGGACCCGGGTTCAAATCCAGCCTCGGGTGACTGTCTGTGTGGAGTTTGCATTTTCTCCCATGTCAGCATGGGTTTCCTCCGGGTGGTCCCGTTTCCTCCCACAATCCAAAGAAGTGCCGGTTAAGTGGATTGGCCATACTAAATTGCCCCTTAGCGCCAAAATGTTAGGAGGGGTTTGTCATAATACACACCAGTATATCATGGTGCAGATACACACACACTGATGGACACACAGCGGGACCAATCAACACACACAACACCGCAGCCAATCACCAGTTAGAGCACACGCACTATAAAGACAGGGGGCATCAGAGTTCCCGCTCATTCGAGATGCAGCCTCCTAGTAGGACAGAGCTTACAGCTTGCAGCACAGATCTTCACCATGTGCTGAGTGCATCGACTGGTTAGGACAAAGCAAAGGTCTTTAGTTTAATCTAATATCGTGTTAACCCACAGTGAAAGTATGTTCAACAGTTTCTGACTTAATAAAATAGTATTGCACTATTTTAAGTGTTGGTGGCTTGTATGTGTTCCACGGATCCAGAGCACCCAACACATCATGATACCAGGAGTTGAGGGATATTAGAACTTCTTAGACCTACCTGCAAGTGATCTGCCTTCCACCAGCATTCCGTCATCCTGCAACATGGACAACATCTGCCCACCGCCGCCGCTCCGCATCACCGGTAACGTAGGGGCCAACTGGAAGATAGTCAAACAACGCTTCCAGCTCGACCTTGAAGCCAGACTGGGAGGATGCCTCGGACACCAGGAAGATCGCTCTCTTCCTATCCACGGCCGGGGTCCATGCCATCCACATTTTCAATTCTCTCACCTTTGCGGATGATGAAGATAAAACAAAGTTCAAGACGGTCCACCTCAAGTTTGACACTCACTGCAGCACAGAGGTGAATGAAAGTTTCGAGCACTATGTATTCCAACAACGTCTGCAGGGTAAGGATGAACCTTTCCAGCCCTTTCTCACCCACATCCGCATTCTTGCACAGTCCTGTAGCTACGGGCCCACCTCCGATTCCATGATACGCGACCAGATCGTTTTCGGTGTTCAGTCGGACTCCCTAAGCCAGCAGCTCCTCAAGGTAAAGTAGCTCACCCTAGCGACCGCCATCGAGACCTGCGTGCTACACGAAAACGCCACAAGTCGGTATTCCCACATCCAAGCGGCTGAATCGGCGCAGCAAGGTCCCCACGAGGCAGAACGGGTCCAAGCAATCGAGCAACTCCAGGGCCTCAGCCTGGATGAGGGGGTCCATTTTGCGTGCTTTTCGCGGACTCCCGCGCTTGTGCACACCAAACGAGGGGACGTCGACGAACGTAATGCGCAGGCGCACACCATGTACGACCGCACCGCGCATGCACGGTGGCGCAGCGAACGTACTGACGCTACGACGGCGACAACTGTGGCTCCGCCCACTTAAAGCGACAATGCCTTGCCAAATCCCGACAATACCCGAGATGTGGCAAACTTGGCCACTGTGCTGCTTTATGCAGAGCAGCTCAGCCTGCCAACTCATATCGCTTCAGCCAGCCTCGCAGGAATGTCCGGGCCATTCAACCCACGGTCACCGAGTCCGATGCGGACCTACTACCCAACATTGACAACGAGGACCCGAAGGCACCTTTTCGAGTTGGTATCATTACAAAAAACAGGGTGTGCCCGAAGCAAAGAATCCAGCCTCTATCGGTATACAGCATCGATCCAGACGATGAGTGGTGTGCCACCCTGACGGTCAACCAGAATTCGTCGCCCACCTCAGAGACTTAACTTATGAACTTTGCGGACTTATAGACTTTCTGAATTGTTTTGTGCTTTGTTTGATCGTTTCCCTGGTTTGTATATCGTGTTGATCTTGTTATTCTTGTTGCATACTGCTTCTCTGCACCAGGCACCTTCCCATGTAAATAGCTTAGTTCTCATGTAAGTAGTCCTGTAAATATGTCTTCGCACCCCACACGTAGTTAGGAACATTCTCACCATACATTATTTATTACCACACACATACATTCTTTTATAAAAGAGGGGATGTCATAATATACACCAGTATATCATGGTGCAGACACACACACTGATGGACACACAGCGGGACCAATCACACACACAACACCGCAGCCAATCACCAGTTAGAGCACATGCATTATAAAGACAGGGGGCATCAGAGTTCCCGCTCATTCGAGATGCAGCCTCCTATTAGGACTGAGCTTACAGCTTGCTTCACAGATCTTCACCATGTGCTGAGTGCACAGACTGGTTAGGACAAGGTATAGGTCTTTAGTTTAATCTAATATTGTGTTAACCCACAGTGGAAGTATGTTCAACAGTTTCTGACTTAATAAAATAGTGTTGCACTATTTTAAGTGTTGGTGGCCTGTATGTGTTCCACGGATCCCGAGCACCCAACACATCAGGGTTATGGGGATAGGGTGGAGGCGTGGGCTTAAGTAGAATGCTCTTTCCACGAGCCAGTGCAGACTCGATGGGCAGAATAGCCTCCTTCTGCACTGTAAATTCTATGATTCTAAGATTTGTCCCAACTTGTGTTTATGCTGCTCATCCTCCCACCCTAATTCACCTACTCCTACCAGCATGCTCCTCCTTCAGGCACCATGCCCTAAGAGGGTGTTGCCGACCATGGAATTCCATTGGATTGGTCCATGATTACACTCGGTTAAGTACTGCAGCAGTTTGCCGTTGCCTTCTGCAGTGTGGTCCGACCAGGAAACTCTGCATATTGGAAGAATTCATAGGCTGATAATTGGCTTGGTCACATTACAAACACACCTTCCCTGGCCATCAAATCCCGAGTTGGAATTTAAACTTGGGGCTTCTGGCCAGAGGTAGGAACGCTACCCACCATGTCACAAGACCTCCGCACCCTCTTGACATAACTTACTATTACTCCCTCCCTCATGCGCTTATCTGGCTTCCACTTAAATGCATTTGTTTTATTTATCTCAACTGCTCAACATGGTAACAAGTTCGACATTCTAATTATTTGTTGGTGTAGAAGCCAACTATTTTCTGATACACCTGATAGGTAAAAGATAGCTATTTAGTGTAAATATTAAACCCCAGTTTTTAAATACCCATTTTAAATTCACTCATAATCTCAGGTCATCTCAAAACATACAGAGACACAAAACAGCGTGAAACAGCATAATTCCATTATAGATTAAAACAGCATATTTGCAAGACAGTTTGACACTATACTTGTGCTGTCAGATCAAGGACAGAGCAACACCATAGCAACGCCATAGTAATATGAAGGCACCATTGTTCACAATGCAGATAACAGCTAAGTCAGCAGAAGACCAGTTTAAGCTGGTCGCGATAACAGCACAGAATCGCATTCCATAACATGCGCAAGTATTCAGACATGAAACAATTAAAACTAATGTTGCACATTGAAGATTGACAGCTAACCGTCAAATCAAACTTATTTGATTCTAACCCAAACCAATTAGGATTACATAGGGGTGTAGATAGATGGCTAAAGACTGATATGATTTAGTATAACCGTGAGGGGTCCATTTGACCATTTTTATCCGGATCATTCTATACTTTGATCTAAACCAGTGTTCTTCAAACTCAGGGGCGCGACCCGTGGGTGGGTCGCAGGCGGGTGTCGGGAGGGTTGCGGAGCCGTCCTTCACGGCACTCCCGATCGCGCAAATCCCCGCGCAGCAGCCGGCGTTTAATAACGCCGGCTGCAAGCGGCCATTAAAATGGCCAAGAACATGTTAAAAAAATTCGGCCGCATTGCGCATGCGCGCACGATCATCGGCGCGCATGCGCAGTGCGGCCGCTATTTTTTTAATATGGTCGCAGCTTAATCGCTCACTTGTGCATGCACAATTTATCATTTCATTTCATTGTTCCTTGATTACCTGGAGTAATTGTAAAAAGGTGCAATGAAGTAAGTAGTTTATGTGTGTAATGTTCCTGTCTCCATCTATATGAGAATAAAAGGAATGCAAAGCATGATTAGTCATACTCAATTTTGCATTACCTTTTGCACAATGGTGTTTACATGCTCATCTGTGTACTGTTCCTCTGTAACCGGGGGATTTTATTCATAGAATTTACAGTGCAGGAGGTCATTCGGCCCATCGAGTCTGCACCGGCCCTTGGAAAGAGCACCCACCCAATGTCCGCACTTCCACCCTATCCCCATAACCCAGTAACCCCACCCAACATTAAGGGCAATTTTGGACACTATGGGCAATTTAGAATGGCCAATCCACCTAACCCGCACATCTTTGGACTGTGGGAGGAAACCGGAGCACCCGGAGGAAACCCACGCACACACTGGGAGAATGTGCAGACTCCGCACAGACAGTAACCCAAGCCATGAATCGAACCTGGGACCCTGGAGCTGTGAAGCAACTGTGCTATCCACAATGCTACCGTGCTGCCGTATTCATTTTATTCATTTATTTTATTCATTTAATTTTTATTTTTTTCATTTATTTTATTCATTTTATTACTTTTTTTTTTTACAAGTTCGGGGGGCGGGTTTTATTTAATAAAATTTTACAGAAGAAATGCAGAACTTTGGACAGATGGAGACTCTATACTTGCCGGGTTGGGTCGCCAAGGGCGGCCGGGTTGGGTCGCCAAGGGCGGCCGGGTTGGGTCCCCAAGGTCGGCCGGGTTGGGTCCCCAAGGTCGGCCGGGTTGGGTCCCCAAGGTCGGCCGGGTTGGGTCCCCAAGGTCGGCCGGGTTGGGTCCCCAAGGTCGGCCGGGTTGGGTCCCCAAGGTCGGCCGGGTTGGGTCCCCAAGGTCGGCCGGGTTGGGTCCCCAAGGTCGGCCGGGTTGGGTCCCCAAGGTCGGCCGGGTTGGGTCCCCAAGGTCGGCCGGGTTGGGTCCCCAAGGTCGGCCGGTTGGAAAAAATGGTTCCCGGGAAAAAAGTTTGAAGAACACTGATCTAAACTATTCGCTATCTCTATTTTTCATTTTTCCACTCTAACTCTTGAAGTAAATGCAAGCTGTTGTGCCGTAAGCAAGAAACCATTTCTATATTATTTTGAAAGTTAAATTGTGTACAAGTTGCTTCTCTTTAAGTCCTTTTTGCTAGCCAGACTTATTAGAGAATAAGATTTAAGTGACTCTCAATTGTAATCCAATAGAGGCAATAAACGATTCTTATTTGCACCCGAGAGGTTTTAACTCAAATTACCACTGAGTTTTAGTGTCGCAAGTGCCGCTAGATCCCCATGGTAGATCTCTTACAGTTGGGTGCTGAGGTTCTTACTGAATTATCTTTTTGATTAATTGTCGACTATCTTGTATTCATGGTCCCTAGTTTTGGATTCCACCACAAGCAGAAACATTTTCTCTATGTCAACCCTGCAAAACCCCTTCATAATTTTAAGAACTCTATTAGGTAAGTTCAATCTTTCCATTTCTAAGTAAAAAATTGCCCCAGCCTATTCAGTCATTCCCAATATTTAGAATCTCTCAGTTCTGATATCATTCTCATAAATAGTCTGCATGCACAAACCAACAGCAAATTTACTTACTGAACAGGTAAATAAGCTGGATATTAACAGTAGGTAGAAACCCCCTACTATTCTCCTTGAAATATCAAAACAGCACAACCTCTCAACCTAATGTTGAACATCTATCACACAGTCAGTCGGTACTTTACATGTCACAGTGATACCATGGAACAAGATTTAGCTCAGTCTCCCGGCTGGCTTCTGACTTATTAATAGGCCGAATCTTAACCGCAACATATAAGCCAACAATCAGAAACAGCTAGCCACAGAGATGCCCATCAAAGGGATGATGAAAATTTACTGGCCCTGACCCATCATGGGCTGGTGGATAGAAATGGCAAGCTTGAAGCATTAAAATCAGCGAGATGACCTCCCAATGTCCCAGGAAGCTTTGGAGAGGCAAAGGAATGCCTTCACTTGCAGCATTAAGGAGGGCAGGCATCTAGTTTTGTTTTGCAAAACCACCTCAGTCAATTCATTATACAGTTGCAAATTTGTCTTTCTGGAGGAGGGACTCACACTTTGTTCTGCTTTTGACACAGCGCTGAATGTAAATGCTGCACATTGAGTGTCACTACCAGACTCAGCGTGTCCAGCAAATTCCCTAGCTGCATTGCACAACAGATTATAAAAACTGTTCAAAACAGTAATGGGTTCTCAAGAAACTGTAGATACTTGTTGAAGATGTGGAAGAGAATTTAAAACTTTGTTTTAAAAAAAGGAACTGCACCCAACATCCATAATTACACTAATTTCGGAACTTTGACTTGAAGTTTTGGAAAGTACTGTCTAAAGTCCATACTGGTTCCGGTTCAGAGGTCTTGTATAACAGACTTTACAACAATATATACCATGACCACCTTCTCTTAAACTCAGCTTAATGTATCTGCACATATTTACTCTGTTCATTTGCACATCGCCACATCTGGCTTCTCATGATCACACTCAATTGGAACTTTTTTTTAAAGACTGGGTTCTTTTTAAGAGAGCAAATAGAGAAGCTCACAGTGGAAGTGCTACCTCATGTAGGTTGTTAGGCCAACTGTTTAACTTTGGTCACTACAAGTATGGTCAATGAAAATACAATTATCATTTAGGAACAGCAGTAGAACGTTCAGTCCCTGCTCTGCCATTCAATGAGAACATGGTGCCAGAGGCCGCCAATACCAGACATTGATGCAATGCAAGGGGGAAATGCCATCTCATACCGAGATTCATCGAGCTTCGAGATGAAAAAGGCACAATTGCAAGTGAGACACAAGTGGGGGTAGGTTTGTGAAAAAGTGCTCCCTGATTTACCTTCTAAATAGTCTGGCTCTAATTTTAAGATTATGTTCTTGCTCCCCTATTACAAGCTTTCTTCATCTCCATCCTATACAATTCTTAAAACATTTTGAATACCTCAATTAGTTTACTCCTTGATTCTATGCGCTCAAGGGAATTCAAGCCAAGTTTATGTATCTCATCTTTGTTATTTGACCCCATGACATTCTGCTGAATCGGAGGGGCACCCCCTCCAAATCGTCCATCCTGAAGTTAATACACAAGGTGACAATAATGTAATCTCTGTGTGATCAGCCATTTGCAAAGTGGGAATTGGGAACTTAACTTTAACATGCCATTTGAAAAACAGCATCTCAGACAATGTAGTATGCCCTCAGCCCTGCAATGAAATATCAACCTGGATTATGTACTCAAGTACAGGAGTGGGGCTTGAACCCACAAATGAGGCTCCAAATTCAAAGTCCAGGTAGCAAAATGCAATTGTCACTTTTTTTACAATCTCGTACGCCCTCCTATATTTCTAGACAGAAAATTATGTGATCTGCAGTCATTTTTTTTTAAATTTAGAGCACCCAATTATTTTTTTCCAATTGAGGGGCAATTTAGCGTGGCCAATCCACCTACCTTGCACATCTTTGAGTTGTGGGTGCGAAACCCATGCAAACACAGGGAGAATGTGCAAACTCCACACGGACAGTGAGACAGAGCCGGGATCGAACCTGGGACCTCAGCGCCGTGAGGCAGCAGTGCTATCCACTGCACCACCGCGCTGCCCCCGTGATCTGCAGTCATAATGATTCCCATCAACAATTGTGAATTTTAATTTGATGGTTGCTTCGACTGCCTATCATCCTGAGATTTGCCGAGCCTGTGAAGAGTTTCAGAAAGCTTTTAGTTAAATGCATTAAATTTATGACCATTTGTGCCTCCGAGGCAAGCAGTGCATTTCCTCAACAACTTTGATAATTACTCTTCAAAGTATCGTGTCCTAATTAGATATACTGTTCCCATGAAACTGTCTCACAAAAGAACTTCCCAAAATAATTCTTACAAATTGAGAACACTTTGTCTTTGATCCCTTTCATTTACAAAGGATACGTGGAGATAGCCTTGACTCAGTGGTGGATCTCTTGCTTTGGAAACACAAGGTTATGTGTTGAGCCCAGAATCCAGGCTGGCACTCCAAAAGCTGAGCCAAGTTCTTTGGCGCGAGGTGCTAAACCGAGGCCCCGAGGTGGATTTAAAAGGTTCCACTGCATGTTTGAAAAAGAGTAGGGGAGTTCTCCCCGGTATCCTGGACTTTCCAAAAATAACTCTAACGTGATAATGAAGCTTTCCAATTTATTTAATTTACAGGGACCGAGCAGCAGTATCAGATTCTCTCATATTTGGTAACAGTTGCCCACAGGATGAGGGGAGTAACAATCTGGTCCTGGTGCACACTTAAGATTGTCACTGTGACCTGAAGCAAATACTGATTGGTCTCCAGTGGCTTTGCTCACACTGAGTGAGAGCATCTGGCAAATGACAACAACAGGAGTTTTGTACCACATAACGGGGCAGTGTATTACTATATTGTCAGAAAGAGGATGTTATTTGCCCTTTAGGATCAGAACCAGCCTGAGCAAAGGGCAGCACGGCAGCACAGTGGTTAGCACAGTTCTTCACTGCTCCAGAGTCCCAGGTTCAATTCCCGGCTTGGGTCACTGTCTGTGCGGAGTCTGCACGTTCTCCCTGTGTCTACGTGGGTTTCCTCCAGGTGCTCCGGTTTCCTTCCACAGCCCAAAGATGTGCAGTGTAGGTGAATTGGCCATGCTAAATTGCCCTTAAGTGTCCAAAAAAGGATAGGTTGGTTTACTGGGTTACGAGGTTAGGGTGGAGACGTGGGCTTAAGTAGGGTGCTCTTTCCAAGGGCTGGTGCAGACTCAATGGGCCGAATGGCCTCCATCTGCACTGTAATTTCCATGAAAGTGGTGTGCAAGTTATCCCATCCCTTTTTGCGCAAAATCGGTAACTACAGCATTGTAGAAAGCTAATCCACCTTCTCCACGATGCTAACGTCTCAACAAGCACATCCTGAGATCAATTAGAGGACAGTTAGCATTGCTGAAGAAACTTTATATCTAGATTGTCAACTGTTTGTTAATCTAAGGCTCCTCCCCTTTGACACATCAGGTTATTAAGAACAAGAGAAACATGGGGAAAATAACTGGTGTTCATTTTTTTTTTAAAAATAGAAGGGCTTTTCTTCAAAAAGCTATTTTGTTATGATTCGTTATTGTATAAATTTAAGCCAATTTGGTTCTAATGTCCTCTTTTAAAGTTATTTTGTGACTTCCTAATAGGAGTAAATTCCCCTGGTCTAATGGAGATGAGCTGGAAGGTGGAAGACCAGGGAATACATCGGGGAGGTGGTATTGGGAGGAGGTTCTGATGTCTTCCCCTCACAATGGCATACGCCCAGCAGCAGGAGCTTCTATGACATGGCAGCCGACCGAGAACAGTCAACCAAACCACTTAATGGCACCAATAAGAGTCACTTTCTGGCCCTGTGGGCATTTTGCCTGCATAGGAGGGTGTGCTGCCAAGTGGGGAGACTGCGAAGTAAACCCTGATAGTCTTCTGGTGGGGCCCCTTAATGGATGCTCATTGGCCCACAGACTGGTCCCCCTGGCAGCACTGGCTACTCCCAAGGCACTATCACCATAACAAATCCACCACCCTACGATCTCCCCACGAACGTCAGGGCCTGCTTTGATCCAGGTTTCCCAGAACAATTCACGTCAAAGGTGCCCTGGGAGTTAAATACCACCCCAGGGTCCCACTGCCCGCCAAAGTCTTTCAGTTTCAGCCCAACTGGTGGGACAGCAAAACATTCAACCCCTCATTTTTCACACAGCCCACATCAATGCCGTGGTGGATCATCACATGCATCAAACCAAATCAAAAGGTATTTTAATACTGCATGTTAGCAGGAAACCAAAATGTAAAAACAATTACAGTAAAACATAACATCTATATTTTGGGGTTTGAGGTTTTAGATTTACTTTGTTCAGGGTAATGAATCCGGTGAAAGCTGCCCTGAATGTCTGGGTTGCGAGAAAAAGCCACAGCCTTAAAGAGAAAGCCACCACATTATATAGTAAATTAGACGGAAAAATGTGCAAGAGGGAAAAACATACACAGCTGCAGTTTTATAAGGAATTCCACTTGGAAGAATGTTGGTCTGCAAAGCCTACAAAAATAGCATCGCTCAGGCTAACGTTGACCAAATGTTGCAGCACATAACCACACGAGGTGCAAAGCAGTCCCATTGCACAGAACAGATATTTAACGGCAGCAATTTTACCTCTAGTTCAGTTTCCTGACGATTAATGGCATCTGTCGACTGGTTCAGCTTCTCAAGTTCCCCCTAGAATACAAATATGGAAATGGATCAAGATTCAAAAGAGGCCAAGGCAAAGCATTAAAAATGTAACCGCCCATATTTACAAACATTTTGCAATCACACTGCACCCCCCCGTTCCCCCCTCCCAACCACCACCATTCCCACATGTCTAAATTCCGGCGAGCCAGGAGTACCGTGGACAATTCTGAAATTAATGAGATTCCGGACTCACAGCAGGAGGGAGAATGGGATTCCACTGGCATTCTGTGAAAGGAAGCAGTTGCCAAGTGAGACTATTTCAAGAATGTAATCTTAGAAACCGACCTTAAAAAGTACGTTTGTCAGAGGTCTACAGAGCAATAAAATCCAGGCTGCGCTTTTGAACAAAGCCAATAGAGCTGATGTGGAAGGTGGCCTGTGATGAGGCCGCAGCCAAGATGGCGGAGAGCGAACGTTACAAATGACATGGGAATTTTATCCCTGAGCCGGCAGAAGCGGTCCACAGGATTTCAATGATGTCTAGGCCACAGTCTCAGAGTCAGAGATTTAGATGTTGCCGTTGCCATGGCAACCAGCAACATTTAAATGCCCTGATCTTCCAATCAAAGTGCTATGCATGTGGGAACATCGGTTATGTCCAGACAATATGTGGGAAACAATAAAGTTCCAAGTCGCAGCCATTCAGGAGGTCCTGGCAGCTCAAGAGTCTGGAAATCCTTGAACGCACATGAAATAAATATGGAAACAGGGCAGCACGGTGGCACAGTGGTTAGCACTGCTGCTTCACGGCATGGAACCCGGGTTCGATCCCGGCCCCGTGTCACTGTCCATGTAGAGTTTGCACATTCTTCCCGCGTCTGCGTTGGTCTCACCCCCATAACCCAAAAAGATGTGCAGGGTAGGTGAATTGGGCACGCTAAATTGCCCCTTAATTGGAAAAAAAGAATTGGGTACTCTAAATTTTAAAAAAATATATGGAAATAGAGGTTGATTTTATCAAGCAGAAGGATCAAGAGTTGTACTCAGTCTGAGAGCAAGAGAAACACCATATGGAAGATAAAGGTATACAGACTGAGGATATAATTCCTACAGCCACAGCAGAACTGAAACTAAAAGATTCACAACTTACTTTCATCTTTGATACAGCTGCATCCCTGTCTGTTATCACGAAAGGAGAGAGTATAAGAAATCTCTAAGTCACATTCTCTTATGCAAGCCTGCTGTGAAAATGACTAAGTTGTTCAAATACCAATGTTCCTGGATAGGTGAAGTTAGCACTAAGATGGAATATGATGATCGATATTATTACTTGCCACTGGTAGTCGTGGGAGAAATTAGCTTAAGAAAATGCAGTTAAACTGGGCCGAGTTATTTACAGTAGTGATCAGCAAGAGTACACCTGTCATTCAGGAGGTGCCGAGAGAGCACAAAGCATGGAGAAACAAAAGATAAAATTAGCCATAGGATGTTATTAAATATCCTAAGTCAGCAGATCATGTCACGGCAGATGGTCTTTGGAAATTAACAATGAGGATTCATTGAATTTTAGCCATCAAGTCACCTGTGAATTATTTTACATACAGAAATTACATGCCAGTATCTGCTGGAGACATTAGTGAAGAAGGATGCACAAGGATGCGCTGCTTAGTAAAGTGCTCAATATGTCTTGACTGGCTGGCCCATGATGATGAGATATTGCAGGAGTACTTCACACAGAAATAAATTGTGTGCAGATCAAGGCAGTGGAAGTAGAAAGGAAAGATTACTTTGTTTTGGTTGATAGCGCCTGTGGCTAAATGTTGAGCCCAGTACTACAAATGCCCAAACTATTGAGGTCTTGAGAAATTGGTTTGCAATTTATGGTTGTATTGTTGTTGCATAATGGTTCACAATTTGCGTCAGAAGAGTTTGAAATGTTTCCGGGTAAGAATGGAGTCAAATACACTCTAATATCGGCATATCACCCAGGATCAAATGGTGCTGCAGGAAGAAACGTACAGATTGTGAAGAGATTTTTGCAGAAGTATTTGCTAGGTGACAAGCTAGACAGTAATTTCCATTTTTCTCTTTGACACAGGCTAGGAAATGTTCTGTTCCCTTACAGAATAACAATGGCTTTCCATGGCTAACTATGGGGCTTATGCTGACTTGGCACAGCGTTTCGGAGCATGATGACTGTGCCCTTGCGCATATCCCACAAAATATCGTAGATGAAGTCAAATTTAGAAGTTTAGAACATGGATTGAGTATGACCACCAAAGACAAAAACAATGATAGATAATTTGCTTGAAAGAGGAAATTGGACAAAGGGAACACATGAGAAACCTTCTATCATCCAAATTGCTCCTACAGACAGCCTAAAGTGAAATTCTCAACGATGCTTGCCTGCATTACAGATACCACCAGTACAACAAAGGGAGGCAGGGTCTCTGGTTAAGGATAGTTAATCAAGTCACAGTCTTAACCTTTAAGTGGAATTGGTAGTCAATGTTCAGATTTGACACAGTGAGAGAGCAGTCAAGCTAATAGAAATGGAAGGAGATAGAGAGGCAGAAAGAAAAAGAAACCAGATAAGTTAGTTGGACGTATGTAGGGAAAAAGACAACACAAGTTGTTCTTTTTCATTATTCTTAGTCAAATAATGAATTTTTTATTAAACACATACTGGTGTTGAGGAGAAACTTTTTTTGAAGATGTGAATCACTCTGGAGGCATCAGTCATGTGTTCTGGTTGTGATTACAGTAAAAACCAAGTGTGCAAATCCAACCTGTTACGTTTTCAAATATTGGCGATGTTGGTTTGGTCATATTGTAATTTGGGAATTTATGTATTTTATGTACCATTTTACATTTTAACACACAAGTCGTTTCTTAAGTTGGGGAGGGAGTGCAAAATATAGAAAAATCTAAGCATTTTGTTTAGGGCAGCACAAGTGGATAGCACTGTGGCTTCACAGTGCCAGGGTCCCAGGTTCGATTCCCCACTGGGTCACTGTCTGTGCGGAGTCTGCACCTTCTCCCCGTGTCTGCGTGGGTTTCCTACGGGTGCTCTGGTTTCCACCCACAGTCCAAAGACGTGCAGGTTAGGTGGATTGGCCATGATAAATTGCCCTTAGTGACCAAAAAAGATTAGGAGGGGTTATTGGGTTAGGGGGTTAGGGTGGAAGTGAGGGCTTAAGTGGGTTGGTGCAGACTCGTGGGGCCAAACTGCCTCCTTCTGCACTGTATGTTCTGTACTGCCCTCTCTGTTGGGAGGTGCAAATATTTTGTTCAATAATGGCTGCCTGCCATTAGTTTTACCTCGTACATACACAGCAGATCAAACTGCATTTCCTCCTGCTGAAATGAAGATTTTAAAAACAACATGCAACAACCCTTAAGATAAATTTTCAAACGTCTGTAGACTTCCATTACACAAGACAAAGTTTGACACTCATCAACTGGCAGTAATGACGTTATGATCGCTCATTATCTAATATTAGAAGCACATTATGCTTTGCACATAGCTTGATCCTGACCGGAACTCCAAATCTGGAAGTGGTGGGAAGGCAGGGACAAGGCAGAATATGGATCAACTAACCCACCATCAATCACTTCACATCCCTTCTTCCAACCCTATCCACAGGTAACCAAACGGTGCCCATCCTGTACCGCTCATTTTCCTCTCTATTTACTTTGATGGAAAGGTAAAAATCAGGAGCGGTGGCAATGAGCACCCATCCATTGCAACTCTGTAAACCGTAAGGATATCTTAACAAAGCGCAGTGTTACTCAATTACCCACATGTGAAGTATATTTCTTTCAGTCACCACAAGTTCTAACACCACAATGCAATAAAGAAATGGCTCCAGTAGGTGAGCAGCACCTAAAATTGAAAATTCCTTCAACCAACCAGTTACTGTTATTGCAATTCAACCATGGGTCTTGGCAACAGTGGGTCGTTTTAGATTATATCGAAGTACTGTTGCTGAAACGACTGCTATATCAACACAACAATGTAGACCAACCAACTAAAATAATTATTTGCTAACAAGTTTGCATTATAAATGAAATAATCCAACAATATAAATCGAGTAAGGTAAACAACACGACAAAGTGAGAATCCAGTATTAAAAAATTAAATTATTGAAGAATTATTAGGTGACTTGGAGTTTAGAGCATAGTTTCAGAATACTGCTCTTCTCAGTTCAGTTACCAATGTAAAAATAATGGCTGCAATATGAAGTCAAACACAGAATGATGGAATCCAATTCCATTAATTGGACATTCTGAATTCTCCCTCAAGTGTACCCGAACATGCGCCGAAGTGTGGAGACAAGGGAATTTTCATAGCAACTTCATCGCAGTGTTAGTGTCAGCCTACTTGTGACACTAATAAAGATTATTATTGAAAGCAAATTACTGCGGATGCTGGAATCTGAAACCAAAGAGAAAATGCTGGAAAATCTTAGCAGGTCTGGCAGCATTTGTAGGGAGAGAAAAGAGCTAATATTTCGAGTCCAGGTGACCCTTTAAGGCAGGGTCAACAGCAAATCAGTTAGTTCTTTTCTCTCCGTACAGATGTGGACAGACCTGCTGAGATTTTCCAGCATTTTCTCTTTGGTTAAAGATTATTATTTATGCCTTACAACAAAATCAGGAGGACGACATTACAAGTAGGCAATGAAGGACTACCTCTTGATTGGGGAAATTCTAGAAAAATAGAATCAGTGACTGCAAGGAGAGCAGTTTGTCACAAATTTAATTCTAATGCATTTTAAATCACACAGAAAATATTTCCATTAAACTGCCAGACATTCAAGAGGACTCGTTTTTCCAACAGACCAGTGTACAGTTGTCTTAGAACCAATAAATGGAGCTTTGTTCCATAAAAAGAAAGATTGACGTAGTACTTTTAGTGACCACATGTTCTCCTATTTATTGCACTTTGCAGCCAATGAAATAATTTGGGAGGAAATTAACTATTGGAATGTCTTGAACTGGGGGAAACAATTCATGCAGGCCTTGGTCCTGCAAACAGAAATGAGATCATCTGTTTCCACATGCAGGTAGAGGGGTAATTATTGGTTCAGTTGCAGGAAAATTGCCCTGCTCCAACTTTAAAATGATGCCATGGGATCTTCAATGCCCCTCTGCTGCTTTGGGATTTTGTGGCAGCCTCCAATTTCATCATCGTCTTTCTGCCCAACAACTGACTCGGTACATGTCCTGTATCCTCATAACAAGTGCGTCCTCCGAAACTTTATCCTCAAACAACTTCTGGACTACTCTCTTCATGTGTATCCAAACTCAGACAACAGTTCACTGTTGCTTCATGCTGATACCATCTTACCCAAGGCATCATCCCTCCACCACTGGTCCCCCGATTTCAATTCTGGATTATTTTCTATAATCACCATCTATTTCCTATTCACATTTCTGATTTTATGCACCCTAGACCTACGCAACATGAGCTCTCCCTGCATCCATTCATGTCTGCATTCTGGTGCCACTCCACATCCAAACCCATTCAATTTGTTTCCACTGCCATTCTTTTTGTTAAAATGTATTTTCTCTTTACCCCTCCTATTTGCCTTTTTTCAATCATTGTGCTTCCTTTCACTTCTCCACTCTCATGTACAACAATACTGTACTGAAAGTGCCATCCAAATTAAGTGCTCAATCTCAGAAGTGGGACCAGAATCTGTTGTGTTATGCTGCTTCGGATAACACAGGCTGCTACTTGATGCAGTCTTAACTAAAGGATGCTCCAGACTCTGAAATGAGTTCAATGTGTTTATTGAACTATTAACACAGTTATCATAGAATTATCATAGAATTTACAGTGCAGAAGGAGGCCATTCGGCCCATCGAGTCTGCACCGGCTCTTGGAAAGAGCACCCTACCCAAGGTCAACACCTCCACCCTATCCCCATAACCAAACCCAACACTAAGGGCAATTTTTGACACTAAGGGCAATTTTTATCATGGCCAATCCACCTAACCCGCACATCTTTGGACTGTGGGAGGAAACCGGAGCACCCGGAGGAAACCCACGCACACACGTGGAGGATGTGCAGACTCCGCACAGACAGTGAACCAAGCCGGAATCGAACCTGGGACCCTGGAGCTGTGAAGCAATTGTGCTATCCACAATGCTACCGTGCTCAAATGAGTTCGACTCTCTGCTAATCTAACTGTAGTAACTCAGTCTAACTGTACCAGCTTGCTCTAAGCCACGTGCTGGGGTGTGATGCTGCTGATCAACCCTGTCTAACTCTCTAGATGTCTGTCTGTGGAAAGAGGCAGGGTGTGAGTGCCTCATTCCTTTTATAGTGTTTATGTCATGTCCCTTGTGGTGATGCCACCTCTGAGTGTCCTGACTGCCCATTGGTTGTGTCCTATTCGGCGTGTTCATTGGTTGCATGTCTGCATATCATGACAGAACCCATGATCTTTTTCCCCCCATTGGTAATAGTGCTATAGATGATATGAATAATATACAACACTAGTTTTGTGGTGAATATTAGATCTTTATTTTTGTGATTTACCACTCTCCAATTTACATCTTCTAATAGTCAGTTATGACCTTAGAAATAAAACCTCACTCCTCTTTGGAGCTAAAGAGACTGAGGGAGTTAAGAAACACAAGTGGCGATCAAGAACTAACTGATTGAAATTTATGCAAAATTGTGAGCATGTTGCACTTAAGAGTATGTCCACAGGAAGCTGAGATTGGACCTAAAAAGAGGTTTCCTGCCACACCCTTACATTCATAGGACATGGGTGTCGCTGGCAAACAATAATTGTTATAAACCCCTTGAGGGCCAAGGACTGTGCTCCATTCGATTTCCACCTTACACAGCGGAATATGAACTCCCTTGGTAATTAGGGGCAGAGTTTCCCCTTAACAAGGGGCTATATATATAAAAACCCTGACATGGGTGTAGGTCAGGGAGGGTGGCCCTTCAGGAGAGGAGTAGTAGTTTTCTTATTTCTGTGTATACCGTAATAAAGGGGTACAGAGGAGATTTACCAGGATGCTGCCTGGACTGGAGGGCATGTCTTATGAAGAAAGGTTGAGGGAGCTAGGGCTTTTCTCACTGGAGTGAAGAAGACAGAGAGGTGACTTGATAGAGGTGTACAAGGTGATGAGAGGCATGGATAGAGTGGATAGCCAGAGACTTTTCCCCAGGGTGGAAATGGCTGTCATGAGAAGACATAATTTTAAGGTGATTGGAAGAAGGTATAGGGGAGATGTCAGAGGTAGGTTCTTTACACAGAGAGTGGTGGGTGTGTGGAATACACTGCCAGCAGAGGTGGTGGAGCCAGCAGAGGTGGTGGAGTCAGAGTCATTAGGGACATTTAAGCGACTCTTAGACAAGCACATGGACAGCAGTAAACTGAAGGGATGCAGGTTAGGTTGATCTTAGATTAGGATTAATGGCCGGCACAACATCGTGGGCTGAAGGGCCTGTACTGTGCTGTACTGTTCTATGCTCTATGTTCTAAACCAGTCGTTCATTTCTACCCTACCATGTGTTCCTGTTGTCTCTCCCAGGTTGTACAACAACATTGTTTGTTGCTTATCCCCAATTACCATTGGAAGGTGGTGATAAACCAACAGCATGCTGGAGGTACAACCAGAGTGCTGCCTGGAAGGAAGTTCCAGAATTTTGACCCAGCACAAGTGAAGGAATAGCTATATAGTTCCAGGTCAGGATGATGTGTGGCTTGGAGGGAAACTTGCAAGTGGTGTTTCCATGCAGTGGCTATCCTTATCCTTCTAGTTAGTAGAGGCCGTGGGTTTGGAGGTGCCCTTGAAGATGCTTTGGCGAGATCCTGCAGCACATCTTGTAAATGGTACACACGACTGATAATGTCCATCTGTAATGGAGAGACTAAATGTTTTTAAGGTGGTAGATGGGGTGCCAATCAAGCAGGCCACTTTGTTCTGGAGCTCCTTGAACTTTGTTGTCACTGCACTCATCCAGGTAGGTGTAGAGAATTCCATCACCTCCTGACTTGCGCCTTGTAGATGGTGGACAAGCTTCATTCGATCAGGATGCAAGTTACTCTCTCCAGATTTCCCAGACTCTGACCTGCTCTTGTAGCTACAGTATTTACGTGACTGGTCCTGTTAAAAGATGATAATTTGTCAGGCATTTCTGTGCCATGAATGTTACTTGCCACTCACCAGCTAAAGTCTGATTATTTCCAGGTCTTGCTGCATGTGATCATGAACTATTTCACTACCCGAGGAGGTTTAAATGCACACTGTCCAGTCCCAATTGGGTAAAAATGTAAACTTGTGTTATGATGGAGGGAAGGTGATTGTTGAAGAAACTGAAGATGGTTGGGCCTAGTACACAATACTGAGGAACTCTTGCAATGATCTGTCCCAAGGCGGAGATGATAGTGGCCTCAAACAATCAAAAGAATGCTTCTTTATGCTAGGTTTGACTCCAACCGAAAATTTTCCTCCCATTCCTACTGACTTGCTCGGGCTCCTTGATGCCACACTGGTGAAATGCTGCCTTGAATTCATGGGCAGTCAATCTCAACTCATCTCTGGAACTGAGCCCTTTGGTCCATGTTTGGATCAAAGTTGCAAAGAGGTTTGCAAAGAATGGTTGAGGTGGAACCTAAACTGAGCATGAGTGAGCAGGTTGTTGCTGAATAAGTGCTGCTTGAGAGCACTGCCAACGTCACGGTCAACATCACATTCCATCATTTTGCTTATGCTTAAGAGTAAACTAATGGGGTGCTAACTGGTGGGTTAAATTGTCCTGCTCTTTGTGAATATGACATACCTGGGCAAATTTCCACACTGTCGGACTGATGCCAATGTTGCGGCCATACTAGAAAAGCTAAGGTTAGCTAGCTCTGGACCACAAGTCTTCAACAACACAGCCAAAATGTGATTGGGACCTTTGTAATGTCAGCCATTTCTTGATATCACATGGAGTGAATTGAATTGCTTGAACTGACATCAGTGATGCTAGGGACATAAGGAGGAGGCCGAGATGGTCATTTACGCAGAACCCCTGGCTGAAGATGATTGCAAATGCTTCAGCTCAGTCTTAGGCACTGTGGTGATATGCATCATGTAGGCTAGCTAGTCACTAGAGGGAGCACAAGAGACATCACACACACACACTCAACCAATAGATCAGTTAGATAGGACATGACCAATGGACATTCACAATACACAGAGGTGGCACCACCACAGGAGGGCATTACACCAATCCATATATAAAGGACAACACACACATGATCTGCCTCTTTCCAGTGGAGACAGTCAGTGAGTAAAGACACAGGGTTGATTCAATATTACACCCACGTGGAATGCAGCAACTGGTTAGTCAGTCTGGGTAGCTATAGTAGGATTAGCAGTAGTGTCAAACCCAAGTAAAAGAAGTGTAAATAGTTTAATAAACGTGTTGAAGTTATCTCCACGTCTGAACCTTCCTTTGTCAAGTGCACCACAAGGAAGCCGCTTATGTTACGCCTAGAACATAACAAATCATGATACCAGGAGTGAACTGTTTCAATCCACATAGCCGTACCTCAGTGTACAGTGACAACCAGCAACGATACCCAGGCAAGATGTTCGAGATCCGGGTTCCGCAGTAACTCCAGTGCCATGACGATCTCCGCGAAAACTGGCGGGTATTCTGGCAAATGTTTGAAATCTTCCTGGTAGCAGTAGAACTAGAAGACCTGGCCAATGCTGAAAAGACAGAGCTTCTCCTCACCATTGCCGGTGCCAGAGCAGAAGAAATCTTTTAAAAATTCAAGTTCTCCAAGGGGCAAAACAGGAGCGACTTCCAGGCAGTCCTGGACAAATTCGGCAAATACTGTGAGGAAAACACACTCCAAACAGCAAGAAAAGGCAAGAGAAGCGCCAGTACTCACCACAAGGCCGAGATCCCGGAGCAGAGAACAGTTTTGATCGGCGGCCATTTTTCTAAAGGGATTGTACTTGCACAGTTGCGCGAGAAGTGCACAGAACGGGAAGGTCAGTTTGCACATGCGCGAGACACCACGCATGCGCAATCACGAAAACGGCCATCGGTACAGGAACAGCGAATTGTGCATGGGCAAACGCTTCCTACGTATGATGTCACATGCGTCATGACATCACAGACCCCGGACCACGCCCATTTAAAGGGGAAACATCCCAAATCAAAGAAAAAAAATCTTTTAAAGCCGTAAAACAAGCTTCCTTCACCTGGAATGACAGCACAATGCCTCAAATTGAACCAGGAAATTAAATTAACCTCAAAAGAACCCTGCAACAAGCAGTTACCTACACCCAAACTGATGATTCCGACCTTGAATACTTCGAAACCGACCTTTACATTTTCTCTGGACCTCACCGAGCCCAATGCCAGCTCCGACGCAAACAGTGATGATATGGTCCTAGAAGACAATGACTCAGGCGAACCTTTCACCTTGGGAGGCTACCCCAGTACCAAATCCGAACCGCAACTTGATGTGTTGCATATTGATGACCCCAACGACGGGTTCTTCACATTTAAGGATCTTCAGCCCAGCAGATATGACATCCTGACTCGTGAGTGCAGGATTATGCTGCAGCCTGAAACCAAGAGACAGAGAGCAGTACAAGCCCACAGAGAGTGGCCTGCTGCCACACAGAGCATGGTCCATGCACCGCTCAGGGTTCCCGACTCTACGAAAGAAGACATGCAAGACTCCACACTGCAGTCCTTGCATGAACAAGAAGTGACTCCAGTGTCACAAGCCACCACAGCGAGCTTGTGGGCAGACTCCACAATAGAAGAAACGCAAGACTCCAGAGCGCAGTCCTTGCAAGACGTGACTCCAGTGTCACAAGCCTCCGCAGCGAGCTAGTGGACAGCCTCCACGATAGAAGCAACGCAAGACTCCGATGCGCAGTCCTTGCAGGAACAAGTCCATGAGGGTCTAGCAACCTCCTCTGACCAACTAGCGGCAGATGATGCAAGTCTGCCATGCTCAAGTAAACAGCAAGAAGACTATGACAGTCTACCACGTTCCAATGCACAGCAGGACGACCATGACGATCTATCATGCTACAGTGAAGAACAAAGCGACGATGACAGTCCAAGCCCAAATGCAGGACAACAGCAAGACAATGACAGTCCACCCACATTGTTTGCGCCACCAGATGAAGACTCTGACAATTTACCCAACCCAAGTGAACAACAAGCAGCTACTGAGGCTCTACCCACGGTATGTGAGACGAGTGACGACAGCATCCCACTTCCCATGCAAGATGTGCAAAGTGACAGACCTCAGCTAGTGTGTACAGAGGCACTCGACGATCACTGTGAGACCACTGGTGACTCCGGTGACACCATGACACTTCCACCCTCATTCGCTCGAACCTCTCCACAAGTCAATGCATTCCTGCATGTTCTGACTCCAGACGTGCAGCTTCAAGAAATCTCAGCTGACTCCAGTGAACCTGCTAAGATTTCGGATGGGGAGCATCAACAAACCAACACGGACTCAGTTATAACAGACCAGACTCCAGATGGGGGGCAACCAAACGCCAACTCTGATTCACGTAAGCCGGACTTTACTCCAGACAGGGAGTGCCGCAACCTTAGTGATGGCATGCCCAGGGTGACAGCAGATGCCCCAACGACAGGAGATGGATCACTTAACAATTACGCTGGGTCAGTAATAACAAGCAGCGGCTACAGTCCAAGAGGAATACACCAATATTCACCACAGCAGTATCCACACATTTTTTCCACACCAGCAGTGCAGCCAATGACAGCTCATGCTGGACAAACCCAGTATTCAGGCATGCAGCAGCCAGCAGTCTATGCAGCATAATCTCAAACAGGCCAGCACTACGGATTGCCCACTAATGGAATCAAGACCGAAGGAGGACTACCGCAAGCACAATCTGCACTACAGACTGGATGCCTTAGTTACAGCCCAGGATTTGCTGCACCCCAGCCTGGTCAGACGGCATATTCACATCAGATGCAAGGTTCTAGTTTCACACCATCACCAGGTATTTATGCGAGCAGCAATTCTGTTTCCAATTCGACAAGCTTCAACGGTTCTCAGCAGGATCACCCTTCCAGCACAGCATGTGGTCAGAACCAGTATGTACAGTCTTATCCAGCTTCAACATATGGCACATCCATGACCTCGAATGATACTGTTGATGGTACCTCTTCACATCAACACCTCATCAGCTACAAGATGCCATCTGACAGCACCACCACAAACATCGAAAAAAGAAAGGGACTCCAAATCAGACAGCGAAGTGATTTGACCACTTCTTGGTTCCTGTGGCACAGGGACGTTGATGGCGCTCATAACCAAGAGAGACATTTGACCATGATGATTGATGGTTTTTTGGACTCACACGAATGATTTGGACTTATTATTTAATCACTGTTACCATGACTTGTATATACCTTACTTTATCTACCTGTTCTTTGTTCAATTTTCTTACAGTGTACAGAAAATATGAACATATAAAAAAAGGGGGATGTGGTGATGTGCATCATGTAGGTTAGCTAGACACTAGAGGGAGCACAAGAGACATCACACACACACACACACACACTCAACCAATAGATCAGTTAGATAGGATGTGACCAATGGACATTCACGATACACACAGAGGTGACACCATCACAGGAGGGCATTACACCAACCCATATATAAAGGACACCACACACATGATCTGCCTCTTTCCAGTGGAGACAGTCAGTGAGTAAAGACACAGGGTTGATTCAATATTACACCCACCATGTGGATTTCAGCAACTGGTTAGCTATAGTAGGATTAGCAACAGTGTCGAACCCGAGTAATAGAAGTGTAAATAGTTTCATAAACGTGTTGAAGTTATCTCCACGTCTGAACCTTCCTTTGTCAAGTGCACCACAAGGAAACCGCTTATGTTACACCTAGAACATAACAAATCAGGCACTGGTCTCGTGATCCTATTGCAATGGGGAGGATTCAGTCTCCGTCCTGATGCACTGGGAAAGCCAATCTGCTGCATTTTTGGAATTTAAAGTTCTGTTGTGTCTAAATTGCAAATCAAACCAGAGGTCCAGAAGTTTCAAACTTAAAATAAAAGGAACCAGCATGCTTGGTGGTCACAGCAACCATCAGCTAGTGGTTCATAACGAAACCATAGTCTTAAACTTTGTATGTTTTGTGATTACCACACGGGCCTGCTATTTAGGCAAAGGGTGAGGGAGGCTATGTGGCCGGAAAACCTGGATATCTCAGGAATGTGGAAGTCATTTTTTTTTTTAAAAAACGGTTTTCCATTCAGCTGCCAATTAGATAAAGACTGGAAAAGATCTGGACAGGGTGTGGTTGTGGGTGGCATGGAGTCCAGTGGGAGTGAATGATTGGGTCATGGTGATGGAAGTAGGCAGAGTGCAGGGATACGAGAAGCTCACCCTGAGGGCAGGGGGCGGGAGGGTGGGGGGGATGTGGAATCATCAGGTTGCGCAGAGAATTTGCTGTTGGGAGCACTCCTGTTTCTCCAGATCCACCCCCCGTGCTGTTGTAATATACAACTGCTGAATTAGTGAGTTCTTGCCTCCCTTTCGCTGGTGAATTTCTTGGGCCCTGGGAACCAAAGCCTGTAGCTATTAAATTCGAATGATTTCCAAAATCTGAAAAACGGACCTTCATTTAAATGTTATAATCAGTGACCCACCTTTCCAGAGCAGGTTGCTCAGAACTCCCAAATTCATGGTATAAGAAGTAACTAAGAAAAGAACTTTAAACAACAAAGGGGTGGGGGAGGCATCGATACCAAGGGAAATGTCTTGTATATTGTACCCGATGCACATACCCAGGTTGAATGTACAGTGCATAAAGTGTAAAACTTCAATAAACCACTCCCAATCCATCTTGCTTAAACCCAAAGTAAGGAACACACATAGCTGCAAGGGTTGGGTGTCACATATTTACTGATTTAACTCCACCCCTGACTCTTTTACGTCCATTTTGGACAGGTGGGGAGTCGGGGGGGGGGAAGAGAGAGAGAGAAGGGAAAGCGAGTGGTCAACGTCCCCCGTGTAGTCTGTCCCATTAGTTTACTATGATTGACACATCACAGTGTTCCCTATTCTAAGCAAGTGCAAAGCTCCAACTGACTTTGCAACATTAAACAACCAGAAATAGTAGGAGGCAGTCTTCAGCTGGTTTCTTTTCAGGATTTCGCTATTAATTCTCATGGCTTTGTCAGTACAACTAGATATTTCAATTTGGTGGAACTGAAAAAGAAAGCACACATTCTGCAGATGAGCTCATGCTCGTAAAGGCACAGTGGCTCACTTGGTACAAATTCATTGAATATTCTAGAATACTGGAAGAGTTACAAGCACAGGAGACGGCTCCTTGGCTCGTTGTGCTCATGCTAGCTCTCTGCAAGAGCAACTACTCCCACCCGCATCCTCCCCCCCCCCCCCCCCCCCCCTCCACACACAATCCTTTCCCCATAACTATGCATGCAATAATTTTTTTAAACCTCTTCTGGTGCTTATCCAATTCCTCTTTGAAAGGCAGAAAGGAATCTACTGACAGCATACTCTCAGACACTGCATTCCATTCTTAACCAGTCACTGCATTAAAAAAATGTTTTCTCACATCGTCTTTGGTTCTTTGATTAAACTCCTTAAATCTGTACCCGTTTGTTGTCAACCCCTCCGCCAAAAGGAACAGTTTTTCTCTATCTGCTCTGTCAAAACACCTTATGATTTTCAACACCTCTTGTTATATTGTCTCTCAACTTTCTCTTCTTCAAAGAGAATAACCCCCAGCTTCTCCAATTCTATCCTCATAACTGCAGTCCCTCACCCCTGGAAGCATTCGCCTAAATCTTTCCTGCACCCTCTCTAAAGCCTTCACGTCTGTCTTAAGGGCAGTGCCTATTCCTACTGCAGCCAATGACGAATTGCCAAAGAAACAAGAAGCAAACAGAATGAGATCTGCATGTCTGTGTAAATGTGTTTTCATGCTTTTCACGAGAAGAAATGCATCCCTTCCACTGAAGACAATAGTTAGATTTGCCCTATTTAATTAGACACTATTTAATTGTGCAACCAGCTTAGCTCAATGTTGTTGCGTTTTAATAAATATCTCAGCCTAGATAATTGAATAAACCAAGAAATCCCAGCCATGCATTCCGTGGGATAATAATTCCTTCGTTGTAGAAATAGAGGTCAATAAATAATACAACTACTTAATTTACTTTTGGAATCGTACAAAGCAAATGCAGAACACACCAGGATTTATACAGCGAGACAGAAATACTCCGTATTGGACAGCGGCATGAAATGTTTTGGCTCCACAATTGCAAGGCATGGTTAGTGTTTTTACCATACAGGATATCTGAACAGAAATATGAGCACACTAACCTTTACACTAGGAGACTACAAACTGCTTTGCTCCCACCGTACAGTAATCTATTAATGGCATTTCTTAAGTGGTATACCCACACACGTAGTGCAGTATCACAATCCAATCCTGCAGCATTCACTGAATGGCAGCAGCAACGCAGGAGGTAGTGAGACTAAGATTAGGTTTGTTTTTAAATTAAAAACAAAGAGGTCTAGAAGACTTGGTGGTAATTGGAATTAAAATTTAGCAACATCAACAATATACCTCAAGAAACATGGGAGTTGTGCCTTTTCACTAACAGATAATAAATAACAGTTGGAATTACATTCTGCAATTCCTGCATAAAATCCATGAATAATTTTCCTCATCCTAACTTTTCCCGAACACAAACCTTCAAAGAAGCAAAGACAGGGAAACGTCGACTAGCTAACTAAGCTAGCTGACAATATCAAAGTAGATTGCAAGAGTTTTTTTTTATATATTAGAAAGTGAGAGAGAGGCATGAATGGGCATTGGACCACGGAAAAATGTGGCTAGAGAAGTAGTAATAGGGAACAAAGAAATGGCAGAGGAACTGAATAAGTACTTTGTATCAGTCTTCCCAGTGGCATACCAGAATTTCAAGAGAATCAGGAAGCAACGGTGAGTGTACTGGCCATCACTAAGGAGAGGGTGCCAAGGAAGCTGAAAGGTCTGAAGGAAATAGCTGAGGAGATTGTGGAGGCATTGGTGGTGATCTTTCAGGAATCAATGTAGGCAGGGAGGGTCCCAAAGGACTGCAAAATGGCTAATGTGACACCACTGTAGAAGAAGGGAGGGAGGCAGGAGATGGGAAACATAGGCCGGTTAGCCTGACTTCGGTCGGTTAGCTTGACTTTGGTTTTGGTAAGATTTTAAGAGTATTATTAAGGATGAGATTGCAAAGTACTTGGAAGCACGTGGTAAAATAGAACGGAGTCAGCAAAGCTTCTTTGTGAAGAGGAGATCATACCTGACAAATCTGTTAGAATTCTTTGAGGAAGTTAAAAAAGGTGAACCAGTGGACGCGGTCTATTTGGATTTCCAGAAGGCCTTTGACAAGGTGCCTTACAGGAAGCTGCTGAATAAGAGCCCATGGTGTTAGGGGCAAGGTACTGGCATGGGCAGAGGATTGGCTGACTGGCAGAAGTTGAGAGTGGGGATAAAGGGGTTTATTTCAGGATGGAAGCCGGTGATGAGTGGAATTCCGCAGGGGTCAGTGTTGGGACCATAACTATACACTGTATACATTAACAATCTGGAAGAAGGAACTGAGGGCATTGTTGCTAGGTTTGCAGATGATGCAAGAGATATGTAGCGGGACATGTAGTATTGAGGAAGCAGCAAGGCTGCAGAAGGACTTGGACAGGCTAAGAGAGTGGGTAAAGAAGTGGCAGATGGAATACAATGTGGAAAGTGTGAGGTTACGTACTTTGGTAGGAAGAATAGAGACATTGATTATTTTCTAAATGGGAAAAGGCTTTGGAAATCAGAAACTTAGGAGTCCTAGTTCAGGATTCTCTTACATGCAGGTTCAGTTGGCAATTAGAAAGGCAAATTTAATGCTAGCATTCATATTGAGAGGGCTAGAATACAAGAGCAGGAATGTACTGCTGAGGTTGTGTAAGGCTCTGGTCAGACCCCATTTGGAATATTGAGAGTAGTTTTGGGCCCCGTATCTAAGGAAGGATGTGCTGGCCTTGGAAAGTCTCCAGACAAGGTTCACAAGGATGATCCCCGGAATGAAGGACTTATCATACGAGGAGGGGTTGAGGACTCTGGGCCTGTACTCAATAGAGTTTAGAAGGATGAGAGGGGATCATACTGAAACTTACAGAATACGGAGAGGCCTAGAAAGACTGGACATGGAGAGCATGTTTCTACGAGCAGAAGAGACAAGAACCCAAGGCCACAGCCTCTGACTGAAGGGACGATCCTTTAAAACAGAGATGAGGAGGGATTTCTTCAGCCAAAGGGTGGTTAATCTGTGGAACTCATTGTCGCAGAAGGCTGTGGAGACCAAGTCACTTAGCGTCTTTAAGACAGAGATAGATAGGTTCTTGATGAATAAGGGGATCAAGGGTTATGGAGAGAAGGCAGGAGAATGTGGATGAGACACACATCAGCCATGTTTGAATGGCGGAGCAGATTAGTTGGGCTGAATGGCCTAATTCTGCTCCTATAACTTATGATCTTATGGTCTAACAACTACCTCTTCTCATATAAGCTGCCATGCATGAGGCACAATTCTTATTATAAATTAGTAAAATAATTTACCAGTTTGTATGGCTAGGTGCTGCATTGGCCCATTGGTGTGCTCGGCCAGTTATCAGCTTCACATGCCAGACCTTTCCCAAGCTCGGAGTGGTTTGAGCGATCATTGACACTACCCAACCTGGCTTGGCCTGATCTGCCTGACCCATCCGGAAAATCAGCAAGATCCAAACTCCCGTTACTGACTTGGTCCGGACGTAGCCGGTTTTGCGACACCGTACCCCTATGGACCTGCCCAGGTGAATATGGACTCCAGGTGCCAAATAAGCTACAGAATTGTATTGTGATGAGAGAAAATATCAATGGCGTAGAAACAAATGCTTTTGGTATCAATATTCAAAGGAAATGAAAACATTCAAGATTGTAAAGCCTACCAAGGAATTAACCTATCATAGATCTTCAAGATATGGGAGGAAGTCAAGGGCCAGAGACTGACTGAGATGATGCAAATCTAGGACAGTCAGTTCAGATCCATGCCCAGAAGCATTATCGATTTTAAAAAATTTGTTTTGAAAAAAGTGATGAAGAAATATAGATATCTTCATCTGCAACATGAAGATTGTATTCATTGATCCAGAGAAGACCGATGACCAAAGTGACTAAAGAGGTAGTGTGGAGATGTGCAGGAATGTATCAATTCCTTGAAACGTATGTACAGTTATACTATTATAAGACACGTACAAAGAAAGAGGAAGAGGCAGTTGGGGGGGGTGGGAATAGAGAGAGCGCTTTGAAGCTAAGGTTGGATTGCACTGACGATTGTCACTGAGCCACATTCTCTTCCCAATTTTCTTGCGTGTTCTGAGCAAGTGAGACTTAAGGGTCACTGAAAGGGTTAAAAGTCATACAAGTTTAAAAATCACACAAGCTGATAGCTGTTAAATTATCAAAGACAGAAAACCAATGAAAAAGAAAGGTGGGCAAAAGAAACCAGTTGCTTCCGTCCAGGCTGTCAAAGATAACATTCAACGACCATTGCTATATTGATTTTGGTGAGGTTTTAGTCTCACAGTCCACGCACAAAAATTCAATTGCACACTGTATAGCTGCAGTTCATGTGTGTCCATTAGTACAAGGAACAGCAGGAAGGGTGTATGGTACACCCATGGTCAAACATATTCCTAGCATACTTGTAAGTAGATAAATAGAGAAACTCATGTGCTTGGTGTTATTATAATTAAATATGTGCCCAAATTGTGATTGTTTTTTTAAAATAAATTTAGAGGGCCCAATTAATTTTTTCTAATTAAGGGGCAATTTAGCATGGCCAATTCACCTAACCTGCACATCTTTGGGTTGTGGGGGCGAAACCCATGCAAACATGGGGCGAATGTGCAAACCCCACACAGACAGTGACTCAGAGCCGGGATCGAACCCGGGTCCTCAGTGCCGTGAGACAGCAATGCTAACGACTGCGCCACCGTGCTGCTATTAAATTGTGATGGTTTAATTATTCTCACACGATATACATTATGTAATCCTAATTGCCAGTTGTGAATGGACATAGACACTTTTAAACAAATGTACTCTTTTGTTTTGTAGGTATATATTAATTACTTGGAAGGTGGGCAAAAGGTATAATTGCTCTGTATTTTCTTTGTTGGGAGAGCTGGCAAGCCACGTGGTGGATGTTTAGCTCCCCTGTTTTAGTTTGAATAAAGATTTTGAACTGGAACTCAGTGTCGTCTGGTCTGTTGGGGAGTGAGGAACACCACAATCGAATAGCTGTGAAACTCCCGCAGCAGTTTCGGCAATGATGTTTGCAGATGACATTGAGCTATGTGCTGGGGTTGATGTGAATATGCCATTTCTGGAGAACTGGAGAAAAGCACTGGAAGTCAGAGGTACGATGATCAGCCGGCTGAAAGATCTAATATAAGGGCCGTTGTTTCAACATAGAGAAGAGGATGAAAGTGAAGGTGTAAAGTTTACAGGTGAAGACTTGAAGAAAGTGATTCGTTTCAAACAACTGTGGTTGGTGGTGACAGAAGATGGAAGGATGGAAATGGAAATTAAGCAAGGCTTTATCACTGGTTGGAGTAATTGGAAGTGGTGTAGTGGAGTGCTTTGTGATAGAAAATTGTTGCTGAAACTGAAAGGAAGAATCTACAAGACAGTTGTAAGGCCAACCTTATTGTATGCAAGTGGTAGAGCAAGAAAAGAGGAACAATGATTGGATACTAGTGAGATGTGGATGCTTAGATGATGGATGTGTGGAGTGAGGAAGAGAGGGCCATATTGGGAACTGGCCCATCAGGAGATAAGTGGCAGAAACAAAGAAGGTAACCAAGAAGATAAAGAGAGAGACACACACACAGATTGATAGAGAGAGGGATTGATAGAGAGAGAGAGAGAGAGGTTGAGAGAGAGATTTAGAGAGAGAGAGAGAGAGAGAGAGGGAGAGAGATTTAGAGAGAGAGAGAAAAAGATTGAGAGAGAGATTTAGAGAGAGACAGAGAGAGATTTAGAGAGAGGGAGATTTAGAGAGAGAGAGAGAGAGATTTAGAGAGAGACAGAGAGAGAGAGAGAGAGAGACTCAAGTGGAATGGGTGACTGACTGGGAGAAAATGACGATGGATGATCAACCAACATTGTGGCGAGCCTAAGTAAAACGGGAGAACATGATAGAAGAGGCTGGGTGGGGTTGCTGGTTTACAGGAATGGGGTGGGGGGGGGGGGGCTTGGGTAGGGTGCTCTTTTCAAGGGCCGGTGCAAACTCGATGGGCCGACTGGCCCCCTTCTGCACAGTAAATTCTATGATTCTATATGATTCTATGAGGTGATGTTTCTATGTTTCCCACAAGAGTGTATCACTTCACATTTATCCATGTTAAAGTTCACTTGTCCAATTAAGTACAGATTCTGTACGTTTTCTAATGCATCTTATATTATGTTGCATTCTTCTTCAGTTTTAGCTGTACCCACCAGTTTGATATCATTTGCAAATTTTGATACTGAGTTACTTGTTTACAAGTCCAAATCATGAATGTAAATTATAAATAACAACTTGCCTCAGCACTGGTCCTTGAGAAACACTACTTTCTACTTTCCCTTAAACTGAAGTACTACCCGTTACCTCTGATCTCTGTTTTTTATTTTTGTTAGCAAATGTGCTCTACAAGGAATTCTATCGGGTTAATTAAGCACCTTTTAGCCTTTTGGAATCCATGCTGACTTTTTTTTGTCACATTTTCTGACTCTAGATTCACTTATTTTACTATAGATTGCTGAATCTTTCTTAAATGTGGCATTCAGTTGTTTGGTCTGCAGTTCTCAGATTTTATTCCATCTCCTCGTAAATGAACAGCGTTAGTTATCCACCGATATATATGCTATACATAAACCACCTGAAACCCTCAATTAGATCCCAGGCTGTCACTCTAAGGTATCTATTATTACTGGAAATTGCAACACAGACAATAATAGATATCTTGGAGATATCGTGGTTATTTCAGCTGTCAAATTTTAGAAAATTTTGAAGATGATATTACTGAGCTGTAGTCACCCCGCGCGCGCACAACTAACAGTTAACACGTTCCGTATAATTTACAAGAAATTTGGTCCAATTGGTATTCTGATGCTGAGAACTTATTGTGTTCATAACCTACATGAATATTCATACCATAACACTCATGATTGGGACGTCATTCGTGCAGTCTCACAGAAAATGTGACATGCTGTCAGGATATTGTTCAAAAATACAAAGTTTACAAATACGGAAACTGCAAACAGTATCTTAACCTAAAAAAAATGCAGAGTAAATCACTTTTACTAAACTTCCTCGCTTTTAAATAATCCACATTTAATATTGATATTCATAAAATAACTTAGCAATGTAGACTATGGATTTTAAAGCAATATTTCAAACTTCACATTAAAACAAAGTTTTAAAGGTTAAAGCTTAAGAGGAAACAAGATCATTCTAATCAACCATATAACCCAAAATGTCAGCCTGAGAGAGGGAATTCTACATCATCATTCAGCGTTAGGGCTTTAAAGCTCACGGTCAGGGATAGATGAGAGACCGACAACTTATGTTAAATTTAATTAGCTACTGCATCACAAGAGATAAGAATGAAATTTAGTTTGTAGATTGTACTGCATACAGCACATAACCCTTCCTTATCTTGCTGCAATTGGCAGCTTACAAAAATAATTGCTCCACTCTGTATAGTACCAGCAGATTTAAGACAAATAGCAACTGGGGAGAACAAAAACAATGTGAGTGAACATATGAACCAGTTCCATGGGCATTTCAACTGAGCACATGTACAGTACCTTTTGATAATGTGAGCCTTGACAGTGTGTGAGAGCAGGTTACTTAATGATTTGAGGGGGGGGGGGTAATCATAGCAAGCCAGTTCCTGTCCTCAATGTCACATACTAATAACA
Source organism: Scyliorhinus torazame (assembly GCF_047496885.1). Taxonomy (NCBI): domain Eukaryota; kingdom Metazoa; phylum Chordata; class Chondrichthyes; order Carcharhiniformes; family Scyliorhinidae; genus Scyliorhinus; species Scyliorhinus torazame. The sequence continues at coordinate 290,469,657 of NC_092712.1, forward strand.
CAGAAGGGTTCTGCCCAAACAGTCAGGAGCATGGACCCTGTTGATGTTCCCTCTTCAAACGCAGAGACAATGAAGCGGGCTACAGCACCTCCTCCCTTGCAATGCAGATAGTGTAGATGGGCTTTAGAGTGGTTTCACAGGTCGGCGCAACGTCGAGAGCTGAAGGGCCTGTACTGCGCTGTAATGTGCTATGTTCTATGTTCTAACACCAGGACAGGCCAACAGTTGAGCTTGGAACCTTGCTATCCTTCCCACCACCATGACTTACAGGATAAATGTTTCATTTAAGTTATAGAGGGTTGTACGATGACAGTGCACTGGCATTTAGTACCACAGAGCTGGGGATATAGGTGCGACTCCCTTCATTCCCAATTCAAACTATGTCAAGTTGGAGAATGCAGTGTGGTAGGCATCATGGCCATTGTACTGCATTAGCAACTCAGAAGCCGCAAATTCAAACTGAAGTCAACATAACTGGTCATGAATTGGCTAACCCCAAACCCAAAAGATCAATGAAAGCGTCTGGGTTATTCTAAATACTCAACAGCCTCAGTCACACCCATAGTGGAAGAGAACATTCCATACCTTGCCAGGTGGATCTACATGCAACACCTATCTATATGCAACTGGCTATTAAAGGCCCCTTGAAGTGACACAGATGCCCACTCAGTTGTCCAATCATTCCTTAATAATTGGCAATAAATAGTACAGGCAACAGCAGAACACACAGGAAAACAAATGGAGGTTGTGACATTTTCTGGAAATGAAATGAAATGAAATGAAAATCGCTTATTGTCACAAGTAGGCTTCAATGAAGTTACTGTGAAAAGACCCTAGTCGCCACATTCCGGCACCTGTTCGGGGAGGCTGTTACAGGAATTGAACCATGCTGCTGACCTGCCTTGGTCTGCTTTCAAATCCCGCGATTTAGCCCTGTGCTAAACAGCCCCAGTGTTAAACATAAATACACAGGTTCCTTAGGTCTCTTAGTAGCTGGACCATTAGTAGCGCTTTGGAGCAATCAACTTATCCCTCTGAACAGCGCAGTCAAAAGGTCCAGTGATTGATGATCAAGGACAATTTATCTTGGAACTAAAGTCATCACACGAAACAAAATGGAGTAGTTAAAGGGATTTGAATACTCACTATAAGGATAAGATAAGATGAATTGGTGATCCCCCCCCCCCCCCCCCCCGCCCAATTGTACCTATAACAGATTTTGCTGGGAGTACAAGGAAAGTTATTAAAGCTTGACTCCAGGTAATACCCCGTACTTCCATGAGCAAGGACCTCATTTCGTATTATCTGGCTAGGTGCTGAGAGTGTAAAAATACATTAAGATATTTTGCTTGCTTTGAGTTTTATAAACTAAGTTAGGCCTTAGCTAGAGCAGAATACCGCAGATGCTGGAAACCTGAAGTTGAAAAAAGAGAGAATACTGGACATGTTCAGCAAGTCAAGCAGCACCTAGGGAGGGAGAAATAACACCTAGGGAGGGAGAAATAAAGTTGAAAGGTGGGATTTTCTGCATGTGTCTCGCGGCATGTTTCACGGTGGGGGCCTGCCTTTGGCAGGATCTTCTGCACCCACCCCACCCCAGGAAACCTGTGGCAGAGGCTCACCATCAACGAGGCCAGAAGATTCCACCAATGAGAACAGCCGGAAAATTCCGGCCAAAGTTTCAATAATCAAACCCATGCTGTTGGCTGAACTACACACTGGCCATCTAGCCAACCATGTTAACTGGCTCCCTTGATAGGGTAGATAACAGGAAAATTATTTTCCCTCATGGAGAGTCCAGAATAAAGTAATACAGCATTGAAACTGGAGCTCGGCCATTGAGGGCTGATGTTAGAAGGCATTCCTACACCCAAAGGCTAATAGACATCTGGAACTCTGCCCAAAGCAGATGTTGAGTCAATCAAAAATTTCAAAATTGTGATTGATCAGTTTTTGTTAGGCAAGGGTGTTAAGGGCGATGCAATGCTCACAGCATTTTTTCCAGGAGGGTCCAACCTTACAGTCTCTGGCAACAACTTGACAATGATCTACGCTCTAACTGGTTTTAGTGTAAAAGAGGTTAGCTTTTTAAAAGTCAGCTATGTCGACTCGTTTTTGCTCAACTTAAATGTCAAAATTTAAGTTCAAAAGGACCTCGTCGCTCAATTCTTATTAGTCCAGTTTCTCACTGAATAATTCAAGCAATGCTGGAAATTCTCACCTACCCCAAAAAGCTGTGGGGGGAAAAGAGGAGTGGGGTGTGTGCTTGGGGGGGGGGGATCAGAAAAAGTCAAAACTGAGATCGATAGATTTTTTATTCGGTAAACGAGTTTAACAATTACAGAATTAAGGTGGACAAATAGAGTTGAGATGCAAGTCAATCATTCACCACCTAACTGAATGGTGAAACAGGGTCAAGGGGCTGAATGATTTGACATGAAATGAAATGAAAATCACTTATTGTCACAAGTAGGCTTCAATTGAAGTTACTGTGAAAAGCCCCTAGTCGCCACATTCCGGCACCTGTTCGGGGAGGCTGGTACGGGAATTGAACCGTGCTGCTGCCCTGCCCTGTTCTGCTTTCAAAGCCAGCGATTTAGCCCTGTGCTAAACCTGTTACTACATTTGTGTGAAAAAAAGCAGGGGAGTGGGACTAATGGGAAAGCGCAAAGAGCTTTCTGTGCTGTATAGTTCTCAGAATTCAATTCCTCCTGTGGTACAAATGTTAACCTCATACAAAAGCCAAAACGTTAACCCCAACTTTGTTCCTCATGCTGACACCTGACACAGAAATTCCAGATATGAAATCCCAGCATTAAGTCTTTAACTGATGGTGGCACGGTTGTGCAGTGCTGTCTCACGGCGCTGAGGTCCCAGGTTCGACCCTGGCCCCTGGTCACTGTCAGTGTGGAGTTTGCATATTCTCCCCTTGTTTGCGTGGGTTTCATCCCCACAACTCAAAATTGTGCAGGGTAGGTGAATTGGCCACGTTAAATTGCCCTTAATTGGAAAAAATGAATTGGGTACTCTAATTTTTTTTTTTAAACTGATCAGAAAAAAAAAATTAAATGTACAATTATTGGGAAAAAAATTAGGGTGGTTGGAGCAAAGAGAGTCCCTTAAAAAATGGTAACGGGGATATTATAAATGAAAACAAGGACATGTAGACATGTTAAATAATTACTTTGTATCTGTATTTACAATAGGGGAAGAGAATAGCATGCTGGCTGTCCCAAGGAAACTTATACTGGACCTGAAGTGTGGACTCAACAATATTAATATAAACAAATTAACACCAATTAGCACTAAAGAGTGACAAATCCAGAGGGCCAGAAGGTTTTCATCCCAGGCTTTGAAAGGCAATAGGTGGACATGTGATTCTCCTTGTGATTTTCCAAAGTTCACCTGATTCAGAAACCATTGCTAAATTGGAAAATTGTGCATTCTACTCTTTACGAAAGAGAGAGGATGAAATCAGGGACCAGTTAGCCAAAAATCCGTTGCGAGAAAAATATTAAAGTCTATAATTACACGGTAGGACCTTGAAAATGTTCAGATTTCTTGTAGGGTGATAATATCATGCACAAATACAGATACAACCAAAAAGGCGAATGGAATGCTGCCCCTTATACATAGAGTATTATAATACAAGGGATTAGAAATCATGCTGCAGCACCCTGCCTCAGGGAGCATATATTGGCCTTGGAGACAGATTTGCCAGAAATTATAGCTGGATTTCAGGGGGTTAAATAGTGAAGAGAGATTACACAAACTAGGTTGTATTCCTTGCAATTTAAAGAGGTCAGTAGGTGATTTGATCAAGTTTTCAAGATATTACAGGAGAACAGGTAGCGTGAGTAGAGATGAACTATTTCCACTGGTTGAGCAATCTTAAGAGTAGGGAGTCTAGCCTTAGATTTTGAGCTCAGTTTTTTAAGGAGTGAAGATGGGAAACATTTTGACGTGCAAAGGAATTCTCTTCAGTAAACTGTTAAATTGTAAATCTTAAATGGATAGATTCTGTTAACCAAAGTCATTAAGGGATATGGGGGAAAAAGATGAGCCTATGGAGCTGGGTCAGAAATCAACGAGGTCTGATTGAATGGCAGTAGAACAGGCCGAAGGAGTTATCAGGCCCAACGCCATTCCTGTGTTCCTAACCAAAACTTATAATGCCTTGTTTGCAGTACGTTATGTAATCCCCGCACAAAAATTTCCAAACCACTCAAATGTTTGCCCAAAAAGGCAACACATTCCATGGTTAAAAAGCAGTTGCGCCGTCAAGAAAATATCAAGCATTAAACTGCAATTATACTTTTTGAAACAGGGGCAACATATTCTGAACAGGAAATGTTTGCTTGATTGCAGGCATTTGCAGGGGCAGGATTTTAAAAAAACAGAACTTCTTTCAATTGTGTTTTTTTTTTTATAAAAGAAAATTGGTAACATATCAGTGATTTAACTTAATCTTTTAAAAATAGTGGAAAATATCTCGTATGCCACCTCCATCTATCAGAGGGTCGCCTAACCTCCAAAAGCCTTACAGCTAATGCTTCCAAGCTGAAGGTTTCCCTGAATGCATTTGTTTTTTTGAATCCCCATTAGTCTATTTAGGTGTCAGCCCTGGCTCACTTGGTAGCACTCCTGCCTCTTCAGAAGGTTGCAAGTTCAAGTGCTTCTCCTGAGACTTGAAGACAAAATCTTGGCTGATGCTCTTGTGCGCTACTAAAGGAATGCTACATAGATTTTTGGATGAGATATTAAACTGAGGATCTGCCTGTCCCCTCAGCTTAGATGAAATGGATTGCATGACACCATATTGAAGAAATGTAGAGAGCTCTCTCTGCTGCTCTTTCTAATATTCAATCCTCAGCTAATGTCAATAAAAAACTGATGTATTGGCAGCCTTCCATCTCACGAGCCAACTCAGTGTTACACATTGCATATACCCACTCTGGCAAGGTAATCTCTGCTGCAGATGAAGACATTGGGCTGAGAAAGTGTAGGGTTTGCTGCCCTCTGTTTTTCCTGGGCTCTCCCCTTGGCCGTCCAATATTTCTGTTTCATCTCTTCCAATGCCCTTCCAGTCAGTCTACCGAGGTCACAGCTGTTGGCAACATTCTCCCAATTGACTGTGTCAGTATCCAGAAAATTCATATTTTACTTGTAAATGTCCTTTTGGTGGAGGTATGGATGCCGAGGAGGTCATCGCCCAGTGGCCGGTTCACCATTGAGATGGTATTTGGGTAAACAGTCGTCACCCCCTGCATTGATCGTGGCCAAGACAGTACAGACAGCTTTGACTTAGCAATGGGTGTGTGCTACTCCAGGATCTACAGGTTGGGGATGACCTCGTCTTACAAAGCGATGCCGGGGATATGACCGAGATGACAAATATGGAAGCCATTCAGCCTTTCCCTTGCCTAACATTTGTTGTCCAGGTCTCACTAATGTTGAGGAATGTGCTGAGGATGCAGGCTTTGTACACTTGTTCTTTAATATTCCTGTCAGTTTGCTGTTAATCCACACACCTTTGATGTTCTTTTCTTTAAATTTGTTTTCCAAATTAAAGGGGGAATTTAGTGTGGCTAATCCACCTGCCGTGCACATCTTTGGGTTGTGGGGGTGAGACCCAAGCAGACACGGGAAGAATGTGCAAACTCCACATGGACAGTGACCCGGGGCCGGGATTGAACCCAGGTCCTCGGCGCCATGAGGCAGCAGTGCTAACCACGGCACCATTGTGTTCTGACCAATATTTATCCCTCAAATAACATCACTAAACTGATTGTCTGGCTGTTATTTCATCGCGGTTTCTGGGACCTTGCTCTATGCAGATTTCCTACATTACAAAAGTGAAGTATTGAACTGATTTTGAAGTACTTTGGAAGGTCTTGAAGTCATGAAAGGTTCTGTATAAAATGCAGGTTCTTTCTTTTATTTAAGAATATAATGAAAGCGCACAACAGGAACAGCAGGCGCAATCCTACAGCCATGCTGCGTCAGAAAAGCAGCTTGCCTCGACGCAGCGTGACTATTGAAAACCAGGAGACCCCGCTCCCGGGCTCGCAATGCCTCACAAGATTCAGGGCAATCTCACGAGACGTTGAAAGGAGAATCCCGCCCACAATGGCCAGGTTCACTTTTTTTTAGCAAATCTGCATATTTGAGCAGTGCAGTAATAATAATAATAATAATAATAATAATCTTTATTGTCACAAGTTGGATTACATTAATATTTCAATGAAGTTATTGTGAAAAGCCCCTCGTCGCCACATTCCAGTGCCTGTTCGGGTACAGAGAGAGAATTCAGAATGTCCAATTCCACTAACTAGCACGTCTTTCGGGACTTGTGGGTGGAAACCGGAGCACCCGGAGGAAACCCACACAGACATGGGGAGAACATGCTGAACGGCGCTCAACTGAGGTCTCTGAGGCGAAGGAGTTGAATTCCAAAGCCTCAGCAATCTACACATTAGAGTGGGGCTACCATGGACGGCACAGTGGTTAGCACGGTTGCTACGGTACTTGTGGAGGTCTCCCAGTGGATCGGAGGCCCTCAGCTGCATGCCCTTTGGGCAGGGTGGTGCCCTGGCACTGCTGGTGCCAGCCTGGCACTGCCATGGTGCCCAGTGGCACTGCCAGGTTGCCACTGCCAAGCTGGCATTTATGCACGCATGCAATCAGGCCAATGACCCTCACATTTTGCATTCGGCTGGGGGGGGGGGGGTCAGGGATTGTTTCGAGGGCCTCGGAGATCAGGATGCCATTTTAAAATGGTGTCCTGATGTCTCACTACAATGGGGAGTTCCGGCGAGCGGAGTTCCCCACTGCAAAAATGGGGCTGTGCGGCCTTGATCGCGCGTTCCCCGTTCAGGCCCCTTATTCAATACAAGTCGCGTTGAATAGCCATGTGTTTCTTGGCACTGCGAGTGCCGGGAAACATGCGGCTAAACGCACTTGCGAGGGGACTTTGTTCCCTTTTGGGAGAATCGAGCCCAGCAAGTGATAGTCATTGTTTGATTAGCATATTCCTATTGTTACTATTATTAATACCAAACTGAGGCAAGAAAGTATAACAAATTATGACTATAGATAACAGAGCAGGGTGGGATATGGCAGTAAATTAGCATGATTTGTAAAATTTGAATTATTGTCTGATGGAAGAAAGCGTAATAGTGAAAACTGGTAAGATTTTAAAATGGAGTGTGGGCCATGGTGTGTAGCTGCAGAAATCATTCCTCAAAGCAGTACAAGATAATGCCACAAAATAAAATAAAACAAATCCTCAGGGGAAATGTTGAACTAGTACTTGACCTTTGTTAGGCTCCAGTCGGAATATAACCAATAGCCTTGGGCAAGCCGTGATAGGAAGGATGTTAAATCATTGGCAAGGGATTTACCGGATGTTACCAGGAATAAGAAGTTAAGAGTATTTTTAATTCATTTGTGGGCTATGGACCACCAGAGTCAGTGTTTAGTGCTCATCCCCAAGACAGTGATACAACTGAGCTTGCAGGGGCTACCTCAGAGAGAAGTTTAGAGGTAACCATTTGGGTGTGGCTCTGGAGTCATATTGTAGGGCAAACCAGTTAAGGAAGAGTAAGTTTCCTTCCCAAAAGGAAACTGGTGAGCAGATTGAGATTTTTTATTTTTATTAAAAGATAATCTGATAGCTTTATAGTTACTACCACCAGTTTCTTTTTCCATTTCAGACATGGAAAATCAGGACAAATTATAATAATATTCAGGCTCTGTTTGGAGAACACTGCGCAAAGCTAGAAGGAAAACTTCAAACCCCGGAAGCAGGGCACCACTGCTAAGTGACAGAAGGCCTGGCCAAACTGCAAAATATTGTTTACAATTTTTAAAAAAAAAGTTTCTGAAGATAGACAGTTGTGCAATTAGGTCCAGGAAGCAATTAGTGGCTGCTGCCCATCAATTACTGAGAATTTTGGTCAGAGTTCCTGTACACAAGGGCTAGCCCAGTGCAATGCCAAATTAGATGTCATGGTGCTGCATCGCCAAATTTCTCTGCAGCAGTATGGTTGGTTGGGTTGAAAGATCTTGTAGAATTTGAGAGCGAATAGCTCATGGAACATCTTATCAATCAAAAATAAATTCCAATTTAATTACTGAAGAGGGGTGGGGGGGGGGAATAAACTCGTGTTCATGTGTATCACAAAGCTTTGGGATAACCAGAGTCAGACAGACAGGCAAAGAGATGAGACAGAAGTGGGGGGAGTTTGCACGTTCTCCTCGTGTCGGCGCGGGTTTTGCTCCGGGTGCTCCGATGTCCTACCCAGGCCCCGAAAGGTGTGCTGTTAGGTGAATTGGACATTCTGAATTCTCCCTGTATGTACCGGAGACTAGGGGCTTTTCACAGTAACTTCATTGCAGTGTGCTAATGTATGCCCACTTGTGACAATAAAGATTATTATGCTATGACGGTCAGAGAGGGGGTCAGTCCAGAATATGTCAAAACTGCAGTTAGTCCTGGCACAGCTATGCCAGTTTGGCACAGGCGTTTAAAACTAAATGCGAATGAGTGTATTTGAGATATTCATGAATAAAATGCAAAAAGCGGGCACCCTCCCTGGATTAAAAAAAAGACCCTGGATAAAAGAGCGGGTTCAATTCCAGGAAAACTATTAAATCTCAGTCGACTCCAATTGTTGATACTGGATAATGGTATCAAGGATATTATAATATTGTATATATCATATTGTGGACTACAATAAGAGTGCCTTACTGTACATTACAAAGGGGTCTTCTAATGAACATAAACAGTGCTTCCCATCCAAGCAACTTGCTATTCATATTTTCCAGTTATTCACCCATAGAACCCACCCGCAGAACTGCAGGGCGCACAAAAATCGAATATTTAAACAAACATTTTGCAGAATAATCACCTGAATTCTGGGGTCGACTTCTTCCTCCTCTGCCACTTCCAACTTGTCATTCTTTTTCGACAACCCGTCCATTTTGCTGCTTAATAATTTATATTTTACAGAAATATATATGTTTTTTAAACGTGTGACTGCAAACCGAAATGAGAAGACAAAAAAAAAAGGGGGGGGGTTAAGAGGGGAAAAAAGCAGGGCTACCAATTAAGACCGACTCGGCCACAACGCCGCTCTCCCCTCCAGGAGAAACATCTGGAATTCGTTCTCCAACTAAAACAGGCTCCAAGTCAACGAGGGAGCGAAAAGGAAAACTCGAGACGTTTTAGGACAACGATGTAAAAAAAAAATCCAGCGGATCGTTCACAACGCCAGACACCGCCCTCCCGGTTCCAGAGTCCTCAGAGGGAAAAGATTTCTAAATGTCCCTATCCGCACATTTGTGTGTGGAAATGAAAGGAGGTTCCGCTCTCACACAATAGGGAGGTTGTAGCGCTGCTGTTCCTGTCACTGGGGGTGCCTCTCTGCGCCGCTACTCCGCCCCTTCCTCTGGCTCCGCTCTTGTTCCGACCGCTTTTTGAGGAGGAGACAAGAGCGGGAGAAACCTTTCAAATCCACCCCCTTCCCCTCACAAACTGCCAGAGGAATGCAGCCAGCCGACCCTTCACATCATTTCTTCAACCACCCGGGACTATTTCTGCGAAATGTTATTTTATTTTTTAAAGTTTTTTTTTAAATAACGGGCTGCTATTGCATCACCCACCATGGCCTCCTCTTTAATGCAATGCAACCGGGGCTGCTGATTCGGAGAGGTGTGTGTGTGCCGGGGAATTATCTGCTGTTGCAAGCCGGGGTTGGATCAAGCGTTGCTAACTCGGCACCGTGTGACGCTCACTCGCTGTGGAGCCCGAGTCAGAAGGTGGCGGGGTCGAATCCCGCTCCGGAGACTTGACACGACCCAGGTAGCGGATGGGGATCGTGAAACCAAGGCCCTCCCCTCCCATCCTCTCCTCAACTGGGTATTGAAAGATTGCCTGGCACCAGTTTGAAGAAATTGGAGTCTTCATTAACTGAGTTGCCTTTGCGAGCCTCTCTTCTGGGTCTGGGTCTTGTGACAGCTGCTTGAAATGAAACAGACTCCATCTAGCTCTATATCACAAAGCCAGCAGGGGCAGCGGCCTTTCATTCCATCATTCCAGGCTGGAATGAGGCACCGAGCAGAAGTAGAAAAGCAATTAGTATTCACTGTCTCAGTTCCTCCCTGGATTCACTGTATTAATGAAAATGTAGACTTTACAATGCACACGCACAGTGCAGAATATCAGAGTTCAGAGAGTGTAGTTTGCTAAAGATCTTGCTTGTGGTGACACTTGTGGTGACACCATGCAATTAATTATCCGTACTTCAATAGTAAAATGGTTTGTATTGGGAGTAAGGCATTCTACAATAGGAGCTAAATTGTTAATTTCCTTTAAACCTTTGTCGAAACCCTCTTTTGAGGTTGCTAATATTAAAAATGCACATGCCAATCATCCAACAAATAATCTTTATTGTCACAAGTAGGCTTACATTAATACTGCAATGACATTACTGGGGAAAAACCCTACTCGCCACATTCCAGCGCCTGTTCGGGTACAGGGAGAAGTCAGAATGTCCAATTACCTAATAGCAGGTCTTTTGAGACTTGTGGGAGGAAACCGGAGCACCTGGAGGAAACCCATGCAGACACGGGGAGAACATGCAGAGTCCGGACAGACAGTGACCCAAGCTAGGAATCGACCCTGGAGCTGTGAAGCAACAATGTTAACCACTGTGCTACCATGCCCCGAGGGGTGAGATTTTGTTTGAGTGAGAAATATTACCATTAATTCAACACAAGGTACTGAAAAACTGACAATTAAAAGTGCCTTGATTGAATCATTTCCTCAGTTAATTAGACTCCCATCACTTTCAACAACAGCAATTTGCAGTTATATAGCCTCTTTAACATAATAAAATACCCCAAGGTTACAGAAGTATTATAGCATTAAACCTTACATGGTGCTATATAAGGGTATATTAGGATAGGTGACCAAACGTTGGTCAAAGAGGTAGGCTTAGAGGAATGTCATAATGGAGGAGAGAGGTTCACTGACTCACAATTCTTCAGTGGATTTGTGTTAACCTGTGAACCTATTGGTAAATCTCACTGGCAGGAAGAGAACTAGCAGGTGCACTTGATTTGTAATTCTATTCAGTTGACAATGGAACTTTTATGAAATTCAAAGAAAAACACAGACTCAGTAGGTCAATTTATGTGTGTGCCCTGACTTCAAAAGCAGTCTAGACTGAGGAGTCAGTAGTTCCTTTAGACATCTCGAAAGGTTCTGTGCAAAGTAGATGCGAACAACAGCAATTCACATTTTAAAAAAAAACATGTCTAGGACTCTCTTGCTGCTTGTGGGTGAGAGACAGAAACAAGACTTAATGGATCCAGGGTGGCTCAAGGATCGATTCCAGGCTTGGATCACTGGAGTCTGCATGTTCTCTCCATGTCTGCGTGGGTTTCCTCCGGGTGCTCCGGTTTCCTCCCACAGTCCAAAGATGTGCAGGTTAGGTGGTTTGGCTAAATTGCCCTTAGTGTCCAAAAAAACAAAGGTTAGGCGGGGTTATGGGGATAGGGTGGAGGCTTGGGTTTAAGTACGGTGCTCTTTCCAAGGGCTGGTTCGACTCGATGGGCCGAATGGCATCCTTCTGCACTGTAAATTATATGGTTCAGTGGTGAATGGTGGGAGAGATGGCACAGGGCAATCATGTGATTGAGGTCCACAGAGGGGGAGAAAATCAACATTTGGGTATAAGTGGAGTTGGCGATGGGGTTCAGTGTGAGCTTTGCAACGAGATGAACACAATCCGAGAAAAGGGAGCCATTAACACTTACTCAACAGCCCAAGACTGGATGTTGTCCAGATTTTGCTGCATCTGAGCCTGGGCTGTCTTTTTATCTCGGGGATTATGAATGGAGCCAAACACTATGCAAACATCAGGGAAAGGTCAATTTCTGGAGACATTGAACGAAAACTAAATTGGACTTGCCATTCAATGTCATAGCTACTTGAACAGATTAAGAATTCTGCGGCGAGTGGCTTATCTCCTGACCAACCAAAGCCTCTCCACAATGCACAAGTCAGGAGCGTGATGGAGTGCTCTGCACTTGCCTGGATAGGCTGCAGCTTCAACAACTACTCATCCATCTGTCATTTTCCACATTGATTCTCACAATACACAAAAAATTGTTTCCATATATATACATATGTATATATATTCATAAATACCTCGTCATTTTATCTAATGTGCCAAACCTTTCTGCAGTATCTCGGGAAATTGAACACAAAAAGAAAATAATACAAACAGCAGACAAAGCAGAATTTCAAAATGCTATATTTTATTCCCAGAATGTGGGCATCTCTGGCATAGGTAGCATTTATTAGCCACACCTATTTGTCCTTGAAACACTGCAGTCTTTGTGATGCAGGTGCTCCCATAGTGCTGTTAGGTAGGGTCACAAGTTCAGTGTTCATCACAGGAGGCAATTTGACCCATCGAGACTGTGCCGGCTCTCTTCATGAGCCATTTTGTCAGTCCCGCTCCCCTGCCTTTTCCCTGTACCCTGCAAATGTGCCATTCAGGTACTTATTGTGGTGGTATGAGAGGTAGTACGGTACCTGTGATGCCGAGAGGCTATTGGTAGACAGACACTGGGTCCTGATTGGATCTGCCGCCTGCTGGCTCCACCCAGTAAGGCGGAGTATAAGAACCCGGGTTCTCCCAGCGGTCGCATTCTGTAACTGAGCTGCTGGGGAACAAGTCTGCTTAATAAAGCCTTTGATTGACTTCATCGCTTCTTGTCTCGTGAGTAATTCATTGTGCAACAATTTATTAAGCAGACTTAAAAAGACTATGGAGCTCCGGATCGCCCCGGAGTGTCTGCGAATCCGCCCCCATGCAGCAAACTCAGCGGCTGTATTTAAACACTGGCTAGCGTGCTTCGAGGGATACCTCCGAACGGCCCCCAGCCGGATCACAGAAGACCAGAAAATGCAGTTCCTGCATTCCAGGGTGAGCCCGGAGATCTACATGCTCATCGAAGACACGGAGGATTTCCCGATGGCGCTCACCATGCTGAAAAGAGTCTACATTCGGCCCGTAAACCAAGTCTACGCATGCCACCAACTCGCGATGAGACGGCAAATCCCCGGAGAATCGCTGGACGAGTTCTACAGCGCGCTGCTAATATTGGGAAGGAACTGCAACTGCCCATTGGTGACTGCAAACGAACATACGGAGCTCCTAATCAGGGATGCTTTTGTGGCAGGTATGACCTCAACCCAAATCCGCCAGCGACTGCTGGAGAGAGACTCACTAGGGCTCACGGAGGCACGGGCCCTTGTGGCCTCCCTCGATGTGGCCTCACAAAATGCCCGCGCTTACGGCCCCGACCGCGCGGCAGCCCCTTGGGCTCCGTGGACCCCCGCTGCGACCGACTCCCCGGCACCCCACATCCCCCCGCAAGCCTGCACGGCCGGAGCACCGGACCACCCGGGGGGGCCCCACTGCTATTTTTGCGGGCAGTCGAAAGACCCCCCGGCAGCGCTGCCCGGCCCGCTCGGCCATCTGTAAAATTTGCGGCAAGAAGGGGCACTATTCGGCGGCCTGCCAGTCCCGGGGGGACACCGCAATCTCCGGGGGAGAACGGGGAGAGCAGACTCACCCCACCCCCCCAACGATCCATGTGCGGCCAACAGGCGCCGCCATTTTGGGTCCCGGACTCCACGCGGGGAGGATGGGCGCCGCCATCTTGTGACCCTCCGGACACGTGCGATCCATGGGCGGGGCCATTTTGTCCGCCCCCGACTGCGATCCATGGACGCCGCAATCTTGGCTAATAGCCAAGGACCCCAGCATGGACGTCTCCACGGGGTCTGAAGAAAATGCCCCGTGCAGCAACCACGACTGGCTTCGGTGACCCTGGACCAGTCGCAGCCACGGACGCTCCAAACGGCAACAACAATGGTGCTGGTTAACGGGTACGAAACGCCATGCCTGATCGACTCTGGGAGCACGGAAAGTTTTATCCATCCGGATACGGTAAGACGCTGTTTTCTTTCAATCCATCCACGTACCCAAAAGGTTTTCCTGGCAGCGGGATCCCATTCCGCAGAAATCAAAGGGTTCTGCATCGCGAACCTAACAGTGCAAGGGAGAGAGTTTAAGAATTATCGGCTTTATGTCCTCCCTCACCTCTGTGCTCCCACTCTCCGAGGGTTAGATTTCCAATGTAACCTCCAGAGCTTAACGTTCCAATTCGGCGGCCCTATACCCCCACTCACTATCTGCAGCCTCGTGACCCTCAAGGTTGAACCGCCTTTCTTGTTTGCAAACCTCACCCTGGATTGCAAACCCGTCGCCACGAGGAGCAGACGGTACCGCGCCCAGGGCCGAACGTTTATCCGGTCTGAAGTCCAGCGGCTGCTGAAGGAAGGCATAATCCAGGCCAGCAATAGTCCCTGGAGAGCCCAGGTGGTAGTTGTAAAGACCGGGGAGAAGCAGAGGATGGTCGTAGACTATAGTCAAACCATCAATAGGTACACGCAGCTAGATGCGTACCCTCTCCCCCGCATATCCGACATGGTCAATCGGATTGCACAATACAAAGTATTTTCTACCGTGGACCTTAAGTCCGCATACCATCAGCTCCCCATCCGCCCGAGCGACCACAAGTACACGGCCTTTGAGGCAGATGGGCGGCTCTACCACTTTTTAAGGGTCCCATTTGGCGTCACTAATGGAGTCTCGGTCTTCCAACGGGAGATGGACCGAATGGTTGACCAGCACGGTTTGCGGGCCACGTTCCCGTACCTCGACAATGTAACCATCTGCGGCCATGACCAGCAGGACCACGACGCCAACCTCCGCAAATTCCTCCAGACCGCTAACGCACTGAACCTCACCTATAACGAGGGAAAATGCGTGTTTAGTACCGACCGTCTAGCCATCCTTGGCTACGTGGTGCGTAATGGAGTGATAGACCCCGACCCTGAACGCATGCGCCCCCTTATGGAGTTCCCCCACTGCTCCAAAGCCCTGAAACGCTGCCTGGGCTTCTTCTCTTAATACGCCCAGTGGGTCCCCCACTACGCGGACAAGGCCCGCCCGTTAATTCAGTCCACGACCTTCGCCCTGTCGACAGAGGCCCGCCAGGCTTTCAGCCGCATCAAAGCGGATATAGCAAAGGTCACGATGCATGCAATCGATGAGTCCCTCCCCTTCCAAGTCGAGAGCAACGCATCCGATGTAGCTCTGGCGGCCACTCTCAACCAAGCGGGCAGACCCGTGGCCTTTTTCTCCCGGACCCTCCACGCTTCAGAAATCTGCCACTCCTCAGTGGAAAAGGAAGCCCAAGCCATAGTGGAAGCTGTGCGACATTGGAGGCATTACCTGGCTGGCAGGAGATTCACTCTCCTCACTGACCAACGGTCGGTAGCCTTTATGTTCGATAATGCACAGCGGAGCAAAATCAAGAACGACAAGATCTTGAGGTGGAGGATCGAGCTCTCCACCTATAACTATGAGATCTTGTACCGTCCCAGAAAGCTGAATGAGCCGTCCGATGCCCTATCCCGCGGCACATGTGCCGACGCACAAGTAGACCGCCTCCAAGCCCTCCACGAGCACCTCTGCCACACGGGGGTCACTCGGTTCTACCACTTTGTGAAGAACCGCAACCTCCCCTACTCTGTTGCGGAGGTCCGAACAGCCACCAGGAACTGCCAAATCTGCGCAGAGTGCAAGCCGCACTTTTTCAGGCCAGATAGAGCGCACCAGATAAAGGCTTCACGAACCTTTGAGCGCCTCAGTCTGGATTTCAAAGGCCTCCACCGACCGCAACACGTACTTCCTAAACGTGGTGGACGAATACTCCCGTTTCCCTTTCGCCATCCCCTGTCCCGACATGACTGCGGCCACGGTCATTAAAGCCCTCTGCACCATCTTTACACTGTTCGGTTTCCCCGCATACATCCATAGCGATAGGGGGTCCTCCTTCATGAGCGACGAACTGCGTCAATTCCTGCTCAGCAAGGGCATTGCCTCGAGCAGGACGACCAGTTACAACCCCCAGGGAAACGGTCAGGTAGAGAACGGTACGGTCTGGAAGACCGTCCTACTGGCCCTACGTTCCAGAAGTCTCCCAGTTTCCCATTGGCAGGAAGTCCTCCCGGATGCCCTCCACTCCATCCAGTTGCTGCTGTGTACCACAACTAATCAAACGCCTCACGAGCGCCTCCTTGTCTTCCCTAGGAAGTCCTCCTCCGGAACGTCACTTCCGACCTGGCTGGCAGTCCCAGGACCCATCTTGCTCCGAAAGCATGTGCGGGCGCACAAATCGGACCCGTTGGTCGAGAGGATTAATCTTCTCCATGCAAACCCCCAATACGCCTATGTGGCATACCCCGATGGCCGACAGGACACGGTCTCCCTGCGGGACCTGGCGCCCGCCGGAACCACCCCCCCCAACACCAATCACCCCCTCCCTCCCGCCGGCGCACCCCACGGCCGCTCCCTTCCCGGGTGGATCGGTCCTCCTCCCGTGCCCGCCCAGGAGTAGTGAAACAGGAACAAACAGCGCGACGCTCCCAGAGATGACAGTGCCCGAGCCAGTACCTGCACCACCACCAGGGCTGAGACGATCGACAAGGACGACCAGGGCACCCACTCGACTCATGGAATCCGCGTGACAAAGCAAAACCTGTAAATAATTCAATAGCCCAGTAAAGCGGCAGTGTAAATAGTTCACCGTTGAGATCGATGCATAGCACTGTGTTAAGATAGTTCCAGTACCAGCTTTGTAAACCCCTACCACCATGCGACCCACCACCCCGCCGGGTTCTTTTTTAACAAGGGGTGAATGTGGTGGTATGTATTAGGGGTAGTACGGTACCTGTGATGCCGAGAGGCTATAGGTAGACAGACAACTGGGTCCTGATTGGATCTGCCGCCTGCTGGCTCCACCCAGTAAGGCAGAGTATAAGAAACCGGGTCCTCCCAGCAGCCGCATTTTGTAACTGAGCTGCTGGGGAACAAGTCTGCTTAATAAAGCCTTTGATTGACTTCATCTCTTCTCGTCTCGTGAGTAATTGATTGTGCTACACATATCTAATCACCTTTTGAAAGTCACAATTAAATCTGCCTCCACCAATCTTTCAGTGAGTGATTCCAGATCGTAACCACTCAATGCATAGAATATTTTTCCCATGTCGCCTTTGTTCTTTTGGCAATCATCATAAATCTATGTCCTCTAGTTCTTGACCCTTTTGCCATTAGAAACATTTTCTCTCTACGTATCTACTCTGTCTAGATCACTCATGATTTACAACACCTCTACTAAATTTCCTCTCAACTTTCTCTTCAGCAAGGAGAGGTAGCCCAGCTTCTCCAATTTATCCACATGGCAAAAGACCCTCATCCCCGAGACTATTCTCATAAATCTTTCCTGCACCTTTTCTATAGCCTTCACATCCTTCCTAAAGTGTGTTGCCAAAATTGAACACATATTCTACCAAACCAGCATTTCTTTTAAAAGATTAAAGCAAATTACTGCGGATTCCGGAATCTGAAACACAAACAGGAAATACTGGACAACCTCAGCAGGTCTGACAGCATCTGTGGAGAAAAAAGAGAGCTAACGTTGCGAGTCTGGATGACTTTTGTCCCTTTACTCTTCAGAGATGCTGTCAGGCCTGCTAAGATTGTCCAGTATTTTCTGTTTTTGTTTCTTGTAAAAGTATATTTATTGAGGTTTTACATTTCAAAGAATAACACAACAAAAGTACAAAATAATGCAGCACCATAAGCAAAAAGAAGAAAATGGCTTAACATACATGGTACAGAACGGAACAGGAGAACAACATCACAACTGGCTATATACCATCACTAGACAGAACATATAGCCTGACCAGGAACTGAGGGAGGAACAGGATAAAGTCAGGAAAGCATGGTAAAATGGTGCATGTCTGCCCAGTGTTGCGCGTTTTAGCCTTAGTTTAATTGCTCTAATTCTGTCACCTTTGCTCTTGAGTCGCCAGATATCTTTCTGATACCGCCACGTGGTTCAAGTCCGAATAATGATTAATAATCCAACACACCGCTTAGTAAGAGTTAAATCAACGCTCATTTATTATATACAGCAATCAATACTTATACATTAATTCTATCTCTAAGCTACTTCCTACAACTAACAGGCCAATACTTAACTTTGGAAATGGCCCACCAGGTCAGGGAAACGAATGGCCTTTCAAATGGGTTCTGAGCCTGCGGGATTCAAAAGCTGGTACAGGTCGATAGTCAGGAGTGTCTATCTCGTAGCGATCATTGGAGTAAAACTTATGTTCTCTTGCGGCTGTTGTAGAAGGTCAGCAGAAGGGTCTCGAAGGGTGCGGAGAGGAGAAGAAGGGTCGATTTGAACTTGGCCCCTATTCTTATAGTCCCCAGGGGCTTCCCGCCTCTCGGGGTGGACCTTGTACCTGGTTCCAAATGATTGGACTTGGTCCCAATTACTTGGTTCGATATTCTCCAATGCTGGAGTGATTCCTTGATCGAGGGTTGGTCATTTACCTCTCTTTGTGTCAGCTCCTGCTGGCGCCGAAAGGTCTGGGTTGGCTTTGTGTGTCCATTTTGTATCAATTGTTCCCGGGGATTGCTGATTAATATGCAGGTGGCTGGGGTGTTGTTATGTTGATGGCTGCAGGTATCGATTCGGTCTGGCTTCCCTAGAGGCGAATACACTGTTTTACCTGCAGCTGTCTGTTTGAGTCCTGTTGGCTGATTTTCCCATCAGCCTCTTCCGTTCGCCATTTTAAATCGGGGTTTGGCCATTCTAATCGGGAGTTAGCCATTTTAAGCGGCTACACCAGGCTGCACAAGTCCACAATCAACACAAGAAATCAGGATACTTTTCCCATGGCATGATTGGGCGCACACCAATGTACAATTCCCTCGACTCCAGCAGTGCCAAAGGCATCAAACACCCATCACAGCCTCCTCCCTTTGGATATCAGGCCCATCTGCGCCCATGTACGAGCCAAGAATGGATTCATCAGACCCACCCTTACA
Source organism: Scyliorhinus torazame (assembly GCF_047496885.1). Lineage (NCBI taxonomy): Eukaryota > Metazoa > Chordata > Chondrichthyes > Carcharhiniformes > Scyliorhinidae > Scyliorhinus > Scyliorhinus torazame. The sequence goes on from NC_092712.1 coordinate 290,488,709, forward strand.
GTAACAAAAGAAAATACACTAAAACCCCAGTTCTAAGGGGAGCTACTTACCACACAACGCAGCAGAACCCCAATCCAGGCCCACAGCAGAACCAAAATCATTCCATACAATTGTGGAGAGGGCACCGACAACAACAAATTCAAATGATCTAACCTTCAAGGCCCTCCCAGAGGAGAAAAAGAAGCAAGGAAGTACTAGAACTACCAGAACGAACCCACGAGATAACAAGAGCTAGGGGTGCACATCTCCAAAAATCTGTCCTGGTCCACCCACGTCGACGCTACCACCAAGAAAGCACAACAGCGCCTATACTTCCTCAGGAAACTAAGGAAATTCGGCATGTCCACATTAACCCTTACAAACTTTTACAGATGCACCATAGAAAGCATCCTACCTGGCTGCATCACAGCCTGGTATGGCAACTGCTCGGCCTAGGACCGCAAGAAACTTCAGAGAGTCGTGAACACCGCCCAGTCCATCACACGAACCTGCCTCCCATCCATTGACTCCATCTACACTTCCCGCTGCCTGGGGAAAGCGGGCAGTATAATCAAAGACCCCTCCCACCCGGCTTACTCACTCTTGCAACTTTTTCCATCGGGCAGGAGATACAGAAGTCTGAGAACACGTACGAACAGACTCAAAAACAGCTTCTTCCCCACTGTCACCAGACTCCTTAATGACCCTCTTATGGACAGATTTCATTAACACTACACCCTGTATGCTTCATCCGATGCCAGTGCTTATGTAGTTACATTGTATATGTTGTGTTGCCCTATTATGTATTTTCTTTTATTCCCTTTTCTTCCCATGTACTTAATGATCTGTTGAGCTGTTCGCAGAAAAATACTTTTCACTGTACCTCGGTACACGTGACAATAAACAAATCCAATCCAATCCAATCCAAGTGCTAGGATTCAACCTAGGCCCCAAGCGTCCATGAAGCACACACCAAGAGGGGAATAAGCCACTCAATCAATAAGAGGACATCTCACCACCTAGGGAGACCACAGAATAACCATCAAAACTAGGACTAGGACAAATACTCCAGCCCCAGCTGAGTGGGACACCGTCTTGAGAAGAGGATAAACATACCCACAGAACCTCCGGTGCACCCTAAGAACTGACACCCCAGCCAAGCCCGCACCCTTCCAACCCCATCCAGGGCAATACACCATCTTCACTTATATTAAGAAGAGAATACTTACACCAGCCCCAGGCAAGAGGGGTTCCACCCTGGGAAAAAGACACCCAACAAATGGGCGGCCTGGGAGGGAGGGCCGAATCCGTCCTCTCTGGCATCACCATGTGGTGACCCGCAACCACCCCCCACCTTCTCCCACCCCCAACCACCGGGCCAGACCAGGATAAGAACCAGCACCACGCTCACCCAGAAAAGAATAAGAGAAACAACCCCAGGGAAGGAACGCCCGATCCAACTCAAAGTGACTACCATAGCAGAAAGGATATCTAAAGCAGTCCCTGTCCCCAACAGCCCACCACCATAACCAATCTAACTTCACTAAACTTCTCATTCTCGTAGTTCGAGGGAAAATAAGGAGAGAGATCCAGTGGAGGATCAGACCATCAGAACCACCCAAAAGAGAAAAAGAACTAGGACTACCAGAACTAAACCAACGGATACCAAAAGATCAGGACCCAACCCAGACCACACACTCTCCTGAAGGCTGCCAAGCGCCCACCAATCATCCGCTCAATCTCCATGCACAGTCCCCCATGCACCCGGGAAGCAGAACTCAGCCTTCCAGGACACCCCCTGCAGGCACTCCCGAAAGGGACACCCCAAGCTTCCAAGGGCCACAGGATAATAGCCACAGCACCAGACCTGGCCTAGCCCAGCACCACCCGAAACACAAGAAACGATACCCCCAGGACCTCCAGTACATCCCAAGAACCTACACCACTGCCCGCATCCTCCCAACCCCATCCAGAGCAATGCACGATCTTCACCCATATTAAGAAGAGGATAATTACAGCAGCCCCAACCGAGGGGGACCCCACCTCCTGGGAGGGAGGGCTGGCTCCCTTCTCCTTGGCACCACCAGGAACCAGCACGCCCCCCCCCCCCAAATCAGGATAAGAGCCAACACAATGCTCACCTAAATTAAGAAATGAAGAGAGAATACAAAAGCCCCAGGGAGGGAAGACTGGCTCAAGACACCCATCATCACAGGTAGGATACCCCGAACAACGCAACAACCAATCACAATTACTGATCCCACCTCAGCCAGCGCCAATATTAAACATCACACTCTTATAGTTCAAAGAAGGAGCGAAGAGAGAGACCCAAATGGAGAGAGAAAAACCTCAACTTCAAGGAAGAGTCAGAAGGAACCCAGTCCTCCCCAGGATAAAATTTAAAATCTACCCCAGCCGCTGAAGGATGAAAACACAAATTCTTAAATTCAAAAACATAAAAGAAAAACAAAACAAATAATTCCCCCCCCAAAAAACCCCGAAACGGTTTAGCTCTGACTGGGGGAGGGGGGGGTCTATCGTCAAACTCAAACTCAATGAGGACAAAATTACACCTCCAACCCCAAACCACCACTCATCTTTATAAACAAGATGGGGGAGTCACTAGATTTGGACGTGCTTTTGAAGAAGCCTTGGTGAGTTGCTGCAGTGCATCCTGGGTGTCTGCCCTCACAGATCCTGCATACTTTATGCTGCAGCAGCAAAAGCATTCATTTTGCTGATCTGAAGTGTTCATGTGCAGGAATCAGAAGTAGAATTGGGCTGGGATCGGATACTGGGTTTAAGAGTGCCTCATTCCCCAATAATTGGTCGTTGAATACATTGTCGCATTTATATGACTGATCAGCATATTAATGCAAAGTATATTTGATTACTGAAAATACTGGAACACAAGAAGAACTAAAATGTTCCACATTTAGGCAGTGTTAAAATAATGTATCTAACAAAATTCTTTCCAGGTGCCCCAGTGTATTGATGTGCCAATTGAGTGCTTCAGCACCACTGATTACAACTGGTTTCTGTATTCTCTTACGTTATGAGGGCCAGATCAAGCAGAGGTTAAATAACTCTCCACTCGGAGGGAGAGGAGGAATGGCAATCAGTAGATTGATCAGCTCATTCTGTTCTTACAAGGCTCCAGAGCAATGGTGGCAACGGGTCAGCTGCCTGCCTCGGGGAACTCTAAACCAAGAAAGTAAATATTTATTTTAGAAGTCCCACAACACTGGTATGATCAAATCCACCCTTCAGGGATTCATCTCTGCCATTGCACAGTTCATTGCATTTTTAAAAATGGAACGGAAGGACATGCATTTGTGTGACGCCCTACAGCCAATGACATACCTTTCCAAGTGTATTCACTGCTGCAATGTGGAGAAATGTAGCAGCTTATTTGAACAGAGCAAGGCTCCACAAACAGCAATGTGATAATGACTGTGATAAATTGTTTCTGAGTGATATTGATTGAAGGATAAATATTGGCCAGGACACGATGAAGAGCTCCCTCTTCTTCCATGAATAGTGTCACCGGATCTTTTGGTGCGATTTAACGGGACAGAAACAGGGTCCCGTTTTGAGCATGTTTGGCGGGGTTTTTAATGCCGAGAATGACACCGCTATTTAATGGCATTTTGCTGTTTCCTTTGACCTCGGTGAGGAATGCCCTGATGAGGCTGCACTTATAATCATTTCCTGCACTGACAAGCTCAGCTCACCAGTGCACAGACTATTCGTGGATCGAGGCGCCATTTTTAAATGCCACCTTGATCTTTCAACCCCCCTCAGTCACCTCATAGTGGTCTCCAAATCCCTCCCCCACCTCACCTCACCTTTTAAGGGCAAGGCACCTCCAGGCCCTATGCCTTGTACAGGCAACCTGGCACCAGACACCTTGGCACTGCCAGCATGGCAGTGTCCCTGCCAATCTGGGTGGCACTTCCAGGTTGCCCAGGTGCTATGCCAAGGTGCCTGGGTGCCAGTATGCCACCCTGCCCAATGCAGCATGGTGGCACAGTTGTTAGCACTGCTGCCTCACAGTGCCAGGGATCTGGGTTCAATTCCGACCTTTTGTGACTGTGTGGAGTTTGTACATCTTCCCTGTGTCTGTATGGGTTTCCTCCGGGTTCTCCAGTTTCCTCCCACAGTCCAAAGATGTACTGGTTATGTGGATTGGCCATGCTAAATTTCCCCTTAGTGTCCAGGAATGTGCAGTTTAGGTTACGGGTATAGGGAGGAGTGTATCAGTCAGACTCGATGGGCCGAATGGCAACCTTCTACACTCTATGGATTCTATGATTCTATGCCTGACGACACAGGGGTCTATAATGGCCTGGGAGAATCCCAGGTGCCATTACGACTGGCCCACATTTGTCTGGACTAGTACTAAACAACGCTATGGCGAGGTCTCCCAGGCGCGGCTCTTAATTCCGGCCCTCAAGAAAATCCGGCGCAGATATATTTCAATGAGCCATTAAATATGTATACCTGGATCTCGCCCAATAAAGGCAAGATTCAGATCGCGACATCTCGTGAAACTCCGTTAAATCTCGCGAGGCATTTTGAGCATTGTGAATCTCATGAGAGGCTTCTCGTGAGATTAAACGGCCTCGTTGCATCACCAAGTCGGGTGCGACGAAGGCATTAAATCACGCCCTTTAGGTCTACAAGAGAGGGCAGGTGGAATCTCAGTTTAAAATCTCATTAGTTATAAAGATGGCGCCCCCCCCCCCCCGGCTCCCCTGCCCGCCGCACTCCTGATTCAGTCAAGGTGACCCCCCCCCCCCCCCCCCCCGCACTCCTGATTCAGTCTGGACTACGGTCTGAATTCTCTGAATAAAACAAACCCACAAACCTCTGACTCAAATGGAAGCATGCTACCACTGAGCCTTGACTGATAATGAAATGAAAATCGCTTATTGTCACAAGTAGGCTTCAAATGATGCTACTGTGAAAAGCCCCTAGTCGCCACATTCCGGCGCCTGTTCGGGGAGGCTGGTACGGGAATTGAACTGTGCTGCTGGCCTGCCTTGGTCTGCTTTCAAAGCCAGCGATTTAGCCCTATTACATGACACATGACAACAACTTATAGAATCATTTAACCTCTGTAAACAGAACAGGGCTGTGAATAGCACCATTAGATACAAATTGTTGAAGGACGCCTAGATTTCTAAATGTATTCCAAAGGCATTTGACAAAGTTCCACATGAAAGGCTATTAGTAAAACTCATAACAATGGGGAATTTAGGCTAAATCGTGGGAATTAATGAGTTCTTGAGAGTAAGGTACAAAACACAAAGTACCTGTTTTGAGATCTTCTCTTAGTTTGGGGTTGGACTGGAGATGGTGTAGGGAGGTGAATGAAAACACTGGGTTGGGTTTCTTGTCAGGAAAGTCTCTTAAATGCACCAAATAATTCAATAACCCTTTCACTTTAGCTCCTGTTAAGCAACAGTATATTGTTTAACCACCTATTTGACATCAAGGAATGGACCACCAGTGCATTTGGCCTATCAGTCAGTTCAGGTTATTTAACTATTTCTACTCTACCTTTCATTTAGAATGTACACATACTTCAAAGGGACAGAGTTAACTCTTTTATGGCATTCAAAGTCATTAACTGTTTATTTACTTAAGGATCAGAATTAGCATTATTTAAATATGCAAATTCTTAAATAGGGAGTGTTAAACGGCTGTGCAGTGGTGTTTAATATGGAGAAGTACTGACTCATCAGTTGAGGAAAGTGGTTGGTAGTCATGAGCAGAGGTTTGCTTGTCCATGTTTGATATGGAGCCATGGGATCCACAGTTGATGCTGAGGAAACCCATGGCATTCGTACTGTATACTAGTGCACCATCACCTCTAGTGAGTCTGTCCTGCTGGTGAGACAGAATTTATCTAGGATGGTGGAGTATGGAAAATTGGTTGAAAGGTATGATTCAGTGAGTATTACTATGTTCAGCAAGATGACTGGTCTGTGGAAGAGCTCATTCAACTTTTGGCACAAGTCTAGATGTTAGCAGAGAGGATTTTGCAGAGTTGGCTCAGCTTGGTGTATTTTTATCGTTTCTGAATCCAGTGACTAGTTTGGTGCCGGAGGTCGGATTTTACTTTTCTCTTAGTTTTCTTTCTGTGACTGCAGAATGGCATGTTCGTCTATATTTCGAAGGAAAGTTACAAGTCATTACAGTTCATTCCCTGCTGATTTGCATCCTCAAAGCACTCCAATAAATCTGATCAGTACCAAAGAGAGGATGCTACCTCTCCATTAATGAAACTAGCAACAAAGTTCTGACAGTTCAAAATCAGTTTCACAATTATTTGGAACTGTCCCAATAGGCAATTCCATTGAGCATTTTGAGCCTCTTGTCCTTATCCTAACAACTCAATGACCCCAAAGGTCATTAAACTTAAAATCAGCTGTTCAGAAGTAAAAGTAAATTTGCAAACAGGCTTTGCAGTGCATAACAGCTCTCATGTTCAACCTTCAATACTCTTCAATACCCTTCAATATCTAGATGATATTGTAGATGATAGTCAAAATAATTGTAATAAATGAGTAGAATATGCAATGGTTTAATTGCCTTTAAATTAATGAACAACATTGTGGTGTGCCATATAGGCCAGACCAGGTAAACACAGCAGATTTCCTTCCCTAAAGGATATTATTGAATGAGATGGGTTTTGGAGTCTTCTGATCATCATTACTGATACTAGTTTTGTATTCTAGATGGATTTAATAAATTAACTGAATGTAAATTCCCCAGCTGCTATTGTAGGATTTGAACTCAAAGTTTCCAGATCATTGGTCTGAGCTGTCAATACATAACCATTATGAAACTGTACCAGGAAATTATTTTAGTGGGCAGTTCTAAGGAGTGCTAAAGTAATAAGAGTAGCATCTTATTACCAGATATGCTCCGTCCGAATTAAATTAGTTCCCTGCATGTTTTCACATCTATCTGTTTGAACTAAGTCTGTCGACTGGTTTAAAAAAAATAACTTGATGTGTCTCATTCCCTGCTGAACTGCATCCCTAAAGCACAGCAATATTGCTACAACTTTCTTATTAGTAAAAACAAATAATCTTTTACATTCATGAAGCAAGCAAAACATTCTGACAGTTCAGGGTCAGCTTCGCATTATTTGGAACTGTTGACCCAATCGGCCTTTCAATTCAGCATTTTAAGCCTAAATTGTGTCCTTGGCCTAACAACTCTAACTCCAAAGGCTCTGACTAACTATGTCAGCTGGCAAGAGATAAAGGCAAATTTGCAAACAAGTTTTGCAGTCTATGTGGTCAGGCCCTTAACAGCGGGAGTGACAACAGCTTTCACCCTCGAAAGATTTTTATCCTTCAACACTCTTTAGATATTGCAGACAATGAGAATAAGAATTAGTCAAACATGCATTGGTTTTATTGCCTTTAAATTAAAGAATCATTACAAATGTTCAAACTATTGCAGTCATTCACCTGGATACCAAATAACCTTGCTATTATTAAGTAACACACAGGCAGGAACAGGAGAAAATTCAATGGAAGCCTCTTTACCATTATTCACATGCAGTGGCAGTGGGTGCCTGTCTTCATAAGCAGATTGGATAGAGAAACGTTTTGTTGACTGATTTTTAGGGGCCCAGAGGTCAACCAATCTCATTCTTCTCGATTGTCTGCTCCAGAACCAAACCAGATTGAATAAAACTATTAGACCATTCAGCCCCTTAAATGAGCCTGTCCCACCATTCATGGTTGATCTTTACATCAAATCTATTTACCTGCTTGAGCTGTCCCCTGATAACCTGACCAAACAAAAGTCTATCAATCTCAGTCTTGAAAGTTCCGATTATTCAATAATCCACAGCCCAGATTTTCACTGCGCTTCATGTGAAGAAGTTTGTCCTGATTTCATTCTTGAATGTATATACTTTTGATATTGTCTCCTTTTTTTAATAGTGAAATGAGGATCTGTCCCTAAAACAAAGGTTAATTGACACCTATCTGCGTGATCGATCGTAGTTAATCAGAAGTGAACAGAGAAAACAGATTTGATGGGCTTTAATTGAAACAAGTATGCACAACGCATTAACGTCATGAAGAAGATTGTGATATTTTGATAAGGGACTGAAATAGTTGTGTTTACCTTTGGTCTGCTGATGTCAGTATGAACTGGAAAAATGTAATCTGCTTCAACCAGTGTTTGTTCAATGTCAAAACATCTTAGTTGCTGCATTAATTCTTTTCATTACACAGTCATAGGGAGCATAGCACTAACATGGACTCCTTCGATTGAATAGCTGGCTTCCATGTTATAATTTCTGTAATAAACAAAAAAAATTCAAAATAGCTACTTTCCCAGTCATTTCAAGGGGCTTATCTGCTGATTCAAGAGACTGTTGGGAGCACTGCATCACCAACTGTTATAGATTTCTGCTGTATTCTGCAATATTAGTGGCATGAAAAGAAAGAATTGCATTTATACAGCGCTTTTCGTGAATGTTCCATGTCCCAAAGCACTTTTCAGCCACTTCAGTCTTTTTGAAGTGTGTTCATTGTTCTAATGTGAGAAATGTGACAGTCGACTTATGCACAGAAGGTCCCAGAAACAACATCATGGCACTAAAATAAGATATATATATTGGCCATGGCACCAGTGATGTCTCCGCTGCTCATCTTCAAAGTGTGCCATGTAACCTTTTTATATCCACCCGAGAGATTTGATGTCTCAGTTGAACGATGCCACCTCTGACTGTGCAGCACTCCCCCAGTATTACATGGAACATTTATAAGTACATAAATATATAGTAATACTCTTCTGATTAACTCTAACTGGGGGTTTCTTTTTGTGGCAGGCCATCTGAATATAGAGATTTTTTTTAATGCACAGAATTACTCGTTTTTTAAAGTATATTTATTATGATACATTGCCATAAGCAAGGATCAGGATTCAAAAAAATACAGAGCATACAGAGAGAAACAGGAGCCATCACCATTGGCTCGACACAGTCATTAGATATAAATAGGTACCCATACAGCCCACCAGTAACTGGGGGAGAAACAGGATGAGGCAATGAAAACTATGACAAAAGTGGTGCACACCCTTTTGCCCGCAGTGACTACAAGGATTCAGGATAAATTTTCCACGCCATTTTGGGTGCGCATACATCTCCACTCACACCCCCTTCCTCAAATCTCCACTGGCACCGACAACACACCAAAGTCTCTTCTCCTCGGATACCAGACCCAGCAGCACCCATGTAGGATCCAAGCACAGATTCTTCATGCCCACCATTACAAAAATTGAGGTACATGAAAATCCCAGATGCCATGAGCAATACCTGATGTGTTGGGTGTTCTGGATCACATACAGGTCACCAACACTTGAAGTAGTGCAACACTATTTTATTAAAAGGTTAACTATTTAAACATACTTGAACTGTGGGTAAATACGATACCAGCTTTAACTAAAGACCTTTGCCTTGTCCCAACCAATTGATGCACTCAGCACATGGTGAATGTCTGTGTTGCAGGTTGTGAGCTCTGTGCTCCTAGCTAGCTGCTCCTCGAATGAGCGGGAACTCTGATGCCCCCTGTCTTTATAGTGCATGTGCTCTCACTGGTGATTGGCTGCGGTGTATGTTGATTGTATGTTGATTGGTCCCACTGTGTGTCCATCAGTGTGTGTCTGCACCATGATATACTGGTGTATATTATGACATCCCCCCTTTTGTATAAAAAATGTGCCTGCGTGACAATAAATAGTGTGTGGTGAATGTTCCTGACTACGTGTGTGCGAAATATTTACAGGACTATGTACATAAAACTAAGCTATTTACATGGGAAGGTGCCTGGTGCAGAAAAAAACAGTGTGTCATACAAATAACGAGATGAACACTATATACAAACCTCTTGAACGATTAAACAGAAGAACAGAACAGACCAGAGAGTCCATTAGTGCAAAGTTCACAAAACAAGTCTCTGAGGTGGGCGACGAATTATGGTTGACCGCCTCAAGGGTGGGTCAGGAGCCACCAGCTGAGGAGCGGGCTGGACTGCGTCAGAGTGGGGAGGATGCAGAGTAACCGGAATCTCCGCATAGTCCAGGTCAGGGACGCCAGGAGGGCGTGGCACTGGCGGAGGATCATGTAGCGAGCGCAGAACGAGACGAAGGGCACGCCGATTACGGCGCAGAATGGAACCATCTGGTAGACAAACCAGGAACGAGCTGGGAGCCACCTGCCGAAGAACCACAGCAGTTGCAGAACAGCCACCATCCGGAAGATGGATGCGGACGTTGTCATCTGGAACCAGAGCAGGGAGATCAGCTGCACGGGCGTCATGAGCCGCCTAGTGCTGTGCACGAGACAATTGCATTTGTTGAAGGACCGGAACGTGGTGGAGGTCTGGGACGTGAATGGACGGCACCGTCGGCCTCAGGATGCGACCCATGAGCAGCTGGGCTGGCGACAGGCCAGTGGACAGTGGGGCCGAGCGATAGGCCAGCAGGGCGAGGTAGAAGTCGGATCCCGATTGGCAGCCTTGCAGAGGAGCCGTTTGACTGTGTGGACGCCCTTCTCCGCTTTGCCATTGGATTGGGGGGACAGGGGACTGGATGTCACATGCACAAAGTTGTACCTCCTGGCAAAGTTGGACCATTCCTGGCTTACGAAGGAGGGGCCATTGTCCAACATCACAGTGAGTGGGACGCCGTGACGAGAAAAGGTGCCCTTACAGGCACGGATGACTGCAGACGATGTGATGTCGTGCAAACGTACCACCTCCGGGTAGACTGAAAAATAGTCTACAATCAGAACATAGTCCCTGCCCAGCGCGTGGAACAGGTCGATGCCGACCTTGGACCAAGGGGACGTGACCAACTCATTGGGCTGTAGGGTCTCACATGGTTGGGACGGCTGGAACCGCTGACAGGTGGGGCAGTTGAGCACTGTGTTGGCGATGTCGTCATTGATGCCGGGCCAGTACACTGCCTCACGGGCCTGTCGGCGGCACTTCTCCATGCCAAGATGGCCCTCGTGTAGCTGTTCCAGGACAAGCTGGCGCATGCTATGCGGGATGACAATGCGGTTCAGTTTAGAAGAACCCCCTCTACTACCGCCAGATCATCTCTGACATTATAGAACTGAGGGCATTGGCCCTTGAGCCACCCATCTGTTAGGTGGCGCATGACACGCTGTGGCAAGGGGTCAGCCGCCGTCTCGCGGTGAATTTGGATGAGGTGTTCATCCGTGACAGGTAGATTGGAGGCCACGAAGGCCACATGGGCGTCAACCTGGCAGACGAATCCCGCTGGGTCAAATGGAGTGTTGACTGCCCTGGAGAGAGCATCAGCAATGATGAGGTCTTTGCCTGGGGTGTATACCAGCTGGAAGTCATATCGCCGGAGTTTGAGAAGAATACGCTGGAGACGAGGCGTCATGTCGTTCAAGTCTTTTTGTATTATATTGACCAGCGGGTGATGGTCGGTCTCGACGGTAAATTGGGGAAGGCCGTACACATAATTTGACGACACCGGTCAACAGGCCCAGGCACTCCTTTTCTATCTGCGCGTAGCGCTGTTCGTGGGGGTCATGGCGCGTGACGCATGTGCAACAGGGCCCATGATGAGGCCTCATTGCGTTGCAAGAGCACTGCCCCAATGCCAGATTGGCTGGCATCGGTCAAAATATTTGTCTCTTTCGCTGGATCAAAAAAGGCCAATACCGGGGCCGTGGTCAGTTCTCTCCATTCGCACTCGTGGGCAGGAAGCCATTGGAAGTCTGTCGTCTTCCTGACCAGGTTCCTGAGAGCTGTGGTATGAGAGGCGAGGTTAGGGATGAACATCCCTCAGAAGTTGACCATGCCCAGAAATCGGAGGACCACCTCTTGTCCTCTGGCTTTTTCATGGCTGTGATGGCAGCCACCTTATCCGCATCCGGCCGCACACCCAACTGGGAGATGTGGTCCCCGAGGAACTTGAGTTTCGTCTGGCCGAAGGAGCATTTGGCTCTGTTGAGGCATAGGCCCTGCTCCCGTATGCGTTTGAACACACGCTGGAAGCGACTGATATGCTCCTGCGGGGTGGTGGACCAAATGATTATGTCGTCAACATAGACGCGACCACCTTCAATGCCTTCCATCATTTGTTCCATGATCCTGTGGAATACATCTGATGCCGATATGATCCCAAATGGCACCCTGTTGTAACAATATCTGCCAAAAGGGGTGTTAAAGGTGCACAGTTTCCTGCTGGATCTGTCTAGTTCAATTTACCAGAATCCTTTCGAGGCGTCAAGTTTGGTGAAGAGCTTGGACCGAGCCATCTCGCATGTGATCTCTTCGTGCTTGGGGATTGGGTAATGCTCCCTCATTATGTCGCGATTCCGATCCTTTGGACCAATGCAGATTCTGAGCTCGCCGGAAGGCTTCTTTACACACACCATGGAACTGACCCAGTTGGTTGGTTCCGTAACTCTGGAGATCACTCCTTGGTCTTGGAGGTCCTGCAGCTGCTGCTTGAGGGGTGCTGGGACTCTGCGAGGTACATGCACCACAGGCATGGCGTTCTGTTTGAGTATGATCTTGTACGTATATGGGAGCGTGCCCATGCCTTCAAAGACGTTGTGGTGCTGGTCGATCATGGCGTTGAGTTGCGCCCTGAAGTCAGCATCCTGGAAGGCAAACGTGTCATCAGAAGAGAGAAAGTGAACTCTTTGAATGAGGTTTCGCAGTTTGCACGCCTGTGCGCCAAGCAGAGAGTACCTCGAGGAGCCCACGATCTCGAAAGGAAGGATGGCTTTTCGTGACTTGTGCGTCACTTCGAGCTGGCATGAGCCGGTAGAAGTAATGATGTTGCCATTGTAGTCCAATAGCTGGCAGGCCGATGGGAGAATGGTTGGTTTGACACGAAGGCTTTGGAAAGCCGACCACACCATGAGATTGGTGGAGGCACCAGTGTCCAGGCAGAATCGTATTTGGGACCGGTTGACCGTCAGGGTGGCACACCGCTCATCGTCTGGATCAATGCTGTATACAGACAGCGGCTGGTGTCTTTGCTTCGGAGACAGCCTGTTTGTCGTTACGACACCGACTCGAAAAGGCGCCTTCGGGTCCTCGGTGTCACTGCTGTGTGGGAGGTTGAAATCGGACTCGGGACCGTGGGTTGAATTGCCCGAACATTCCTGCGAGGCTGGCTGAAGCGATATGAATTGGAAGGCTGAGCTGCTCGACAGCAGGCAGCATGGTGGCCAAGTCTTCCACATCGGAGGCATTGTCAAGATTTTGCGAGGCATTGCCGCTTTAAATGGGTGGAGCCACAGTTGCCGCACGCCGTGACGTCAGCACGTTCGCTGCCCAACCACGCATGCGCGGTGCGGTCCTGCGTGGTGCGCACCTACGCATTACGTTCCTCCATGTCGCCGTCCCCTCGTTTGGTGCGTACAAGCGCGGGAGTCCGCGAAAAGCGCGCAAAATGGCCGCCCTCATCCAGGCTGAGGCCCTGGAGGTGTTCAATCACTTGGACCCATTCCGCCTCGTGTGGACCTTGCCGTGCCATTTCAGCCGCTTGTATATGGGAGTACCGACTGGTGGCATTTTTATGTAGGACACAGGTCTCTATGGCGGTCGCTAGGGTGAGTTGCTTTACTTTGAGGAGCTGCTGACGTAGGGGGTCCGACTGAACACCGAAAACAATCTGGTCGCGTATCATGGAGTCAGAGGTGGGCCCGTAGCTGCAAGATTGCGCAAGGATGCGGAGGTGCGTTAAAAAAAATTGGAAAGGTTCGTCCTTACCCTGCAAACGCTGCTGGAACACGTAGCGTTCAAATCTTTCATTCACCTCTACGCTGCAGTGAGTGTCAAATTTGAGGAGAACTGTCTTGAACTTTGTCTTGTCTTCGTCATCTGCAAAGGTGAGAGAGTTGAAAATATGGATGGCATGGTCCCTGGCTGTGGAGAGGAGGAGAGCAATCTATCTGGTGTCCGTGGCTTCGAGGTAGAGCTGGAAGCGCTGTTTGAAAATCTTCCATTTGGCCCCGAGGTTGCCGGCGATGCGGAGTGGCGGCGGTGGGCTGATGTTGTCCATGTTGCAGAATGACGGAATTTTGGCGGAAGGTAGATCACTTGCAGGTAGGTCTAAGAAGTGCTGGTATGCAACCACTCCTGATATCATGATGTGTTGGGTGTTCTGGATCACATACAGGTCACCAACACTTGAAGTAGTGCAACACTATTTTATTAAAAGGTTAACTATTTAAACATACTTGAACTGTGGGTAAATACGATCCCAGCTTTAACTAAAGACCTTTGCCTTGTCCTAACCAGTTGATGCACTCAGCACATGGTGAATGTCTGTGTTGCAGGCTGTGAGCTCTGTGCTTCTAGCTAGCTGCTACTCGAATGAGCGAGAACTCTGATGTCCCCTGTCTTTATAGTGTGTGTGCTCTCACTGGTGATTGGCTGCGGTGTTGTGTGTGTTGATTGGTCCCACTGTGTGTCCGTCAGTGTGTGTCTGCACCATGATATACTGGTGTATATTCTGACAATACCTATCCTCAACAACCCAATCACAATTAGTCAATCTCACCTGTGTACCAATATTAAATCTTCCTGTTCTAATAGTTAAAAGAAAGCCACAGAGAGAGACCCAAAGGAAAGAAGGCTCAATCTCAGCAGTCAGAAGGAATCCAGTCCTCCCGCGGATACAAAATCTGCCCAGACCAAAGGATAAAGCTGTGCGCAGGTTACATTTCACATGATTGACTCAACAAGATTTTGCTAGAACAGGATAATCGACACCATCTGCCCTCAAGCTCACATCTTGCATTCCTTTGCAGGCGAAAAGACAACATTAAATAACCAGCAATATAATCACAAGGGAGTAACGTTCAGGATTATAAACTAATTGCAGGATAAAGATATGCACCATATTGTACGAGAAGACAAAAGATAAGCCAGGATTAGCAAGTACTCTTTAGCATCTCGCAAGGATTCAAATGATCGAAGCACAAGAAACCATTACGCCCACCAAGCTGTCTCTCCAATGGCCAGGTGTTCCATAGCCTAGGCTTCAGCTAAGGGAGGTACTTGACCCATTCGGCCACCTCCAACCCCTCACAGCTAGCATCGAGAATAGGACGATCCAGCACCAACGATCGGTGGCCCAACCGACTCCTGGCCTCAGAATGGATTAATGTGCTCCATCAAATTTAATGCACCCAGCCTCCAAATCAACATTACCAAAACATGGCAGCCAACTTTCTCAATCGGCAACTTGCCTCTCATCTCTCGCCAGGGACCGAGCCCACGAACAGGCTTTGCCCAGCCACTACCCCTCAAACCCGTCAGGATACGTTATGCACTATGGAGTAGGATCTCAGCGAAATGAAGGCGGGCCCTCACCAGGGAAAGTGCTCTTTCAAGTGCAAGAACTCTCTCATGTGCCTCCACCGCTGTCCCAAAGGTATCCCACAATTCCTCTAAGTGTGCTCTGACGTCCTGCAGGGGTGGGATCTTCAACCGCGACAACAGTTTCAATGGCGGCCATCATCCAGACACACACAGCACCACTGAAGTGACAGCCCACTCAGCAACTACGTCAAATGTAAGCTGGGTCCCGGCCCAGCCCACTCTGACTGCCACAAATAAACAAGGATTTTTACTCTATGTCGGCTCTTTTTTGCAAAGACAGCAATCAGGAACCTCCAGGGACATAGTGCAAGCCCTGTAACCCAAGTGAAAGCAAATATGAAATGTGCACCAGGAAAAAAATAAATGATTAAAGGATGAGCAGAGCTGGAGCTCACAAAAACACAATCACTCCAGCGCGCACATCACGTGGCCCCGAGTGGGGTTGGTAGGGTTAGCTCAGTCCTCACTGAGGCAGCTGATAGTCCCCAAGGCAAGCATGGCTATATAAATTATTCTGGGAAATGACCAATGGTTGCTACCATGCTGTGAAATCTAGTGCATAGTTCTCACATTCAAATCGGCATCGGTGTTTTTACTTTATTATGTAACATTGTCATCTCCCTTCTATCGTTGATGCAACTTGCCATGCGATAATGGTAGGAAAGGAATTCATAACCGTTAATCCACAGAATTAAGTTAGCCTGCAGTTCAAGACAATATGTAGAAAATGGTAATGTATGTCCACCAACCCTTGAATTATAGCCCTCGGCTTTCCTGGGTTCCTTCCGTGGCCCACCAGCTTACCAATGATGTTGACGTCGGGATGTTCGGTAGGCATACTCATGTAGTGATTGAAAGTACAGTATAACCTTTGGCAATAGGTCCATGAGTAATCCAGTGATATGATAACACCTTCTAACTGGTTTTGTGGCAATAAGTTACTGTGGTTGTGATATTAGGTAAATCGGTCCTCCTTAAATATACTGTATCTATGCAATATATTAATTTTGAGTGTTCCTGTCAATTACAGAGTGGAAACTTCCTATGTAAACTTGCTATGTTGTAATTATGACTTCTCTCACACGACAGCAGCAGTTCTGGTAGGAGGGCAAGTTGACATGGATAGTTTACTTCAGAAGTCGGGACATAGAAACTGATAATGAAAATAAAAGAATTAATGTTTGAGTTTGAAATGGGGATTAACTACCTTGTTTCTTCAACCTCAATTGGTCTTGACTCAACATGGGAGATCAACTGTTGGCAGTAACCAATGAGACGTTTTAATTTCCCAGGAAAAACATAATCAAAATGAACCACAAATATAAGGAGAATTCACACTTGTTTAACCTTGCTTCACAAGTGTCCTGGAATTAAGACATTTATGACGTTGATGTTTTGTGAAGCCTTACTGTTTCAATACCTTCAATCAGTTCCACAGAATTATAAAGAAGGTGTAGGACAGAAACAGGTCAATTGACCCAACTGGTCTGTGCCAATATTTATGAACCTCCTACCACTCCTTTCCATCTAACCCCTTTCAGCATAATCATCTGTTCCTTTCTCCCTCTCTCCCTCTTGTGTTTATCTAGCTTCCCCTTGCCTGTTTATTATGCTGCTCACCATTACTACTCCTTAGAATCAGAGAATTCCTACAGTGTAGAAGGAGACTATTCAGCTCATTTAGTCCGCACCGACCCTCTGAAAGAGCACTCGGTCCACTCACCCACATCGCCCTATCCCCATAACCGAACCAGCATATCCCTGGACACGAAGGGGCAATTTAGCCTGGCTACTCCCCACTTAATCTGCACATCTTTGGACTTGTGATAGCTTATCCCAGACTCTCGCCACTCTCTGGCTAATGACGTTTCTCATGAATTCCTTTATGGCAAAGATGTGCAGGGTAGGTGGATTGGCCACGCTAAATTGCCCCTTAATTGGAAAAAAAGAATTGGGTACTCTAAATTTATTTAAAACAGAATTCCCCTGTGGAATTAATAATACCTATTTTATACTGTATTTTTATTCCTTAGTTTTGGTCTATTCCACAAGTGTAAGCAACTTCTCTACATCCACCCTATTGAACACTTTCATAATCCTAAAGACATCTGACAGGCCAGCCAGCCATCGGCCTAAAGTTCATTCATGAAATCCTTGCTATTGCTTAACAAAATAGCATGTTGTCGGATTTTGTTTCTACACAATGTTTATTTAGTTGGTGAGGGAAATATCACAATGTTACAAAGCCAGAAGTCACACTGAGTCTTTCGATTTGTACTTGCTGTTGCTGATGTGTAGATCATTAAAAAATAATGTAACTGCTTTCTAAGTACAAATCTGTTGCACAGTAATTTTCTTGTGTACAAGTTATTTATAAACAGCTTATTTAAACCAGAAAATTGTCAGATGCGTACTGAGTGACCCAGGAACGTGACATTATACATTCACTGCCTAAGCATAACCTGGAAAAACAAATAACATCTCATCCAAAAGTGGCACCTCCAACAGTGCAGTGCCTCCTCTGCACTGCATTGGAGTCTGAGTCTGGATTTCATGCTGATGCAGAACTGGAAAGCACAACCTCTGACTCAGAGGAGAGTGCAACCCACTGAGCCTCTGTTGATACAATGTTCAAAACGTATGTTCCGAATAAATTGTCACCATGGGAGCTCATGTTTATTCGGAACATATTTTTATTCCCCCAAGTATCTGAAATAAATGGGGAATGTGAGTGATAAATTGTATTCAATGTGTTCTATGCACTGGGTAGTGCTCCAATTTTTGAAAGAAAAATCTTTTGAAAACTGGTTTGTAAGAACCGGCAAATATCTGAATTCCTGAGTGTCACTTACTTTTACAGATTTAAAAAAAACATTAAAAATGCAGGAAATATAAAATGTAAACCAAAGAATGATGCAAATGCTTAACAGGTTTGTCTGTACTTGAACAGAGAAACGGCGAGTGAATGTTTTGAGTACAGCCTGCCAGATTATTTTCTCTTTATGCGGCCTTCACTTATATTTTCTTTCTCCCATTTAAAGAATTTCCAATATTTTCTTCTGTTCTTAGCCAATTTCAATTTCAAAAAATGTTCTTTACATTTCAAGCATTTAATTGGATTCAACGCCAGAGTTAAATGTTGTTTTATCTTTTCTTTTAGAGTGAGGAGTCTTTTGTTGTTGTTGCACTTTTGTTGATCATTTACCATGGGATGGCTCAGTGATGAGCCATCTTAAAATGCACTTTTCAGTTAAATCTTTCCCTTTCATGGGATTGAATTCACAGGATAGTGGAGCTTGTAGGTGTGGATTAATATGTGTGGATTAATATTTAGATGGTTTATCTGAAGCCAGTGTCTTGGAGGCAACGCAAGATAATATGGTGTTTCTGCGACCATTCAAACACAATGGTTGTTGAATTCAACTGAACTCAACGGGGTCCATAACCAAATTCGGCTGGTGAACACTTCCCCTCTGGGATATGTGGGCATTCAGTTTGCACTGAAAGCTGACGTCAGAGTCAGATATTTTTTAAACAAAACCAGATGCCAACAAGTCAGGCAATGAAGTGATACAAGATGGTTCTGAAAGGACTGGAGACTGCATGGCCAAGAACTCTGCTGAATTGTAGGTCGGAATGCAGAGTGGTTATCCCATTCAAGGAAAACACTTTACAGCAGTGTAAAAGCCAAATGCTCTGGATGCTGGAAATCTGAAATATAAACACCAAAATGCTGGGAAAAACTCAGCAGATCAAATCTCTCCTGAGCTCCCACCAATCCCTGGCTTTCGCTTTTGCTCCACCCCTTATTAAACTGTATAAAATTTATCACAGTTCTTCCTCTCTTTAACTCTGGAGAAGAGTCATACACTCAAAACGTTAACTCTGGTCTCGCCAAAGATGCTGCCAGACCTGCTGAGTTTTGCCAGTATTTTCTGTTTTTACCACAGCAAGCCTGTTCCAATTTGTACATTTATACTAACGTTAGTTGTACTAAGTGATTCTGAGCTCTGGACATTTCACGCTGCTTAAAGCACCATTTACATTCAAATTGATGGTTGTCTCATTTTAGCTCTGCCTGCTTTCAGAGAGAAACACACTTGCAAAAGACACCAGTATCCAGTAAGGTTCACAAAGCAACCCTACTGTTCCACACCTGGGATGTGCTTTGATGCAAGTATGTATAACGTCAGCTCCCATACACGTAAACCATTCTCCAACGTGACTTCCCTCTAGCTCGAGAGCAGCTTTGATAGACATCGAAAACGGGCTACTTGGAAATGCAATCAAGCGTGAAAATTTTAAAAAGGAGATAAATAAAGTAGAAATCAAAAATGTATATTAAAATAAAGATTGGTTTCAGTACCAGATTAATAAGTTCTTAGCATTCAAGATTCTGGAAAGAATTATACAATAAATGCCTAACCAGCTTTTTGTGACCACTTCATTTTTGTCTCAAAGTATATAATTCCTCGTATAATTTTCAAAGGATCAATTATCAACTTGCCATGAATGTTTGCTTTTTTAGATATTTACGAAGCAAAGGTCTATGGTTCTAACAGTTATTTATTATCTATTCAAGTACACTGAACCTATTGTACAGCACAGCTTGCAAAAAATGGTCTTCATTGTATAGCCATCTAGGAAAGGTATTCCAGCAAGTCTGTAGTTTTTTTACACAAACTGTTTCATTTTATTTCCATTACTGTTCTGGATTTAAAACATTCCTTTTTTATATTTATAAATAAAGCCCATTGTACTGGAATTATTGAGCAGGAATTTGCCAATATTCTGTGAAAGTGTTTTCCACTGAATGCCAAGTGGTTTCTCTAATTGTTTCTTTTCCTCAACCTTGATTCAATGATGTGACACATGCCTCTGAATCAGAAGGTCATCGGTTTTGAGGTCGATCTAGACAGTTGATCACATAACTCAGGCTGGCACATTTATGTAGTACTGAGGCAGTCCTGCATTGTCAGACAAGCTGTGCTGATCCCGTTGTGCCGGGTGCAGAGGAGAAGAGGCCCAAAGCGGGTTTTGCGGCACGCACCGATGCACCGACCCGCTACACCTGGCACGATCTGGATCACACCCAGATAATCATATTCAACTGAGCCTCTTCCCACCGTTCAAAATTAGCTCTTCACATCTCTCCTCAACCGCACAGAGGAGGATAGTAAGGGTGGCGTCACTGAATCTGCTGGCAGCTTTGCTCCTTTTGGCGAGCCTCTCCCCACACTCTGACGGCACAGACATCTGTGCATGGAAATATTTCATTAATCTACAATTCATCAATGTCTGAAGCTGGCAGACTTACTGATTTATAAGAAAAATTACCAGGTTTGAGTTCGTTGGCAGGTGCAGGCACAATTAAAATGGACTCAACTGGATGGACAACAAAAATCAATATTCTTCACTTTACAGTGTCTGCTCCTCAAAAATCAGACGATGGATCACCTAACAATATCTTACAATAGGGTACTATTGAAAGAGTTAGCTGTGAACACATTTCGGGTCATGGCCTCCAACCTCCAAGGCCAGATATCCTGCCCTCCAGTACACATTGGACTTGATAAATGCACGCCCTTGCTGCTAATTGGCAGTAATTAGCATACATTCAGGTGTGTTCCAACATAGTCCACAGATTCCAGATGTGGAAAGGTTTCTCAAAGTATATAATTCCTAGTATAAGTATTATATACTTTTTTATTTAGTTCCTCGTCTTACTTCTGAGGTAAACTTAAAGATGCCACAGAACTATTGAAAGAGAGTTTGGCAAGTTCCCGTCCTCTGAACATTATTTATCTCTCAACCAACACCTAAAACAGATGATCTGCTTAATTGTTTCTTTGCTACTTGTGGGAGTCTGATAAATAGAACCATAGAATTCCTACAGTGCAGAAGGAGGCCATTCAACCCATCAAGTCTGCACCGACCCTCTGAAAGAGCATCCTACTTAGGCCCACTCCCTCGCCCAATTCCTGTAACCCCAGAACATCACCTAACCTACATATCTTTGAAAACTAAGGGACAATTTAGCCCGGCAATCCACCTAACCCGCACTTCTTTGGATTGTGGGAGAAAACCGGAACACCCGGTGGAAACCCATGCAGACAAGGGGAGAATGTGCAAGCTCCACACAAACAGTCACCCAAGGCTGGAATTGAAAATTGGATTCGTATTCGAGAATTGAAAATGCTAATTAACTACTCTGTACTTCATAGATTTCATAGAATTTACAGTGCAGAAGGCCATTCAGCCCATCGAGTCTGCACCGGCCCTTGGAAAGAGCACCCTGCTTAAGCCCCACGCCTCCACTCTATCCCCTTTATCCCCGTACCCCAGTAACCCCACCTAACCTTTTTGGACACTAAGGGCAATTTTGAATGGCCAATCCACCTAACCTGCACATCTTTGGACTGTGGGAGGAAACCGGAGCACCCGGAGGAAACCCACACACACACGGGGATAACGTGCAGGCTCCGCACAGACAGTGACCCAAGCCGAGAATCGAACCTGGGGCCTTGGAGCTGTGAAGTAACTGTGCCAACCACTATGCTACCGTGCTGCCCTTCAAAAGTACTTTATTGATTGAAAAGTTCTTTGGACATCCTAAGGCTGTGAAAGGCACTGTAGTTTTTTTTTTCTATCACAGCTAAACCTTGAATAGAAAAATGTGTTATGTAAGTTGGCATGCTTCCAGAGTAAACATTCCGTGCCTATATGCTTTTATTATTGTGAGATAATGATAAGATTACAGAAACTGCTAAAAAATATTCTCTGTACAGCACTCTATTGCTCCAGTTGAATTGTGTGTGTTGGATCTGCAATGTGCCATGCCAAGGAATGGTAAAATGTAGTTTTCTTTCCCTCATTACCATGTAATGTGTATGACTTCAGCACTTTGTCAAATTGAATGGGCCAAAGATTGGACCTTTTTCCAAAGGTGAAGATTGGCGCCTTTCACAAAATTAGGAAATTCCGAAGTACTTTACTGCCAATTAAGTACTTTTGAAGTATAATAATTGATATGTAAGAAACGTAGCAGCCAATTTGTACACAACCTAGCAAGGCAATATTGGCCAATCTGTATTTAGTGATGTCGGTTGAAGGCAATTTAATTCAATCACGAGATTGTAGGTGTCACTGGCAAGGCCAGCATTTACTGCCCACTTCCAAAACCTTGAGAAGGTAACCTGAGCTGCTTGCTTGAACCACTTCAGTTGCATTCTCATAACAATGCTATTACATGTGGAGTACCAGGAGGTGGCAATACATTTTCAAGCCAGGATGGTGTGTTACCTGGAAGGAAACTTAGAGGTGGCGGTATTCCCATCATCTGCTCTTGCTGTTCGAGGTAGGAGAGGTCGCTAGTTTGGAAGCTGCTTTTAAAGAAACCTTGGTGAATTTCTGAACTGCATGGTGCACCCAAAATGCTCCGGTGGTGAAGGAGACGAATGTCTAAATAGGATGGGATGACATTTAAGTGGGCAGCTTTGTCCTGGATGGCATTGAGCGTCTTGAGTGTTTTTAGATCTGCATTCAAAGAGACAAGTGGAGAATATTCCATCACATTCCTGACTTGTGCATTGTGGGTGGTTTGAAGGCTTTAGGGATACAGATGAGTCACCCACCAGAGACTATCCCGCCTCTGGCCTGCTCTTGTAGCAACAGTATTCATAAAGTTTCTGATCCTCGGAAACCACTAGAATGTTGATGGTGAGGGATTTGACAAGAATAATACCATGGGGAAGTCATTAGACATTTTCTTATTGGGGGTGGGCATTACCTGGCACTTGTGTGGGACAAATGTTACTTGCTACTTATTGATCCAAGCTTGAATGTCAGATCTTGCTGCATGTGGGCACAAAGTACTTTAATGTCTGAGTTGTGAATGATACTGAATACTGTGCAATTATAACATCCCCACTTCTGATCCTATGGTGGGAGGTCTTTTATGAAGCAGATGAAAATTGTAGTGTCTATGATACTGCTCTGAGGACATCCCTGGGCTGAGATTATTGGTATCTAACAACTACAACCTTTGTGCTAGGTTTGACTCCAGCCAACAGAGAGCTTTCCCATTGATTCCTAATTACTTCAATTTTGCTAGGGTTCCTTGATATCACACTCTGTCAAATGTGCCTTGACATGAAGTGGAGTCACTCACCTCTGGAATTCTGCTATTTTCTCCATGCTTAGATGAAAGCCTTAATGAGGTCTTGAGTCATGTGTGTCGTGTTGGGTGTTCCGATATACAAACAAACCAATATGGTTGTAGATGGTGCAACTCTGTTTTATTATTCTGTATAATAACAACTGTTAACTTCTGGCTGTGGTTCGTACTTCACCAGTTAACCTGTGGACCCAGCCCTAGCACTATCTTAGAGAGGCACTCAGCGCATGGTGTATGTCTGAGTGGCACGCTGTGAGCTCTGAGCTCTGAACTATCTCCTGGTGGAATGAGCGGGAACTGTGGTGTTCCCTGTTTTATAGTGCGTGTGCTCTCACTGGCGATTGGCTGTGATGTTGCGTGTGTGTTGATTGGTCCGTCGACCTGTCCATCAGTGTGTGTGTGTGATTGCACCATATGTTAATATGGATATCATGACAATGTGGTCCTGCTAGAACCCAAAGATGTATCTTCTGGTTGAAAATGGTTAAAAATGCATCAGCTTGGTCTTTGCTCTGCCTTCATTAATTTAAAAAAATATATATATTTTATTCAAATTTTTCGGCCAAACAAAACAATACAAAGGTTTTCCCTTTTTACAACAATAAAACAATATAAATAACAGTGACCGTTTTAACAAGTAAATAAATAATATATAAACTAAATGGCAACTGCCATAACAAAAATAATAACTCTCCAGATAATAAAATCAAACAATCCAATATACATAACCAAGTACAAATATCTATACAAAAACCACCCCTGAGGACCACCCCTGAGGACCCCCCCCCCTCCCCCCTGGGTTGCTGCTGTTACCTTCCCATTTCCTTTATCGTTCTGCGAGGTAGTCAATGAACGGTTGCCACCGCCTGGTGAACCCTTGAGCCGAACCCCTTAGTGCGAACTTTATCCGTTCTAGTTTTATAAACCCTGCCATGTCGTTTATCCAGGTCTCCACGCCCGGGGGTTTGGCTTCCTTCCACATAAGAAATATCCTTAGGCGGGCTACTAGGGACGCAAAGGCCCAAACATCAGCCTCTCTCGCCTCCTGCACTCCCGGCTCTTCTGCAACCCCAAATATAGCCAACCCCCAGCCTGGCTCGACCCGGACTCCCACCACCTTCGAAAGCACATTTGCCACCCCCACCCAGAACCCCTGCAGTGCCGGGCATGACTAAAACATGTGGGTGTGGTTTGCTGGGCTTCTCGAGCATCTCCCACACCTATCCTCTACCCCGAAAAATTTACTGAGCCTTGCTCCGGTCATATGCGCCCTGTGCAAAACCTTGAATTGTATCAGGCTTAGCCTGGCGCACGAGGACGGCGAGTTTACCCTACGTAGGGCATCAGCCCACAGCCCTTCCTCAATCTCTTCCCCCAGCTCTTCTTCCCATTTTCCCTTCAGCTCATCCACCATGATCTCCCCCTCGTCCCTCATTTCCCTGTATATATCCGACACCCTACCATCCCCCACCCATGTCCCTGAGATCACTCTATCTTGAATCTCCTGCGTCGGGAGCTGCGGGAATTCCCTCACCTGTTGCCTCGCAAAAGCCCTCAGTTGCATGTACCGAAATGCATTCCCTTGGGGCAACCCATATTTTTCCGTCAGTGCTCCCAGACTCGCAAACGTCCCGTCTAAGAACAGATCTCTCAGTTGCACAATCCCAGCTCTCTGCCATGCTCCAAATCCCCCATCTATTCTCCCCGGAACAAACCTATGATTATTTATTATCGGGGACCGCACCGAGGCTCCCGTCCTTCCCCTATGCTGTCTCCACTGCCCCCAAATTTTTAGTGTTGCCACCACCACTGGACTTGTGGTGTATTTCTTCGGGGAGAACGGCAACGGCGCCGTCGCCAGTGCTTGTCGGCTGGTTCCTTTGCAGGACGCCATCTCCAATCTCTTCCACGCCGCTCCCTCCCCTTCTCCCATCCACTTACACACCATTGAGATATTGGCGGCCCAGTAGTATTCACTTAGGCTCGGTAGTGCCAGTCCCCCCCTATCCCTGCTACGCTGCAAAAAAACCCTCCTCACTCTCGGGGTCTTCCCAGCCCACACAAAACTCATGACACTTTTCTCGATTTTCTTGAAAAAAGCCTTTGTGACCATCACCGGGAGGCACTGAAACACAAAAAGAAATCTCGGGAGGACTACCATTTTGACCGCCTGCACCCTACCCACCAGTGACAGGGGCACCATGTCCCATCTCTTAAAATCCTCCTCCATCTGTTCCACCAATCGTGTTAAATTAAGCCTATGTAAGGTTCCCCAACTCCTGGCTATCTGAATCCCTAAGTATCAGAAATCTCTTGTTACCTTCCTCAGCGGTAAATCATCTATTCCCCTGCTCTGCTCCCCCGGATGCACCACAAATAACTCACTCTTCCCCATATTCAATTTGTACCCCGAGAATTCCCCAAACTCCCTGAGTGTCTATATTATCTCAGGCATCCCCTCCACTGGGTCCGCAACATACAGCAATAAATCATCTGCATACAATGATACCCGGTGTTCTTCTCCTCCCCTCCACTTCCTGGAGCCCCTCAGTGCTATGGCCAGGGGCTCAATCGCCAATGCAAACAGTAACGGAGACAGGGGACACCCCTGCCTCGTCCCTCTATAAAGACGGAAGTAGTCAGACCTCTGTCTGTTTTGTGACCACACTCGCCACCGGGGCCCTATACAGCAGCTGTACCCATCCAATAAACCCTTCTCCAAAACCAAATCTCCTCAGCACTTCCCACAGATAGTCCCACTCAACTCTGTCGAATGCTTTCTCGGCGTCCATCGCCACCACTATCTCCGCCTCCCCCTCTGGTAGGGGCATCATCATCACCCCTAGCAGCCTCCGTATGTTCGTGTTCAGCTGTCTCCCCTTAACGAACCCAGTTTGATCCTCGTGGACCACCCCCGGGACACAGTTCTCTATCCTCGTCCGGTCCCGGGGCCTTCCCCGCCTGCATGCTCCCAATCCCTTTTACCACCTCCTCCATCTCAATCTGTGCTCCCAGTCCCGCCCTCTCCTGCTCCTCCACCTTCGGGAATTCCAGCTGATCCAGGAAACACATCATTCCCTCCTTCCCTTCCGAGGGCTGACCCTTATATAACCTCTCATAGAATGCCTTGAACACCCCCCGTTCACTCTCTCCGCTCCCCGTTCCATCTCTCCCTCCTCATCTCACCCCACCTATCTCCCTCGCTGCTCCCCTCTTCCTCAATTGGTGGGCCAGTAGCCGACTCGCCTTCTCTCCATACTCATACTGTACACCCTGTGCCCTCCTCCACTGTGCCTCTGCCTTACCCGTGGTCAGCAGGTCAAATTCCACATATAACCTTTGTCTTTCCCTGTACAGTCCCTCCTCCGGTGCCTCTGCATATTGCCTGTCCACCCTCAGAAGTTCTTTCAACAATCGCTCCCTTTCTTTACCCTCTTGCTTCCCTTTATGTGCCCTTATGGATATCAGTTCCCCTCTGACCACCGCCTTCAACGCCTCCCAGACCACGCCCACCTGAACCTCTCCGTTGTCATTAAGCTCCAAGTACCTTTCGATATACCACCTCACCCTTAAACATACCCCCTCATCCGCCAATAAGCCCATATCCATTCTCCAGAGTGGGTGCTGTTCTTTTTCCTCTCCTACCTCCAGGTCTACCCAATGTGGAGCGCGGTCCAAAATGGCTATGGCCGTATACTCCGTGCCTGTCACCTTCGGAATCAGTGCCCTTCCCAAGACAAAAAAGTCTACCCGTGAGTATACTTTGTGAACATGGGAGAAAAATGAGAACTCCTTACTCCTAGGCCTAATAAATCTCCAGGGGTCTACTCCTCCCATCTGCTCCATGAAGTCCTTGAGCACCCTGGCCGCTGCCGGCCTCCTCCCGGTCCTGGACCTCGACCGGTCCAGCCCTGGATCAAGCACCGTATTGAAGTCTCCCCCATTACCAACTTTCCCGCCTCCAGGTCCGGGATACGTACCAACATACGCCTCATAAAATTTGCATCATCCCAGTTCGGGGCGTATACGTTCACCAGAACCACCGCCTCCCCTTGCAATCTGCCACTCACCATCACATATCTACCCCCACTATCCGCCACTATGGTCTTTGCCTCAAACAGTACCTGTTTCCCCACTAAGATAGCCACCCCCCTATTCTTCACATCTAAACCCGAATGAAACACCTGCCCCACCCATCCTTTACGTAGTCTGACCTGGTCTATCAGTTTCAGGTGCGTCTCCTGCAACATAACCACATCTGCCTTTAATTTCTTTAGGTGTGCGAGTACCCATGCCCTTTTAATCGGCCCGTTCAGCCCTCTCACGTTCCACGTGATCAGCCGGGTTGGGGGGCTCTTTACCCCCCCCCCCCCCCTTGTCGACTAGCCATCCCCTTTTTTAACCCAGCTCCTCACCCGGTTCCCACATACTTGTATATCCCACCGATGTTGCCCCCCCGCCTCGACCACCCCATTCCATAACAGCTCCCCCTTCTCCTTAGCAGCAGCAACCCAGTTAACCGCCCCCCACCCCCAGCGTAGTTGCACCCCCCATGTTGCTCCCAGACGTCAGCGAACTCTGGCTGACCTCGGCTTCCCCCCTTGTCTCGGCCTTCACTGTGCGAGGCCCCCTCCTTCCTGCGTCCCCGTTCCCGCCACAATTACCATAGCGCGGGAACAAAGCCCGCGTTTCCCACTTGGCCCCACCCCTAATGGCGCATTTCCCTTCTCCTTCCCCTTTCCATCCCACTGGCGCCCACAGTTCCTCATACTCCGCACCCCCCCCCCCCCCCCCAAACATGGGGAAGAGAGAAAAGTTACAGGATCACAGAATTAACAAATTGAAAAATCATCCCCCCCCCTTCCCCTTCCTCGCCCCACATAATCACCCCACCACTTTGTCCCAGAAGCTCTTTCTCTCGCCAGACTATTCCAGCTTCTCGTCCACACTGAATGTCCACGCCTCTTCTGCCGTCTCAAAGTAGTGGTGCTTCCCTTGGTGTGTGACCCACAGTCTCGCCGGTTGCAATATTCCAAATTGAACCTTCTTTTTGTGAAGCACCGCCTTAGCCCGATTGAAACTTGCCCTCCTTCTCGCCACCTCCGCACTCCAATCCTGGTATACGCGGATCACCGCGTTCTCCCACCTACAGCTCCGAGTTTTCTTCGCCCATCTGAGGACCGTCTCTCTGTCATTGTAGCGGAGAAACCTCACCACTATAGCTCGAGGTATTTCTCCAGCCTTTGGTCTTCGCGCCAGAACTCGATAGGCTCCCTCCACCTCCAAAGGGCCCGTCGGGGCCTCCGATCCCATTAGCGAGTGAAGCATCGTGCTCACATATGTCCCGACGTCCGCCCCTTCTACGCCTTGGAGAAGACCCAGGACTCTTAAATTCTTCCTCCTCGAATTATTCTCCAGTGCTTCCAACCTCTCCACACACTTTTGTGCTGTGCCTCGTGCGTTTCTGCCTTCACCACCAGGCCCTGTATTTCATCTTCGTTTTCAGCAGTCTTTGCCTTCACGACCCAAAGCTCCAGCTCCTGGGTCCTCTGCTCCTCCTTTAGCCCTTCAATCGCCTGTAATATCGGAGCCAACACTTCCTTCTTCAACTCCTTCTTCAGCTCTTCCACACAGCGCCACAGGAACTCTTGTTGCTCTGGGCCCCATAACAAACGGCCACCTTCCGATGCCATCTTGCTTTGAGCTTCCCTTCCTTGCCGCTGCTCCAGAGGATCCTCCGTAATCCGGCCGCTATCCACTCCCTTTTCCATGCGTGTCCGGGGGGATTCCCTTCTGGTTTACCGCACAGTGTTTTTGGCCGTTTAAATTGCCGTTGGGGCTCCTTTCAAAAGTCCGTTCCAACGGGAGGTGCCGAAACGTGCAACTCAGCTGGTCATTGCCGCACCCGTAACCCTCTGCCTTCATTAATAAATATTGGCTCCCTTAGTAGCCCGGCGAAGGATCTTGTTAATGTGGAATGAGGCGAAGCCCCCCAGTGTAGAAGCCTGGATAAATGACATGGCAGGGTTTATCAAATTGGAGAGGATAAAGTTGCCTTGAGTGGGTCTGCGCAGGGGTTCTGCAGGCGGTGGCAACCATTCCTAGACTATCTCGCGGAGCGTTAGATGAAGTTCGGTCAGCAGCAGCAACCCGGGGGGGGGGGGGAAGAGATGAGGGAGGGACGGGGAGAGGGGGGGGTTTCTGGGGGGCATCTGAGCAAGAAAATACATAAATGATCCGGAAAACTGATATGTACGGGAGGAATCCAATGTACAAAGCTCTGTATCATATCGACTTGCCATGTTTATGTCTTGCTATGCGAGCTTTTTTTCCTTTTGTTAAGGCGGGGTGGGGGGGGGGGTTTGTTTGTATGGTTGAACATTTTGTTAAAAAATTCTTAATAAACATATTTTTTTAAAAAATAAATAAATAAATATTGGCTCAGGGATTTATATCGTGTCACAGGACCTGTACACTCAGTTGAGAGGATAGATAGGATCTTAGGCTAATATATTATTCAAATGTCTGCACTTCCAATAATGCAGTGCTGCCTTAGTACTGCATTGGAAAGTCAACCTGTAGTTTTAAGTCCCTGCAGTGGTTCTTAATCTACAACCGTCTGAATTAATGGTGAAAATGCTACCACGTGAACAATGGCTAACATTACTAATAGTCGATAATTACCAAGTAAAGTGCCCAGCCATTCTCAGGTGCCTCTCAGCATTCAGATACCAGGAGCCACTTGTCTGCCTTCTTCACACGAGGTCAGTGCGGAATATAGAAGTCAAAAGCGAGCATGGAAAGAAAATATTCAAAAAAGATTCATGGCATTGTACTTCACTTTCTGGAATATTAAGGTTCATAAATAATGTTTAATAGGTTGAATTTATTTTCTCCATATTAAGCATTTTGAAACTTCTTTTATAGCTTTGGAATAGTGAGTATTTAACTCATTAACTTAGAGCTGATTTGCTAATTAACTAACCAGCTATATTTAAAAATAATAATTTTAGAGTATCCAATTTTTTTTTCCCAATTAAGGGGTAATTTAGGGTGGCCAATTCACTTGCCCTGCACATCTTTTGAGTTGTCGGGGACTCACCAGCTTGTTACACAAATAAGTGAGAATGAAATTGCTCATAACCTCAAAACCAACCTTTCCATTCCCGCATTTTCTGTTTTATTTCATTTTCAATTTACTTTTACATTCCAAGAACTAGATAGTGTTTGTGCCTGTGTTGATAACCAGCAAGTGACACTCATTCTGGGCAAGTGCAAGGTACTTGCATACTGGGAATAAGAATAGGAGGCTACTATACTCCATGGAAAGCACAAAACTGAGAAGACATTGAAATAGGTGACTTTGTGCTAATTGACTCACCACGTTCAAACATTGTGAAGTGCTGATGAAGAAAACAAATTGGATGTTGGGCTATAATGGCAGGTCAGTCGTTTCCTTAAACCAACAGGTCACACTGAGGCAGTACAACCCTTCACCTCAGGCAAAGAGGGCTGGATTCTCCATTTCAGCAGCTAAGTGCCTGATGAAATTGAGAATTCACGGGCGTTTTACGATGCCAAACTCGACGCCGAACCCTCGGCGACTCCGGGACTGGTGAGGGGCTAGCAGCGGCGCTGGGTGACAGACCCGGCTCCCGCACCAAAAACGTCCGGGTCTGTGGCCGCGCACGGCGACAACCTACGGCGATTGAGCCGTACAACATGGCACCGGCAATGCACGGACCTAACCTGCCAAATGCGACCCCAGGCCACCCCCCTCCAGTGCCCCCCCCCCCCCGCCCCCCCTCGTGGCACGGATCCCGGCCGAGTGTGGTGGCGCTGGACACAGTCCCCAGCCGCCACGCCGGGTTCGCGTGGTCGGGAACTCGGCCATTCTTCGGGCGTTTTGATGCGGGAGCTGGGAGTGTCACCCGGCATCACTGCTAGCTCCTCACCGGTCCCGGAATGGTGAGAGTCAGACGCTGATTTTGGCGGCGTAAAACGCCCGTAAATTCTCAGTTTCAGCAGGGATCGCAGGAGGGCCTTCCGATGACTCGCCAACACCGTTTCAGCGGCGTACGGCACGTGATGCCATTTCAGAGCGGGCAGAGACTCGAAAACTGGCATCAAACCAGCGCTGCCCCCGATTTGGGCATCAGATGGGATTCTCCGCCCGATCAGCGATTACGTTAACGGAGAATCCCACCCAGTGTATTCCAAACAGTTCAAGTCACTCTGGCAGAAGGCAATATTCAATTTGCAGCCGACATTAAATGGGAGGAACTACAAACATCAGGATGAGGCTGATCAAACACTGAATTAGACTGAGGAGCTGGCAGATGTCATTGTACTGTGGACAAATGTAATATCATAACATTAGAAGATAACAAACATTAGCAATTAAAGCTTAATGGTATTATCATACAGGACACAACATAGAGAAGTGGGACTTTGTGGGGGAGGTGTGCTATTGGTGGATGGACTGATGAAGAAAGAAAACAAAGAAAGGAAATTAATGATTAAAGAGATTCACATTCACGAAGGAGCACATTTAGGACTGATATAAGTAATTATTGCTTTACAAAAAAATTGCTGAAAAGCTAGAACAGGAAGGGGATGGAGGCTAAATTCATTTAATAACACTTGGATGGTATGAAATGTAGTTGAAAAGAGTTAGTTTTGTTGGAAGCATGAGCGCAAATGGGCTGAAAGATCCTCTTCGTCTGAAGTTAGCTTGTGATAATCTGAATTTTTTTAGTGTGCAAAAAAGCTGCAGGTGAGGGACGACAAATATATTTAGATTTAACTCGAGCTCTGACTAGTGTAATGGAAACTCTAATTGTGAACCATCTGTACTGCATTACTATCTTATCACCAGTTACTGATACCTACATTCTCATTCGCAAGAAAGCCAATTCCCAAGAATTGAACATGACCTTTTCCAACCTTTCAGCTTAGTGATGGGGGTACAAAGCCTTTTCTCAGTCCTGTTATCAAATAATCCTGGCTGATTTACCTACTCATAGGCAACTGTTAATTCTTAGATGCTGACAATGATAAATCTTCCCCTTCAAATATTTATTTTGGTATGGCAATTCGCACTTGAGGTAATTATTTCTACTACGTTGAATATTAATGATCCTCTGTTGAATTGCCGGAAATTTTACAAACTAATGAAGCACTAAGTGACTGGACGAATGACTCCCAACTTAAAGTATCCCCGGAGGTGACATTATGAAGATGGCGGAGGTGGCTTGGTGGTTGGTGCAGAAAGTGGTGACTGGGGGCCTCAAGCTCACCCTGGCTGCTGCTAATTACTCTAAGCAGTATCTGGCTACCTTCTGGAAATATGCGCAGGCGGAGCTGTCTCTCCTGTCACACTTGTGGCCACAAAACTTTTGATGTGTTTTTTACATTGGTGAGGTCATTGGCCAAAGAAGCCTGATATAGTCTGAAACTCACCCTGTGGACCAGCATTTCACTGTAAATTAATATTTCAAAGTGAAATGAGGTACAGGAGAACCATCACATTTTGAGTTTAATTTTTCGCTCCAGTCCCAATGGGTGTCCAATCTGACACTAGGGTTCTAGCGTAGCACTTTGGAAATATGAATATATTAACATAAGATTTATAAGCAGCATTTATCATCACAGAAAAGTTGTATCTTTCGGTACTTGATGCCACTGTCCTAGAATTGAGTTGGATGTGTGAAAACTGGTCGTCAGCTGCACTTGGAATTGCTCTTTACTTTAGGGCCGAGACATTAATCTTTCTCTCTCCCAGATATTTGTGTCTTGGGATGTTCATCGCCAATCGACCCAGTCCAACAGACATCTACCCCAACCTGGATCGCGTGATAAGATATATCACTTAAATCCTTGACCCGAACAATGGCATAAATTAGGAGATACCAATGCTTTAATCTCAGTTGCTTCAAAACTAAATTGACCACCATAGATATTCATGATCTACAGTTTGCAAATGACTGCCGTGCCGTTGCCCATTCTGCACCAGATTTGCAAGCCACCCTCGATCTCTTCAATTCTGCGTAAAAGAAACTCAGCCTTCAATGTTGTCAAAACAAAACTCAACTGGTTAGCCAAAGAATTTCACCTCCCATTTATGTTGAAGGAGAGATTCTGGACTATGTTGAGTACTTTCCACACCTTGGCAGTCACCTCTCTCAAAATCCCATCATTGACAAGGAGTTTGAACACTGAATCAACTCTGCTACCTCAATCTTCTGCAAACTAGTGATTGACAATAAAGATCTTCAAAAGTCTTGGTGTACAGAACAGTTGTTGTCATCACACTTCTGTACTGTAGTGGGACTTGGACTGTGGATCAACAACACACGAGTGCTAGAGAAATTCTATCGGCAATACCTCTGCCACATCCTGTGGATTCAATGGTAGGATCACTGAACAAATGCTAATGTCCATCTTGAAGCCAGCTCCACAATCATTCAGGCAAAACCGCAGCAAAATCAATTTTGAAAGTATGGACACTTGTGTCCAGATGGCTGGGAAGTATTGCTCCCGCCAGATCCTGGTTTCTGAACTCTCAAACATCCAAATCTCCAGGGGAGGACAAAGAAAATACTTCAAAGAAGCCTGAAGTTCTCCTCCTTGAAGCGCGACAACATTGACATTACTGGGAGGAGCTTGTGACCAATCACTCAAAATGGTGACAACTTGCCTATTACACTTTGCGTCACAACCGTTGAGGCAGAGTGGCGGCAGAGAAGGAAAGAAAAGGAAGCAAATCCTGCATTCTGGGTCCCACTAACCTGTGGAATGTCCTGCCCCATGTGTCCAAAGATCTGTGGGTCGAGAATTGTCCTGTTCAGTCATTTGAAGAATTGTGGCAGAAACTTGTGACCGAGTAGACTTTTAAAATTTGTTCACGGGACGTGGGCCTCACAGACTGGGCCGGCCTTTATTGCCCATCCCTAATTGTCCTTGAGGAGGCAGTTGAGAGTCAACCACATTGCTGTGGATCTGGAGTCACATGTAGGCAGACCACGTAAGGATGGCAGATTTCTGTCCCTAAGGGATATTAGTGAGCCAGGTGTTTCTTTACGTCAATGGTTTCACGTTCATCATTCCAGATTTTTATTTAATTCAAATTTCACCAACTACAGTGGTGGGATTTGAACCTGGGTTCCCAAAGCATTACTCTGGGTAGCAGGTTTACTAGTCCAGTGGCAATGCCATTATGCCACCACCTCACCAAAATAGAAGACGGGACAGCCGCTCCCCAAAAATAGACTAGAAGGGACTGCCACCGCCAACCAGTTCTTTGGAAATAGAAAAATACTGTCCTAAAATTTACAAGCAGCATTGATCATCAAAGGAAATGTATATTTTCCTGTATTGCTGTGCTGCACTAATGTAGCAGCTGGTGAGATC
This sequence comes from Scyliorhinus torazame, assembly GCF_047496885.1. Lineage (NCBI taxonomy): Eukaryota > Metazoa > Chordata > Chondrichthyes > Carcharhiniformes > Scyliorhinidae > Scyliorhinus > Scyliorhinus torazame. The sequence continues at coordinate 290,523,695 of NC_092712.1, forward strand.
AATGTGTCACTCAGTCAGTGATGTGAGTACCTTGGAAGACTGCATGTGGTGCTGCTACTGTAATTTTGTATGTGAGCTGGAGTGTTTTTTAAAAAGGATAGAAGTTACAAGGTGAATTGTGCATCGGGTGACCAATTGACCTGCATTTTAAGGGACTGGTCCATATTTTTTGTAATATAAATTTAGAGTACCCAATTCGTTTTTTCCAATTAAGGGGCAATTTAGCATGGCCAATCCACCTACCCTGCATATCGTTTTGGCTTGTGGGGTGAGACTCACAGACCCTGGGAGAATGTGCAAACTCCACACGGACAGTGACCCTGGGTCCTCGGCGCCGTGAGGCAGTAGTACTAACCACTGTACCAGCCTGCTTTATTTTGACTGCTGGTCTTTAAGGGACATCTTATGTCCTTTTATTTATTAGATCGCAGTGCAATAATGGCTTTGGCTGATTGGCAATATTAAGTGGGCTGCCGCATTTGTTATACCCCAACACAGATTTTCTATCTCACCATGCTTACGCTGGAATTAACATAGAAGGTTGATGAATTTTTCATTACAAAATTAATATCAATGCTTTGATTCAATAGCCCAGCATCATTAAAAATGACTACCAACCATGAGTCAAATCACAAATTTCTCATTCCAAGCCAGAAGTATTTCAAAAGGGTAATCTCTAGCGCCAACTTGTGTCCATCAGGAATATGGCAGTTGAATTTCCTCGGAATCCCACCCACAAGCATGTCCACTCCATTACAGTATGCTGCAGAGAGCCAAACACATTTGTGGGTTGTTTTAGATACATAAAAACATTACGGTACAAAAAGCCATTTACCTCATCATGTTTGTGGTGGGTTGAAAAAGAGCAAACCAGCCTAATCCCACATTCCTGCTCATTGTAACTCTGTGGGTCACAGCACTTTAGGTGTATAATATCAATGTATTTTTTTATTGCAATCTGCATTACCCTTTCAGGCAATGAGTTCCAGGACACCATGCCCTCTGGGTAAAACCTCAGCCTATCCAATCTTTCCTCATAACTAGAACTTTAAATTTCTACATTTACATAGTTCTAGCATAACCTACCTGCTTTTATAATCTATGCCTTCTACACCTTAATAATCTACACCTTAATTATCCCTCCTGCTGCATTGAGAGATCAGTAGGTGGATTGGCCATGCTAAATTGCCCCTTAATGGAAAAAAACGAATTGGGTACTCTAAATTTATATTACAAAAAATATGGACCAGTCCCTTAATATACAGGTCAATTGGTCACCCGATGCACAATTTACCTTGTAACTTCTATCCTTTTTTAAAAAAAAAAACACTCCAGCTCACATAAAAAAATTACAGTAGCAGCACCACATGCAGCCTTCCAAGGTACTCACATCACTGACTGAGTGACACATTGATCTCACCAGCTGCTACATTGGTGCAGCACAGCAAAATATAAATTTCCTCTGATGACACTTTCCAATATCCTACCATTATATATTCCCTTGCATGGGCAGCACGGTGGCGCAGGGGTTCGTGCTGCTGCCTCACGGCGTCGAGGTCCCAGGTTCAATCCCGGCTCTGGGTCACTCTCCGTGTGCAGTTTGCACATTCTCCCCGTGTTTGCGTGGGTTTCACCCCCACAATCCAAAAGATGTGCAAGGCAGGTGAATTGGCCACGCTAAATTGCCCCTTAATTGAAAAAAATGAATTGGATACTCTAAATTTATTTTAAAAAATTATATATTCCCTTGCTTTGTTTCGTCATCGCAACTGAATTACCTCTTACTTCTCTGAAATTAGTTCCATTAACCACTTTTCTGCTCATTTATCCGTCCATTGATATATTCCTGCAGCTTTCTTCAGCATTAACCACCTATAAATTTCTTAATCATATCCTCCATTTAACTATAAATCATTGACATATATACATCGCCAAATGCAAAGGATCTGGTTATGACCCCCGTAGAAATCCACTGGAAACTGCCTTTTAGTCACAAAAGCCCATTGACCGTTTAACGGTTTTCTGTCACTGAGGTGTCTTTGGATTCAACTTGCTACTCTGGCTTGGATCCCATGGGATTTCTGTCCAGTTTGCCATGTGGTATCTTATCAAAACCCTTGCTGAGATCCACGTAGACTACATCGAATGAACTACATTCATCAATTTTCCTTGTAATCAATCAACTTAGTCAGACATTGGCCGGAATTCTCTGAGCCCGCACCGGGTTGGAGAACCGCTGGGAGGGGAGGGGGGTGGGCCGAGAATCCGGCCATGCCGCTCCGACGCCGGGCTGCTGATTCTCCGGCGACCGGAGAATCGGCGCCAATAGCACCCGCGCGGTTGCTGCGGCACCAGTTGGGGGCCGTTGAAAGCGCCCCCTGCGGCGATTCTCTGCGCTCGATGGGCCGAGTGCCCGCCGGCGTGGTTTACATATGGTTCCACCCAGCGGGACCTCGCCGTTCTGGCTGCGTGGGCCATCTTGGTGGGGGGCAGGGGATTCGACTCCGGGGGGGGGGGGGCACGGTGGCCAGACCCGCGCATACCAATCAGTGGGCGCGCTCATTCCAGTGGGCGAGCCCCTGTAGGGTTCCGCCATGTTTCCTGGGGGCCAGCGCAGAGACGGCAACCATGCTCAAGCGCGGAGACGTGCAGGGCCGGCTTTCGGCACTGGAGCAGTGCACAGTACTCCGGCGCCGTTATAGCCCCCGAAGAAGAGGAGAGCTACTGGGCCTGGAGGCCCGTTGATGCCGGCGTCAACACTTGGCCACGTTGGTGTGTTAGCTTTTATTGGTAGAGGGATTGAGTTTCGGAGCCATGAGGTCATGTTGCAGCTGTACAAAACTCTGGTGTGGCCACATTTGGAGTATTGCGTGCAATTCTGGTCGCCGCATTATAGGAAGGATGTGGAAGCATTGGAAAGGGTGCAGAGATTTACCAGAATGTTGCCTGGTATGGAGGGAAGATCTTATGAGGGAAGGCTGAGGGACTTGAGGCTGTTTTCGTTAGAGAGAAGGTTAAGAGGTGACTTAATTGAGGCATACAAGATGATCAGAGGATTGGATAGGGTGGACAGTGAGAGCCTTTTTCCTCGGATGGTGATGTCTAGCATGAGGGGACATAGCTTTAAATTGAGGGGAGATAGATATAGGACAGATGTCAGAGGTAGGTTCTTTACTCAGAGAGTAGTAAGGGCGTGGAATGCCTTGCCGGCAACAGTAGCGGACTCGCCAACACTAAGGGCATTCAAATGGTCATTGGCTAGACATATGGACGATAAGGGAATAGTGTCGATGGGCTTTAGGGTGGTTTCACAGGTCGGCGCAACACCGAGGGCCGAAGGGCCTGTACTGCACTGTAATGTTCTATGCTGCATTTGATTCATTTGCACCGTTCTAAATTATGATTTAGATATTTTTCCAATAATTTGCCCACCACTTGAGGTTAGGCTGATGGACCTGTAATTACTCTGCCTAATTCCTTGCTTTTTAAACAGCAATGGTCCTCTAGTTGAACACCAGTAGGCAGAGCGGATTAGAAAATGATAGTCAGAGTCCTCCACTATTTCCTTCTTTGCTTCTCGTTGCAGCTTAGGAAATATTTAATTTGAGCTTGGCACTTCATCCACTTACAAAGACATAAGCACAATTTTTTAAAAATGTTCATGGGATTGCAAATGACACTGGCTAGCCAAGCATTTATTTGTCATCCCTAATTGTCCTTGAGGCAGTGGTCGTGAGCCACCTGCTGGAAAAGATGCAATCCATGTAGTGTAGATGCACCCACAGTGCTATTTGGTAGGGAGTTTCTTGATTTTGCACAATTATAGTGAAGGGACAGCAGTTGAGTTCCAAGTCAGGTTGACGTGGTGACTTGCTGGGGAATTTGCAGATAGTGATGTTCCCATGTGTCGTGCTCCCCTAGGTGGTCGAGATTGCAGGTTTGGAAGGACTGTCAAAGTTAGCAAGTTGCTGAATTGAATCTTGTAGGTGGTACATGCTGCTGTCAGTGTACACTGGTGGTGGTGAGATTGAATGTTAAAGGTTGTGGATGGAGCACCCATCAAGCTAGCTGCTTGATCTTAAGCTTCATGAGTGCTTATGGAGTTGCACTCACCCAAAGTAGAGTGAATACCCCTTGTTTGTTTCTCTTTTGTTGAAATTTTTTGGTTAGTCTTAAGTTCCTTAGGGCAGGGGCTGAATTTCCAGCCCTTCCTACTGGCGTGATCTTTCGGTCCCACCAAAGGCAACTCCCCATGGTGGGTTCCCAGCTTTGGGGCAGGTGAGCCACGCAAAACGCTATAGACATTGGTGGGACCAGAAGAACCCGCCAGCAACCAACTGGTCATGGTTATGTGTCAGGAATATGGTGGTGATTTGCCTCTTTTACCCCAATACAACTTATGCATCTCTTGCAGATTGCTGCCAGCAATCAAGAGATTGTGTCCGGGACGCTTGCTATTGGTTACCTTCGTCTCCAACCTCACCCTATTATGTCTACAAAGAAAAGATCCACATCCCAGGAATGACAGTGGCTTCAGTATGCAGAGAAGCACGAGTATGCACAAGTAGTCTCTTCTAATTTGTAAATAAAGTGGCCCAATGGATGATAGCCAGCAAATTATTTTCTATTCCAATGCTTTTCAGTCAGGCAAATCAATAATTAGACCATCAGGCAGTGGGTGTTTGTAGCTTAAAAGGCACATGTGCACAGAGACGCAATGAAATCTGTTAACCTGTCAAATGATAATACAACTGAATGCAAATGTTAAAGTGGTTTGAAGTATACAGGTACAACACATTAGAAATTGAAAAAAAAAACCAGAAAACTTGTAAACCAGTAATGGTATAAGTTGAAAATATTACAATACAATTTACAAGTACAGAAATATTTTGATGATTCCAGATGTCTATTTAAAATGGTAGTTTATTAATACAAAGGTTAGCAAATGTCAGAAGGTTTATAAAACCTCCATACGACACACTTTATAAAAGTGAAATAAGTGAGAAAAGATGGAAGATCCTAAAATTCCATCTGGCATCATGCTGTGCAATAATTGTGCTTTTTTTAAAAAGAAAATTTGCATTTATGAGACCCTTCATTTTAATTCTTTTGTTTCTGGTCACCTTGGGCCAAACTGGAAGCGGGCAGATAATCTGCACGCATATTTTTCAAATCAGTACTGTCCTGTGTCAACCGTTATGAATCTGGAGTACTGCATGCAGTTTTGGTCCCCTTTCTTGAGGAAGATTGTAAATGCATGAGAGGTGGTTCAGAAAAGGTTCACTAGATTCATTCCAGGGATAAAGGACTTGTCTTATGAAGAGAGATTGAGCAGTTTAGGCCTATGCTCCCTGGAGTTTAGAAGAATGAGAGGAGATCTAATTGAGGTACATAAGATGCTAAAGGGATTGACAGGTTAGATGTCGAGTGGATGTTTCTTCTTGGGCATTCTACAATGAGGGGCCATAGTTTTAGGCTAAGAGGTGGCATTCAACACAGAAATAAGGAGGAATTGCTTAAAAAGGGTTGTGAATTGATGGAATTTTCTACTGCGTTGTGTAGTGGACGACTGAACACTAAGAGGAGATAGATAGGTTTTTAATTAATAGTGGGATGAAGGATTATGGGGTGCGGGCAGGGAGGTGGAGATGAGGCCGAGAGGAGATCAGCCATGATCGTATTAAATGGAGGAGCAGGCTTGAGGGGCTGCATTGCCTACTCCTGCTCTTAGTTCTTGTGTTAGTAAGCCGATAAGAGCAGCCATGGAGTTCCTCTCCCTTTCAACTTTTCTACACCTGTGGGGGAGACACTGAACCTCTGCTCTACAATGCTCATAGACAGCAGCATAGTTGAGATCACACAATCATCCCAGCTTGAGCTGCAGATTTCTAAGACACCATTTACACCGCAGCATTGGCACACAAGCTGACCAACTCCGCGGCGGGGGGGGGGGGGGGGTTTAAAGGTCTGAAACAGGGGAAAACGTCATCCCAGCAACATGTAGCCAGGGACAAGAGACAATCACCTCAATTAAAGGATGATCCCAAAACAATCAAGAATGGTTGGTCACCTTGTTCGTTCAGTGCCAGGTGTACATTACTCTGCCTATTCTCTCTGTCAGGGTAATATGCACAGCATGGTGCTCGGGAGAGGAGCGTCTAAATATTGAATTTTAAATAGAGAGCAGCAGTAACAGTTCAACAGGTTATAAGTATTCTCTCTGGTTTCTTAAACTTGCATTGAAGAAAAACTCTTGGAACACACAGACCCTCTTTCTTATTAACAGTTTCACGGAACACATATTCATTGACCAGCACCTCAAATCCAGCAGCTGTCAGGAGCTGCGCCACGTACTCTGGAATGAAAATACAGAAAAAGAGAAAAAGGTTTTTGAATATGGACAGAATTGAACTTCCGCAACCTCCGAACTACAACATAGGAAGATTAATAATTCCAGAGATAATTGACATATCTATTATTCTATGCGTCACCCTATAAAATGTTTTGCTACATAACAGATGAATTAATTTTATACCATAGAGACATGATTATCAAACAAAGTCGAATGTAAAAGCAAAATACTGCAAATGTTGGAATTTGAAATAAAAACAAAGTACTGGAAATACTCAGCAGATCTATCAGCATCTATGGAGAGAGAAACAGATAGCAAGCACTAAGAAAGACAATTGTGTTTGGACATCAATGATCTTCATTCAAGGATAGCACTTCAGGAATTCCTCAGGGAAGGCGGTTAGCACTGCTGTCTCACGGTGCAGAGAACCCGGGTTCAATAACGGCCTCGGGTCAATGTCCGTGTGGAGTTTGCACATTCTCCCCGTGTCTGTATGGGTCTCATCCACACAACCTAAAGATGTGCAAGGTAGGTGCATTGGCCACGCTAAATTGCCCCCTAGTTGGGAAAAAAACCCAATTGGGTACTCTAAATTTATCTTTTTTTAAAAGAAGGAATTCCTCAAGGTAGTGTCCCAGGCCCAGCCATCTCCAGTTGCTTCAACAATGACCTTCTTTCCATCACAATGTCAGAAATGGGGATGTTCAGTGATGACTGCACATTGTTCAGCACCATCTACGACTCCACAGATACTGAAGCAGCCAGCGCCCAAATGCAGCAAGACCTGGACCATATCCAGGTTTGGGCTGACAAGTGGCAAGTAACATTAATCGCCAACAACAGATAATCTAACCATCACCCCTTGATATTCAATGGCATTACCATCACTGAATCCCCCACTATCAAATTCCTGGTGGTTACCATTGACCAGAAACTGAACTGGACCAACAATATAAATATTGTGACTACAACAGCAGGTCAGAGGCTAGGAATGCTGTAGTGATAACTCACTGCCTGACTCCCCAAAGCCTGTCCACCATTTACAAGGCACAAGTCAGGATTGTGATGGAATACTCCTCACTTGCCTAGATGAGTGCAACTCCAACAACACTCAAAAAGTTTGACATTATCCAGGCCAAAACAGCCTGATTGATTATCACCCCTTCCTCACAAACATTCACTCCCCCCACCACTAACCAACATTGGCAGTAATGTGTACCATCTACAAGATGCACTGCAGGGACTCACCAAGGCTCTTTAGGCAGTACCTTCCACACCCATGACCACTACCATCTAGAAGGACAAGGGCAGCAGATGGGAACACCACCACCTGGAAGTTGCCCTCCAAGTCATTCACCATCCTAACTTGGAAATATATTGCTATTCCTTTAGTCGCTGGGTAAAAATCGTGGAACACTCTCCCCAACAGCACAGTGGGTGTATCTACACCACATGGACTCCAGCGGTTCAGGAAGACAGCTCACCACCATCTTCTCAAAGACAATTAGGGTTAGACAGTAAAAGGTGACTGAGTCAGCGATGCCCACATCGTGTAAATTAATTTTAAAAAGGGGATGGCCAAGGACAAATCCTTGTGAGACATCTGAGGCAATGGTATGGAAAGGGGAAGAAAAGCAATTTCAGATGACTCTCCTGTATGATTAGATGGATGATAATGGAATGGAACATGGTGAGAGAAGTTCTACCCATTTGGCCGGCAGTGGAGTGGCTTTGGACGAGGATCATGTAGTCAGCCGTGCCAATGGCTGCAGATAGGTTGAGGAGGAGGAGAAGGAATTGTTTACCTTCGTCACAGTCACATAGGATGTAATTTGTGATTTTGATAATAGTTGCTTCGACAGGAGCAGAAACATGATTGGAGGGATTCAAAAATGGAGTTCCAGGAAAGATGGGCACAAATTTAGGAGGTGACAACATGATCCATAGAAACAGTGCAGAAGGAGGCCATTTCGGCCCATCGGGTTTGTACAAACTCTCAAGGAGCACTCTAACTAGGACCACTCCACTGCCCTACTCCCATAACCTCACCTAACCTGCACATCTTTGAAGAGGAAAAGAAAGGTGAACATGGGGTGGTAGTTTGCAAGGATGATGGGGTGCTTTCTGGTTAAGAAGGCATGTGGGATACTTTTTTTTAAAATTTAGAGTATCCAATTCATATTTTTTTTTCCAATTAAGGGGCAATTTAACGTCGCCAATCCACCTACCCTGCACATCTTTGGGAGCTGGGGGTAAAACCCACGCAAACACGGGAGAATGTGCAAACTCCACACGGAGAGTGACTCAGAGCCGGAATCGAACCTGGGACCTCGGCGCCGTGAAGCAGCAATGCTATCCACTACGGGCATGTGGGATACTTGCCTTTATTAGTCAAGGCATAGAATACAAGAGAAGGGAGATTATGATAGAGCTGTATAAAACACCAATTGAGTATTGTGTTCCATTTTGGTCACCACACTATAGGAAAGATGTGATTGCACGAGAAAGGGTTCAGAGGAGATTCAATAGGATGTTGCCTGGGCTGCTGCATTTCAGCTATGAAGAGGGGCTGGCTAGGCTGGGGTTGTTCCCCTGCCCCATGAAGGTTGAGGGGATACCTGATTGAGGTGTACAAAATTATGAGGGACATATATAGAGTAGATAGGAAAAAGTCTGTCCCTTGATAGAGGTGTCAATAACCAAGGGCATAGATTTAAGGTAAGAGGCAGAAGATTGAGGGATTTTAGGAAAAACGTTTTCACCCAGAGGGTGGTGGAAATCTGGAACCCACTGAAAGGTGGTAGAGGCAGGAACCCTCACCACATTTAAGAGGCATTTAGATGAGAACGTGAAACACCACAGAACCCAAGGCTACGGACAAAGTGCTGGAAAATAGGATTAGGATAGATAGGTGCTTGTTGGCTGGTGCAGGCACGATGGGCCGAAGGGTCTCTTGCTAAACTGTAAACCTATGACTATATGTTTTATGAGACGGGTGACAGTGGAAGATTTGACGGAGAGGAATAAATTATCTGAAAAGATGAAACTGTTAAAAATATCATCTAACATGGGAACCAAGGGAAGTTGGGTGGTCAGCAGTTTGGTGGTTATAAAATCAAGGGAGCAGAAGATGACTTTCATGCACAGGATGCCAAATATCAATAGACTAGAGGGAACTGAATCAGGAAACATCTTGCATAACAACATCTGTTTTCAAATTGTATTGGTTGTGTTAAAGAGCTTGAATCTATATCAATTGGATTATGTGAAGGCGTTATTAGAATTAAGAGACAAATGGTCGGAAAATTAATTAGTAAGGAATAGGAGAAAGGAACCAAGTACCGAGGAACATAAGGAAAATCAGTTTAAATTGTGAAGAATGCAAGGATTAACAAAATGGCTAGGAAGAGGAACCATGATAGAGTAAGCAGGAATAAACAGAATATATATGTAAAAGATTAGGGAACACAATGTAATGAAGAGGCAATTAAGAGTATTTATTGGAAAAAATGAATCAACAAGGGGGTGATAGTCTGAAGAAGTGTAAGAATATATTGTCTATGGAGAATTGGTTTGAGAGCTAAGCAGATCCAAGGATAAATAGACAAGTTGATACAAACAAACAATGAGGCTACCAGAACTAAGACCTCACTAGAGGTATCACGTGCAGCCTGTCATGATGAATTTGGTACTGAGGGACTGGATTGCAGACAGGATAATTGAATTTCTGTGTTTATTTATAGAACAACTGAGAAAATGATTCAAAGGAATCATGGATACAGACAATATATTGTGCCAAATGGGATTTTTTTTTTGGCTCACTCTGTGCATCATACTGATGGTATTGGCATTATCCTTGTTAACAAAAATAGGAGCCTACCTTAGAAAATGTAGAGGGTAAAGTTCAGAGACATTGAAGATTACGGTATAGCCAGTACATAAACAACACAAAGAATACCTTCATCATCTGGCAATGAACAGAACATAGTACTGGACATGGAGTGGTGCAGGACCACTTGGGTCTGCAGTTGTGATATGATGTGACAACATATCACTCTAGCCTGCAGGTTCACCATTGATGAGGAATTGTAAGGTGTGCCTAACACTCTGGGAAGAGGGACAAACTAGTAGGGTCTAGAAAGCTGAAGGAACATAACGTGTGACTACTGCAGCTACTTTTATGACTGCTGGATTATGCAATATACCATATTGGAACATCAATTGTGTGTGTTCGAACTGAAAAGGACACAAAGCAGTGATAAAGACAGTTGTGCTGCAGCACAGTCATAATGTCACCCACCTCCAAGTGAAGCTGCCCTTGGGAGAACAAACAATTCCACACATTCAACATTGTATACCAGCTCTATTCCTCAGTCCGAAATCCATAAATCACAGAACAAGACCTCACAAAGACATTCTGTGCACATTCTACAATATGCAAACATACTATGCACATGCCACAATAGGCAACCAAGAAACTTGGAGATCAAGAAGGTGGGAAGTGGCCACCAGTATGGAATTATAATCATGGATTAGATTATTTCAGATGGGATTAATGACTGTACACGTGAGAGCACTAATAATTCTGATCAATGTGCTCTACTCGTACGAGAAGTGTTAATATGGGATGTGGGCCCAGGGCAGCATGTGGCGCAGTGGTTGGCACTGGGACAGCGGCGCTGAGGATCCGGGTACGAATCCCGGCCCCGGGTCACTGTCCGTGTGGAATTTGCACATTCTCCCCATGTCTGTGTGGGTTTCACCTCCACAACCCAAAGATGTGCAGGTTAGGTGGATTGGCCATGCTAAATTGCCCCTCAATTGGAAAAAAAATAATTGGGTACTCTAAAAAAAAATTTTAAATAAGGGATGTGGAAATTATAAAGGAAGGTAAAGAGATAGAAAGAACACTGAAAGGAAGCCAGGATTATTAACATACAGAAGGGCATAAAATACTTCGCTATGAGGTAACCTACTGAGGAAACAAAGGCAAGCTGATGCACAAGGGTTGGGGGAAAGAGTGAAAGTTAAAGGTTAGTCTAGCAATAAGATGAAAACAGTTGCTGACAGCTATTATGTTTGAGGTCTATCAAAGTTGCAGCAACAGAAAAGTCATTGCGGTGCACCAGATTATCAATTCAAATGCTTACTCAGAAGGAAGGGAATACCATACAAAACAACCTGCAGTGAAATAGCTTTACAACTGGAAACATTTTCTATCTGTTCTGCTTGTACATTAATTATGCTGAAGAAAAGAGTAATTGTAAATATAAATTAAAAAATTAAATATTGTAAAGGAAATAATAATGATTGTAACCCCTCTGTGACTTTGTTATTACCCAAGCAGGTTTTTAGTAACACCATCCTGCAGCACCTGCTGGAAATATGTCTGGTGACAACAGGATCAAGTTGGGTGCAATGCCCTAAGCTAAATAACATGCTCAGTGTACAGGCTCCCAGATGAAGAGCCACTTGTATCAGAGGCCAGCTTGTGCTCAAATGACAATGCCCCAGTTTGAGTCACCAACTTCAATAAAGAAAAACATTCAAGAAATGTGCAAGTACAAAGTCATTTAAACAATTATTTTGCAAGCAAGTACTGTACTACTTACAACTACCATGGTCAGCTGATAGTCTTTTGGAAGTAGAAAGAAATGTTTTAAATAACAAATCTCACCATCGGAAAAGAAGAAAGATCTTGTTCCATCTTGTCGAACATAAAAATTAGGTCCAAGTTTGTGGCCAGTTTTAAATCGAAGCATGGCGTGATCATACAGTCCGTAATCTCGGAATAAGATGTATCCACCAGGTTTCAGTATCTGTCACAGACACACAAGAATCAAGGTCACAGTTCTTGTATCTTTCACAATGATGCACTGCCAAATGAAAAAATGTGCTTACAGGAATAATTCACTTGTATTAGCTTAGTAGGTCACATTCTCAGTGAAGTAACAAAAGGCAACACAAGCCCAGACAAGCCTTAGGATGTCCAAAGAACTTTTCAATCAATAAAGTACTTTTGAAGGGCAGCACGGTAGCATAATGGTTAGCACAGTTGCTTAAAAGCTCCAGGGTCCCAGGTTCGATTCTCGGTTTGGGTCACTGTCTGTGCGGAGCCTGCACGTTATCCCCGTGTGTGCGTGGGTTTCTTCCTGGTGCTCCGGTTTCCTCCCACAGTCCAAAGATGTGCAGGTTAGGTGGATTGGCCATTCTAAATTGCCCTTAGTGTCCAAAAAGGTTAGGTGGGGTTACTGGGTTAAGAGGATAAAGGGGATAGGGTGGAGGCGTGGGGCTTAAGTAGGGTACTCCTTCCAAGGGCCGGTGCAGACTCGATGGGCTGAATGGTCTCCTTCTGCACTGTACATTCTATGAAAAATACTGAATGCATAAACTTATATAAGTGAGACTATATTTATAGAAACAGTGTTCAATTGTCTCTTAAATTTGTATTTTTCTCCATCTACAAGATAATATTTGATATTCAGTAACAACAGTGTTAAAAAACTGGATTCTTCAAAGCCAAATTAACAAAAACTTGCACAGATGACACGTTGAATTGTTTTAAATTATAAAATGTACAATTTTCTTAAAGGAGATGGTAACATAACCCGGACAGCAGGTATAAATTTACTTTAATTTAAAATTCACCACTTTGACAGAAAATATTTGTCAAATCCTTTTGAATCTTCCCCATCGACCCCACTATGAATGCGATGGCAGCATGTGCACTATCAAATACTAACTTTATGGATGTTTTCTAATGCCAGTTGCATCTTGTCAGGATGAATGGCAGAGAGTACAAAGATTAGAGTTACAACGTCCACGGAGTCCACTGGCACATTCTGCAGCAAATCGTCTTTTGTCAGATCACACTGAAAGGCCTTACATCGTTCAACTTTATACAAACGATTTTGCTTTAAAAAAGAAACAAACATAGGAATGGATGAGAAGTAATCTGTACAGGATGCTCCCATTAACCGCGTGATTAGTTTTAACATTATTGCTTTTTAAGCTATTTCCATTAATGTCAGAAACAACTGGTGGGATTATTTGGGGAAGTTGAAGAACTGGTAAGCTTAGCAATACAAGCACATAAAACAGATTGAGCATCCTCTATCTGTACATCCAAAAAACAAACACACCCAAAAGCTGAACGTTTTTTTTTTAATGAACCCTAACACAAGCCAACAAAAACCTCAGCAACCTTTTGTGTAGGAAGTCTAGCTGTGCTTACCATGTGATTTTTGTGTTTATTAGTGCTTTTATTCCACCATGTCAAAAAGATCATCAGATACCTTTATGGATAACAATGAAAAGGAAGCATAATTCATTACCAATTGCTACGAAAATTGAGCTGTTACAGAAACTTGACTATGGTGGGTCTGTGAGGCAACTGAGTGAGGAATATGGGGTGGGTATCACCACCATATATGATTTAAGGTAGTAGGAAGACAAATCGTTTAAATTTCATACTGAAAGTGATACACAAGTTATTAGAAAAATGTTGTATATGTTGAAAAATGACGAACATGACCATGTTTTGTCACGATGGAGTGGATTCAACTGCGTAGGAGTAAAAGGTTTCCGCTGACTGGCGCATTGGTCATGTAAGAAGCCAAGATCTACTACCAAGAACTGAGGCTTGAAGGTGCATGTACACAACAGGTTGGTTGGAGAAATTCAAAGAGGGTCATGGTATCAAGTTGTTGAAAGTTTTTGGTGATAAAGCATCGAACGCAGCTGAAAAATATTTTGAGTTTACTATGCTAATTTCAGACCAAAATCTTTTATTTTAGACACTGACATAATTTCTTGCTCACTTAGAACACACAGAACATTCAGCGCAGAAGGAGGCCATTTGGCCCATCGAGTCTGCACCGACCCACTTAAGCCCTCACTTCCACCCTATCCCCGTAATCCAACAACCCCTCCCAAACGTTTTGGACACTAAGGGCAATTTATCATGGCCAATCCACCTAACCTGCACGTCTTTGGACTGTGGGAGGAAACCGGAGCACCCGGTGAAAACCCACACAGACACAGGAAGAACGTGCAGACTCCGCACAGACAGTGACCCAGCGGGGAATCGAACCTGGGACCCTGGCACTGTGAAGCCTCAGTGCTAGCCACTTGTGCTACCGTGCTGCCCAGTTATGTCAGTGTCTAAAATAAAAGACAAACAAATGGTTGATGAGTCTGAAGCTGGAAGAACTATTCAAGAAGGCCTCCTCAGCAGAGTGCATTGACTATGAACCCTCTCCTTCAAGTTCCTTTTCCACGGTTTAATTAATGCAGTCATCATTTGGATCCATCTTGATTTGTAAATGGATATCACCAAGACTATTGTATAAGTATTAATTTTTTAAAAAATCATGTTCAGAATGCAATGTAATATTATATTACAAGTGTAATAAGTGTTCACAATAAAGAGGTAGGGTGCGTGAGTTGACAAATGGAGAAACAATTTAGTATTTGTAGACAAGAGCTAGCCTAGGTGTAAACTATACTAATGCAAGTAGGCCTAGGCCGACTGCATACATGGTAAGCATACGAAATCCTAAAACTGGAGGGAGTCACGTGAGGTGGCGCAGGAGCGGCTGCGCTTTCGGGAACTCTTGCTCTACCTGTCCTTTATTTTATCCTAATGTACTTCCCATAATTACTTTTTTGGATATATCATATCATAGAATCCCGACAGTGCAGAAGGAAGCCATTCGCCCATCGAGTCTGCACCGAACCTTGGAAAAGAGCACCCAACCTAGGTTCACTTCCCACCTTATCCACGTAATCCCACCTAACCTTTTGGACATGAAGGTGCAATTCAGCACGGTCAATCCACCTAACCTGCACATCTTTGGACTCTGACAGGAAACCGGAGCACCTGGAGGAAACCTACGCAGACATGGGGAGAATGTGCAAACTCCACATAGACAGTCACCCGATGCCGGAATTGAACCCGGGTTCCTGCCGCTGTGAGGCATCAGTGCTAACCACTGTGCCACCGTGCCGCCCTTGTACTAAAATCAAAGGTTCAAAGAGGTTGAAATATGTCTTGCACTATATCCCTGGATGATCCTGGTTGGATTTTGGCGATGAGGAGCAGAGTTAAATCAGAGAGAATCCTTGTTTGATTGAGGTGGACAGAGGTGGCTGGGGTAGGGCCCAGCTTGCAGTGGCAGTTTTGTTGGTGAGTGGGCCCACGCCTCGGCGATGCTGTTTACATTGAGATGATGGCTGCCATTGCAAATTATGTTTTGGATGATGATGTCGGCCCCGTGATGCAGGTTTTTAGTACTCACTTTGGTGAACTGCGAAATATCCGTGAAAATATTGGAAGTGCAGAAGAGAATCCTATTATTTGATAGAGCAATTTCCCTTTAGGGGCTTGCCTCTGATCCTTGGAAATCCTGCTGCATGGTGTGTCATCTTGACGAGTAGGGACCGGACAAGGAGTGTTCGTGAGCCCTGTCTCGTACGAGGAGTGGGGGCTGAGTTTCCGACCAATTTGAGAATGGGTCCTTAACCCTATTGACCAAAACAGGACTCCTAAAGGCATGCTGCTCACCCAGATGGAGAGAAGAAATCCCCCTTGGGGAGGAATGCGCTAATTAACCAAGGAACATGGACATGGATCAGTACTGTATGGACTGCAAGGAGGCTACATGGTGACAGAACAGTGCTGCTCAACAGAGACAAAGTTACTGCATTCCCATGGAAGACCCACTATGAGTGTTAGACGTTTAGCTGCTGTTGTATAACGAGTCAAAGGTTCTGCTCCTTTTTACAAACACCTTTATTTCACTTTAACAGACTATGCACAAAACTCTATCTTCACATCATCTGACACAAAGGCCACCTGAAGCCTCTTTACATAATCGGTGTCAATTATTGGATACTTAACATAAATGAGACAACTAATTGGAATGTCGATACATGCAGGTTCGAGATTTTGCCAGAAAGGAGATACAGAGCTTCCCGGTGGAGCCGGCCTCCACATTGCTGGAGGAGGTGCTGACGACAGGGGGGTTGGAGAAGGGGGTAGTGTCAGCGGTTTACGGAGCTATTTTGGAAGAGGAGACAGCACAACTGGAAGGGATCAAAGCAAAGTGGGAGGAAGAGTTGGGAGAGGATATGGAGGAGGGGTTCTGGTGTGAGCTGCTCCGGAGTGTAAATGCCTCCACCTCGTGCGCGGTTGGGGCTGATACAGCTGAAGGTGGTATACACGGCATATCTCACAAGGGCGAGGATGAGCCCATTCTTTGAAGGAGTAGAAGGTGTGTGAACGTTGCGGGGGGGCGGGGCGGGGGCGCTAATTACGTTCATATGTTTTGGTCCTGTCCAATTACTGGAAGGAGGATTTTAGGGTAATTTCTAAAGTGGTGCACGTGAAGCTGGACCCCCCCCCCCCCCCCCCCCCCAGGGGGCCATATTCGGGGAGGCAGATGTTGGAACCTTCGCCTCGTTGATCGCCCGAAGGTGGATCCTGATAGGGTTTCATAGATTATCATAGAATTTACAGTGCAGAAGGAGGCCATTCGGCCCATCGAGTCTGCACCGGCTCTTGGAAAGAGCACCCTACCCAAGGTCAACACCTCCACCCTATCCCCATAACTCAGTAACCCCACCCAACACTAAGGGCGATTTTGGACACTAAGGGCAATTTATCTTGGCCAATCTACCTAACCTGCACTTCTTTGGACTGTGGGAGGAAACCGGAGCACCCGGAGGAAACCCACGCACACACGGGGAGAACGTGCAGACTCCGCACAGACAGTGACCCAAGCCGGAATCGAACCTGGGACCCTGGAGCTGTGAAGCAATTGTGCTATCCACAATGCTACCTTGCTGCCCCAGGGTGGAGAGGTTGCTCTCCAACCTGTGCCCTGGCGTGGCGGGGGGATCTGTTGGAATTCTTGACTCTTGAGAAGGTTAAGTTTGAACTGAGGGGAAGGATGGAGGTGTTCTACGATTCATGGGCATTATTCATTATGCACTTTCAAGAACTGGATAACATCGAACATTAGTTGGTGGGGGGGGGGCTGTGGGCGTTGATGGTGACTATGGGTGATTCCTGATTCCTTTTTGTCATTTGTTTATGTGGAGATGCAGGCTAGTGTTTGGGGGGTTTGGTGGGAGGATGGGTTGTTGTTATTGATATGGGGATTGACATATTTGTTACTGATTATTGTTTATTGTTGGTGGGTGTAAATTTGGGAGAAAATGTGAAAAAGAGGATAAAAATATATTTTTTAAATACTAATTGGAGTGTCTCTTAACCCATTACTTGTCTCCCCATGGAGACAAAATAACTAGATGAAAACAAAATTACAAGAAACTCAAAAACACACAGGCAATTTCCCTCCTTCTCTTTTTTTAAAATTCATTTTTGGAAGAAAAAAAAAGTCACAGAAACAGGCGTCCTTCATTAACAATATCCAAAAGTTTTTGTGATCTAGCCCCTCTTTTTGTAAAACACTAACAATTGATAGCTACTGTCGGCCCATTTAATTTTTGCTATCTCCCCTCTGTCCAACATCTGCTTCAAACTTGTGATGTCTATCCTTAACCTTTATTTCACTGATACTTTTTGTAGAGTGCACATTTTGCCACAGGGAATTATTGTCAATGTGACATTTAATAGGTATATTACCCAAATCCCCTAATCCCCAAATTTCTGTCAATATCTGAGATATATAAAAGGCCATATCCACCGCCTTTACAAGGCTTAATGACTCAGCAGCCAGTGCTTTTGACCACTCTCCTTATTTTCTTGGTTTCCCACACAAGAGGGCAACATTTATCATTGTTCCCCAAAAGGAAAATTATAAAACCTCCTGCGTTTGAAACTTCATCACATAAATTTGCATAGGATGCATCACTATAAACTATGAGTTTCAAGTGCCTACAGTCACCTAAAACCATGAACCTCAAAACACACTCCTGCGTTTTTAGTTTGACCAATGCTTTATTTGCTCTTATTATGTCTTCCACTTTGGGATCATTCATTTTTGTACTCAACTCTAAGACATCAAAACTCAAGTCCGGTCTAGTCTGTCTACCTAACCAATTCAGTTGCCCAATTAAACTTCGCAGTTGCTCTTTTTCCATCTTTGAAACCATTGCATCTTTTTGTGAAACCCGGCCACGACTAATTGCTATTGGGCTGATGCTTTCCAAATAAGATTGCTGATGTAAAGTTGCCCCTAACTTAGTCTGTCCAATTCCCAGTCCAATATATGTAAATGCCTGAAGCCTGACTTCCAACCCTGAATTCTTTCCTCAAACCAGAGATTACAATAGCTTCGAAATCATTAGACCCACCCCACAGAAAATCATCAACATGCATCATAAAGATGCCAGAAAGATTTCCTTTATAGTGCTAGTAAAACATTGCCGGATCTGCTTTCAACTGGCAACAGCCTAACTTTAACAAAACTGACCTTACCGAAAAATACCAGACTCTAGACGGATCATTTAATCCATATACACATTTGTTCAACTTCCAGAGTACCCCTTCTGTGTTAGCTGCCTCTTTAGGAGGACGGAGAAAAATGTCTCTCTGGAGCTGATGCCCCTGCAAAAAGGCAGCTTTTATATCTATAGATTTGCATTCCCATGCTTTTGTGGCTAATAGAGCCAAGAAGATCTTTAAAATAACCTTTCCTGCCATAGGTTAATCGACCCTTAAATCCTGATCTTCTAAGTTTTCAGTTGAAAGGAATACAGGACAGGCATGTTCCTGTGAGGAAGAAAGATAAATACGGCAATTTTCGGGAACCTTGGATGACGAGTGATATTGTAGGCCTCGTCAAAAAGAAAAAGGAGGCATTTGTCAGGGCTAAAAGGCTGGGAACAGACGAAGCCTGTGTGGCATATAAGGAAAGTAGGAAGGAACTTAAGCAAGGAGTCAGGAGGGCTAGAAGGGGTCATGAAAAGTCATTGGCAAATAGGGTTAAGGAAAATCCCAAGGCTTTTTACACTTACATAAAAAGCAAGAGGGTAGCCAGGGAAAGGGTTGGCCCACTGAAGGATAGGCAAGGGAATCTATGTGTGGAGCCAGAGGAAATGGGCGAGGTACTAAATGAATACTTTGCATCAGTATTCACCAAAGAGAAGGAATTGGTAGATGTTGAGTCTGGAGAAGGGGGTGTAGATAGCCTGGGTCACATTGTGATCCAAAAAGACGAGGTGTTGGGTGTCTTAAAAAATATTAAGGTAGATAAGTCCCCAGGGCCGGATGGGATCTACCCCAGAATACTGAAGGAGGCTGGAGAGGAAATTGCTGAGGCCTTGACAGAAATCTTTGGATCCTCGCTGTCTTCAGGGGATGTCCCGGAGGACTGGAGAATAGCCAATGTTGTTCCTCTGTTTAAGAAGGGTGGCAGGGATAATCCCGGGAACTACAGGCCGGTGAGCCTTACTTCAGTGGTAGGGAAATTACTGGAGAGAATTCTTCGAGACAGGATCTACTCCCATTTGGAAGCAAATGGACGTATTAGTGAGAGGCAGCACGGTTTTGTGAAGGGGAGGTCGTGTCTCACTAACTTGATAGAGTTTTTCGAGGAGGTCACTAAGATGATTGATGCAGGTAGGGCAGTAGATGTTGTCTATATGGACTTCAGTAAGGCCTTTGACAAGGTCCCTCATGGTAGACTAGTACAAAAGGTGAAGTCACACGGGATCAGGGGTGAACTGGCAAGGTGGATACAGAACTGGGTAGGCCATAGAAGGCAGAGGGTAGCAATGGAGGGATGCTTTTCTAATTGGAGGGCTGTGACCAGTGGTGTTCCACAGGGATCAGTGCTGGGACCTTTGCTCTTTGTAGTATATATAAATGATTTGGAGGAAAATGTAACTGGTCTGATTAGTAAGTTTGCAGACGACACAAAGGTTGGTGGAATTGCGAATAGCGATGAGGACTGTCTGAGGATACAGCAGGATTTAGATTGTCTGGAGACTTGGGCGGAGAGATGGCAGATGGAGTTTAACCTGGACAAATGTGAGGTAATGCATTTTGGAAGGGCTAATGCAGGTAGGGAATATACAGTGAATGGTAGAACCCTCAAGAGTATTGAAAGTCAAAGAGATCTAGGAGTACAGGTCCACAGATCACTGAAAGGGGCTACACAGGTGGAGAAGGTAGTCAAGAAGGCATACGGCATGCTTGCCTTCATTGGCCGGGGCATTGAGTATAAGAATTGGCAAGTCATGTTGCAGCTGTATAGAACCTTAGTTAGGCCACACTTGGAGTATAGTGTTCAATTCTGGTCGCCACACTACCAGAAGGATGTGGAGGCTTTAGAGAGGGTGCAGAAGAGATTTACCAGAATGTTGCCTGGTATGGAGGGCATAAGCTATGAGGAGCGATTGAATAAACTCGGTTTGTTCTCACTGGAACGAAGGAGGTTGAGGGGCGACCTGATAGAGGTATACAAAATTATGAGGGGCATAGACAGAGTGGATAGTCAGAGGCTTTTCCCCAGGGTAGAGGGGTCAATTACTAGGGGGCATAGGTTTAAGGTGAGAGGGGCAAAGTTTAGAGTAGATGTACGAGGCAAGTTTTTTACGCAGAGGGTAGTGGGTGCCTGGAACTCACTACCGGAGGAGGTAGTGGAGGCAGGGACGATAGGGACATTTAAGGGGCATCTTGACAAATATATGAATAGGATGGGAATAGAAGGATACGGACCCAGGAAGTGTAGAAGATTGTAGTTTAGTCGGGCAGTATGGTCGGCACGGGCTTGGAGGGCCGAAGGGCCTGTTCCTGTGCTGTACATTTCTTTGTTCTTTGTTCTTTGTTCTTTTCTTCAAATCCCCTTGCCACAAGCCTGGCCTTTGCCTTATAAATTCCATCCGGAAGAAGCTTTTTCGTGCAAATCCATCTGTGGGATAGAGCTCTTTGTCCCCTATCCGGTACTTCCGTGTATACCCCAAATTCACTCCAACTATGCAGTTCTTGCTGTTTGGCATCTTTGATAACTTTTTAATCTAATTTATTGAAAGACACCAAAATCTCACGTGCATGTGGGCTTCAACTCTTATTAGTATTCGTAGTCTTACATGTTCCGAGATCTTGATAAACTACGTCCCCTCTCCCGCCTGGTAATTTGTTCTGTTCTGCTACTGCTGTGGGATGTCCTTTCAATAGTTCTCGACTTTTTCCTGCGGACCTGTTCACTATCCGATGTACTATCTGAACTGGCACTGCGTTTCTGTGCTCTCCATTTCTGAACTTTGTGTTCCCAATCCATTGTCTTGACTCCCTCCCCTGAATGCTGTACATTCAACCAATGTTTATACTTTCCAGTGGCCTTCCCTGATCTACTAATAGTTTGCATCCTTCCATTGACGAGACCCTTCAGGCAAGTATGTCACTTTTGTACCAACTTTTGGCAGTTGCCCTTTCGGCAAAATGGCCTGTTCTAATTCATCAGAAGTGTTATGTTCCTCTACAGAAACCCTGTCTCTATCAGTTAACTGATTCTCATAGTTCTGTAACACCTGCGTACCAGATGACTCTGGTTCCTCGTCATGTCTGTCTGCTCTGTCTAAATTAGAAAATTTGTAATCTGTACCCATTATCCTTGATGAATGTACCCTAACAGTTTGATTGCCATGTTGCAAAATAATTGTTTTGCCATCTATGCCTATGATCTTCCCTGTGCCTTTCCATTCATTAAAATTGTCTCTCTTATAGTATACTATGTCTCCTTGCTGAAAAATGGTATCTGATGGCCGTACATTATGCCTTAAAGCTCTGCGAATTCTTTCAGAGACTTCTGTTTCCAAAAAAGCTTTTCTATTGCTATGTAATGCATTTAAATGCTCAGCAAAGGCAGAGCTAATTTTAGTCCCTTCCCAAGCTGGAGGCTGGTCATCTAAAATGGACAGAATTTTAGGATTTCTACCAAACACTAATTGATAGGGACTATAGCCCCCAACCATCTGCAATGGATTCTTTGCATGTACCGCCCATGCTAAAGCTGAATTTAGCTTGCAGTTTGGTCTATCTGCCAAAATTTTCCGGAGCATGACACCTATTATTATGGTTTCTGTCACACACACCATTACTAAATGGGCTTTCCGCAGCCGTATTCATAACTGTGATATTCACGTTTTCACATGTATCCCTAAACTCATCATTAGCAAATTCTCCCCCATTGTCCGTAAAGAATTTTGCCCGTGGGCCCATTCCTGTCCCTATCCATTTTTCAACGATTTGATCCAGAATTACTCTCTTTTCTTTACTTCGTACAATCGTTGATTGACTAAATCTGATTGCTAAATCCACAAAATGCAAAATAAATATATTATTTGCTTTATCCCAGATCTTAAGGTCCATGGCCACAATGTCGTTAAAATCCCTGGCCAAAGGTAGGGTTACTATCGGTCGTGGTGGTGTCCTTTTGTACTTCCTACAAACTTCAAAGCAATCACTAACCTGTTCTATCAGTTTAGTATAGTCTTCATCCCTTACCCCTGCATCCTTTAATAATTTTTTCAGCCTCCGAGGAGACAGATGCGCAAATTGCCTATGCAGTTTTAATACAACAAGCTTTTTATCAGCTAAAGTCCCATTTTCAACTGCCATTAACACATCCTTAACAACTGTACTTGAAATGTTATTTGTCAGTAATGGAATACAATAGTGTCTCGACTGTGTAAATTGTAAGTCTTTCCAAAAACTGTTGCCTTATCCTGTTCCATATCCAGTTTCATGTGTGCTTTCTTCATCAACGGTCTGCTCAGAAGCAAAGGTATCTCACTTGATACAACATCCGTGTTGATGAAATGATTCACTCCGGCAATATTGCGAGGGATCACCACTCTTTTCAGCGACTTCAGAGTATTATCATCCCCAAACCTGAAACTTGTGGAACTTTCAAATTCCTTGTTACGATTTTCAGCATTCAAGGAGTCCAGGTAACATTTTAACCAGTCAATTCCACACACAGTAGATGTGCAGCCACTGTCCAATACAGCACAATTGAGGAATTCTGCAACCAGCACCCTCATTATCGGCGTAAAACTGCTTGTTAATAGGACAATGCCTTCTTTCTGGTCACTATCTTTTTCCTCTTCTGATTCTTCCGTGTCATGTGTCGCTTCACTCTATTATAACGTGTTTGACAGTTGAAAGCATAATGGTGAGAGTCACATCGAAAACATCGATATATCATATCCCGGGCATTTCTGGGGTTCATCTTCCTATTGTAGGTTCTAACTGGGGTTCTGTCTTCATAATTTCCGGATCCCGATCTCCTTCTATAGTCTTGGAACTTGTTTGTAGCCGTGCGACTTGCCATTCTGTTCGTAGTGTATCTTCCATATTCTGCTTTATTGCAGACTGACCTATTTGTATCATTTCCCCAGAAACTTTTTTAAAGCTTCTGTGATCTGATCGAATAAGGTATCCTTATCCACAAACTGAACTCCTGTCAAAACCAGGAGCCTGTCTTTGTTGCTCACTCTAGCACAGTCAAGTAATTTAAAGGCCAACACAGACTGTGGAAATTCCAGGTTGTGTTTCTGCAGCCTTTTATATAGTCTGCCAAATTCCATTATCTAGTCTTCCATGGAGAATTCCTCTATTTTCCAGAACCTATCAAAATCCGACCATGCTTCATACACACTTAACAAGTCATCCTTTTTATAAATCTTATCCATATAACGTAATAGAGTCTCCAGACCTTCTTCTGAGTCTAACTCTTCCAATTCCAGCTCAGAAGACACTTTGCTTCGGATTTTACTGTCATAAGGTAGAGAAAGAGCCAATGCCATACTTTGTTTTCTCTTTCCCAAGGCAGTTACCTTAGTCCACATAACTACTGCACTTCTCCATTGGCCGTATGATCCCCTTTCAGAAAATAAGGGGGGGTAGTCATATCCGGCCATCTTTATCCTAGGTTCAGCCGTGTTTTTTTTTTTGCTCACTCACTCCTGGGTTTGGTCTGCAAAAGTTGTATCTTTCAACGCTTCACATTTGCACAGCAACCATCCTCTGCTACCATTTGTTAGATGTTTAGCTGCTGTTGTATAAAGAGTCAAAGGTTCTGCTCCTTTTTACAAACACCTTTATTTCACTTTAACAGACTCTGCACAAAACTCTATCTTCACATCACCTGACACAAAGGTCACCTGAAGCCTCTTTACATATCAGTGTCAATTATTGGATACTTAACATAAATGAGACAACTAATTGGAATGTCTCTTAACCCATTACTTAACAACGAGGATGGCACTCAGGAAACCACTATACAAGACCATGTGGAGGAGAGCGACTAACACCCCCCATCAAGCCTACCACCAACTCGAAGGGCTCCAACAATGCACAGGAATAGCATACAGACTCACTTCAGCAACTCAAGTAAGAATTAACCGACCACACCCAGGCGCACGCTACCCTCTTGCCCCTACTCCCACCAGCTGCAAAATCGCCAACCACACAGCAGAATTACAAGGAGCCCAGTCCGCCCGAGGTTACATGATCTGTCTGGGCTGTCGATAAGCATGAGTTCTCAAGATTCAAAGTTACAAAAAAAAAGCAAGATAAAAACCCAATACAAATAGCTTTAACTGGGGGCTTTGCTTAACCCAAGTGAGGACTTATCTAACCCTACCATTCACCACACCAACTATCCACCCATCACCCTGCCAAGGCTTTACTCATCTTCTCTATAAACAAGGTAAGATGTGACTAAAATATACTCTCTCCTCATATATGCAAGGATTACAGCATATTAACAAAAGAGAAAGGTTATGCACAAACCACATATCACTTTACCGGCTCAAAACGTTTTTTACCAAAACAGCTAATGGGGAACCCTCGCCTCTGTGTTCAAATATCTCATACCCTTGTCAGGAGAAAAGACAATAACACGGGGAGGTTAAAGAATCCATGACTGGATCCTATAAGGGTACAGAGGGGTCTGATATCCGAAGGGAGGATGTTAGGGTGTTATTGGTGTCTCCGGTGCCCAGACATGGCATAAATATCTTATCCTTAATTCTCATCGACGTTGCAAGTAATCGCTGTGTGGAAGCACCATTTTCCCATGTTTTCATGGCCTTATCTCCTCCCTGGTTCTCTAGTAGTGTGTATAGGGGCACAATCTAATGATTGCATTGGATTTCCTGAGGTCATGCAAGGCGCTATATAAATGCACGTATTCTTGCTTTCTTTCCTTAAAGATTTACATTCATATCAATGGCATTGAGAATCTGGCTGCATTATTTCTTTTCTGTGCAAATTTAGTGTACATTTACTCTGTTTCCAGCTTGAAAACTTCAGCACAAAAGGTGTAAAAAAATAATCAAAAACTGAACAAAAACAATTATAAACATTGTTGCATGTACCTTCACAAATTCTATAGCTCGGGGAGAGAAGTCACAAGCATAAATGAAGACATTCAGATCATCCTCTAAAAGTGGGAATAAACAGTTCCCAACTCCACAGCCAGCTTCCAAGAGAATCAGTTTTTGATTCTCAAACTGCAAGGAGAAAAACAAACAATATTAGGAACAATCTGCATTTAATAGAGCACAATGATCCACAGTGCTTTAGACATGCCCAGCAGTATTAGAAGAGATAGCCAAGAGAGGAAGGTCAGGGAAACAGATAGAAAGGCAAAGAAGCCCCAGGTATTTTGTACGGGGATCGGGGGCCCAGTGAAGACATTGAGAGTTTTCACTTACCTGAAGAATTTAAGGGCCGAGGAGGTGATTTTGCAGGAAATTCATTTGCGGGTGAGGGACCAGACCAGACTCTGGAGGGGGTGGGTGAGCCAGGTATTTCATGCGGGCTTCGACAGTAGAGCCCGTGGGGGTGGCAATTTTAATTAACATGCAGGTTCATTTTTAGTGGACAAGGTTGTGACAGATCTGGGTGGCATGTATGTGAATGGTACTGGGTCATTGGTGGATAGGTTGGTAGTATTGCTAAATGTATACGCCCTGAATTGGCACAATGTGGCATTTATAAGGAAGCTGTTGGCAACCACCCTGGATTTGGACACACCAGCTGATTCTGGGGGGAGATATAAACTGTGTGCTGAAACTGACTGTTCTAGGCCAAAGTCATTGGCTCCTTCAGGGGTAGTGCAGGTTAGATTTTATGGAAGAGATTGGGGGGGGGGGGGGGGGAAAGGGGAGAGACGACGACACACCCCTGGCGGTTCATGCTGCCGGAGAATAAATAATTCTATTTTTTCCCCCCAGTTCATAAGGTAAACTCCAGGGTAGATTTATCTTTGATGGGTAGGTCCTTCTTCCCAGGGTGAGGAAGGCAGAATATTCGGTGGATTTGGTTTTAGTTTTAGAGAGGGGCCCTGTTCAACGGCCGGTATGGAGGTTGGACGTGGGGCTACTGGCACATATGGGGCGTTGTGGATGCATTTCTAAGGCTGTAGGTGAGTATGTGGAGCTCAATGGGAATTGGTCCGTCTCTCTACGCTGTGGGAGGCCTTGAAAGCGGTTATCAGAGGGGAGATTATGTCATAAAAGGCGCACATGGATAGGGAGGTAAGAGAAGAGTGCTAGAAGCTAGTTGACGATATTCTGGAGGTGGACTGCAGATATTCGAGTGACCTACCCTGGAGCTCCTGGTGAATAGGAAGAAACTGCAGTCGCAGTTCAATCTTGTCTACGGGTAAGGCGTTGCGTGCCAGCTGCGGCGTTCGGTGGGGATTATTTAGGAATATGGGGAGGTCAGCCGTCTCCTGGTTCACCGGCAGGTGGCCCCTCAGGAGATTATTCAGGTCAGGGACTCGAGCAACAAGCTGGTGTCCACCCCAGATAGAGTTAATGGTGCGTTTGAGGTTTTTTCTAAGAATATTTACAGGTCGGAGCTGCCAGTGGTGAGGTCGGATATAGTGGCATTTTTGGAGGTTTAGAATTTCCCGTGGTGGGGGAGGAGGAAGACAAAGTGTTGGAGGCACTGCTAGGTCCTGGGGCAGTCTTAGCAGCGATAGGGCAGATGCAAACAGGTAAAGCCTCCGGGCCAGATGGGTTTCCGGTGGATTTTTTATAAGAAATTTGCTGGACAGTTGGTCCCGTTGCTGATGGACATATTCCCATAACAGCCTCCCCGAACAGGCACCGGAATGTTGGGACTAGGTGCTTTTCACACTAACTTCATTTGAAACCTACTTGTGACAATAAGCAATTTTCATTTGAAAAATGAAATGAAATGAAAAATGATTACATTTCATGAAGGACTCACTGACCTGGGGCTCCCTTCCAGCACACTACTGCAGGCATTGAATTGCCTCCTGTTGAAAAAAGATAAGTATTGTGGAATGTGGGTCGTACCATCCCAATCCGAGATTCGATGCCTTGTTGGGGAATGGGGGAGGAAGAAGAAAAGGACTGAAGAGATGAGGAGACTTGTTCTTGGAAGGGTGATTTGCCAGATTGGAGGGGTTGACAGGGAAATATGGGCTTGTGGGGTCAAATTTGTTTAGATAACTCCAGGTTCGGAATTTTGTACAGAAGGCCTTCCTGACATTCCCCGTGGTGCCGATGTCCCTAATGGAAAGGTTTGTTTCACTTGCTGGGCCGGAGGAGGGTAGCACATCTGGCATCAATGGGTGGATTCTGTCAGAGAAAGTGGGGCTAGTGGATGGGGTAAAAACGAGGCTGAGGGGGAGCTGGGTCCATAGTAGACGACAGAGGACTTTTGCAGGGTGAACTCCATGTCCTTGTGTGCGAAGCTGGGCTTGATCCAGCTCAAAATAGTCTTTAGGACACACCTGACTGAGGCGAAGATGAGCGTTTTCCCTGGAGGTGGATAGGTGTGACCGGTGTTCCGAGGACCCAGCCAATCGCACACACATGCTCTGGTCCTGTCCAAAAACTTGTGAGCATTTGGGTCTCCTTTAGCACTATGTCGACGATTCTAAATGTTGAATTGTCCTTTGGTTGCCATATTTGGGGTGTCGGACTCACTGGGGCCTCAGACAGGATCGGAGGCAGATTTTGCTGGGATGGAGGTCCCCAACCCCAGCATGGTTAATGGAGTTTCTGTACCTGGAGAAGGTTAAATACAGCGTGAGGTCAAGGGATTCTACCGGAGGTGGTGGCTTTTCATTGCCTATTTTAAGGAACTAATCACCGTCAGTTCTGTGGGGGGCGGCCCACGGCGGGGGTATGGGTTGTGTGGGGTTGTGCTCTTTTTAGCATTATTTTCTTGTATGTCGTATCGGCAAATTTGTAAAAAATTTAATTTTTTTGTAATATTTGGTATAATTTTAAATATTTAATAACTTTTTTTTTAAAAAAAAAAAGGTGAAGAAACTTTGGGTGGAAGTTCAGACAGTAAGGTTGAAGGGTATGTCGGCAACGGATGAGTGACAAGGGGAGATGTACTGAGGACCTAAATCAGAAGACCAAAAGACAGGAGGTAGAACGCAAGGTTGAATGCAAAGGTAGGGAAGGCTAAGAATAGATTTTAAAATTGATTCTGAAATTAGTATGCTAGGGACAGGGAGCTAGTGGATGCCAGCAGGTATGCGGTGATGAGCAATTGGAACTCAATGCAGCAAAGGTTATGGGCAATGGAGTTGTGGTTGAGCTGTGCTTTAAGTGGAACATTAAGGAGTCAAATCTTTCAGTCACAAAAGTATAGACGAGGTTTTCAGTGGCAGTAGGTGGTTGAGATTGGCAATGTTCAAGGTGGAAGTAAGCAGTCTTGGTGGTGCGCCGACCATGGTACCTGCCTAAATTAAAACCGTCTACACCTACGGAGTCCGTATCCTTCCATTCCCACCCTATTCATACATTTGTCTTGATGCCCCTTAAATGCCGCTATCTTACCTGCTCCCACCAACTCCCCAGGCAGCGCGTTCCATATATTTACCACCCTCTGTGTAAAAATCTTGCCTCGCACATCTGTTCTAAACTTTTCGCCACGCACTTTAAACCTATGTCCCCTAATACTTGACTCTCCTACCCTAGGAAAGTGCATCTGACAATCCACTCTGTCCATGCCACTCACAATCTTGTAGACCTCTGTCAGGTCGCCTCTCAACCTCCGTCGTTCCAGTGAGAACAGACCAAGTTTATCTAACCTCTCCTCATAGCTAATGCCCTCTATACCAGGTAAACCGCTTCTGTACCCTCTCCAAAGCATCCATATCCTTCTGGTAGTGTAGCGACCATAATTGTACACACTATTCCAAATGAGGCCTAACTAAGATCCTGCATAGCTGCAACATGACTTGACAATTTTTATATTCAATGCCCCGACTGATGAACGCCAGCATGCCATATGTCTTCTTGACCACCTTATCAACATGCGTTGCCACTTTCAGTGATCGGTGGACATGCACGCCCAGATCTCTCTGCCTGTCAATACTCGCAAGAGTTCTACCATTTATTGTGTAATTCCTACATGCATTGGACCTTCCAAAGTGCATTACCTCACACTTGTCCGGATTAAACTCCATCTGCCGTTTCTCCACCCAAGACTACAACCAGTTTATATCCTGCTGTTTCCACTGCCGATCCTCTTCACTATCTGCAACTCCACCAATTTTTGTGTTGTCTGCGAACTTACTAATAGGGTATAGAATTTTTGAAGTATAACAGAATAGCAGAACAATAAGCTTGTGCATCATTTAAGTGACTGGTTGGGAAGATAACGAGATTGCAACCAAGGGCACGGACTTCTTGCCGGAAGCGTCATAAGATGGATTCCATTTTCTCAACATACAATTTAAGAAAATGCAGGCTCATTTACTCATAAGCATTCCCATACAAGACACTGATAGAATTAATGGTGGTGGAGAGGTGAAACTGGGTGGTGGTCTTAAAATCAATATACTCTCTGCAAGGTTGCACTGGACTTCCCATTGCTGAACTAGCAGCTTGATAACACAATTCAAGTTTGGAGGTTCTTTATCCCATATCACTTACTTCTCTACATGCTTTCAGTTCTTCAAACTCCCTGGTTGTCCAATGTCTATCTTTGAAGAAATTGGTGCTGTTCCTTTTGTAAAATAAATCCCAGTTCTTCTGTGCATCTATTTCGAGCTTCTGTTGTTTAAAATCCGACACTAAGCTCTGATCATTTATTAGTTTTTCTGCTTCTTCAGGGGTGAGGATCCTTCCTCTGTCCCCTCTGACTTGAAAAGGCACGTCTGATTTGGAGGGTGTTACTGTTGCTACCTTACTGCTTAAAGAGCAATTGTTTAACCCTTCTCTTTGGTATGTTTGGGTAGCAAAAAACTCATTTGTTTCAATGTCGTCTTCCATTATGGTTTCAATATTCCAGATATTCTTAATGCAAGAGAAAAAGAAGCTTTAGACTAGAGTTTTAAACTCAATAGTACAACACAATCCTCACCACAGGTTAGTGGCGCTGCATTCAAATATAATAAAGAATGATTTACTTCTTAAAAGTTGGTGAATACATATAATGAAATCTTTGTGGTGCAAATGCTATGCATCTTTTTATTGTATCTCAGAGAGAGCCAATTTGCAAGGAGCCAGTTATCAGTCTATGTATCCCAAGGGTACAAGATATGTGTACCTCAAGAGAGCATCAGTTATCAGTGCTTGTAGATTGTTGTATATGTCAAAGAGCTCCAGTTATCAGTCCATGGATCTCAGACAGCGCTAGCTACCAGTTTATTTATCTAGGAAACTAGCAGTTACTGATCTGTGTATTTCAGAAGGCTCCAGTTTCCAGTCCATGTACCTTGAAGAGAATAGATTACCAGTGGGGTGCTCAGAATAATAAAATGATCACCATACATAATAAGGCCATTTAGCCAGTCCTGTCCATGCAAGTGCAACTCAGCTCGTCCCACTACACCCTGCTCTCCATTTCTCCCGCAAATTTTCTTTTAGGTGGTTGTACAACTTCCTTTTGAAAGCCACGGTTGAATCTACCTCAAGCACTCAAGCAGTGCATCACCGATCCATTCATTGCATAAAATGTCTTCCTCAAGCGCCTTTGGTTCTTTTGTTAATCATGTTCAATGTTACCCTCTGGGAACTAATGGGAACAGTTTCTCTGTATCTCTGGACCCTATAAGATTCTGAACTCTCTAGTAAATCTCATTCAGTCTTCTCTTTCCTGAGGAAACCAGCCCCACTTCTGCAATCTATCCATGTAACTCAAGTCCCCCATCCTTGGATCATTTTTGCAAATGTTAAAGCATTCCTCCTAAAGTGTGGTGCCCAGAATTGAACACAATGCTTCAGTTGAGGCCGAACGGGTGTTTTACAAAGGTCCATCATAACTTCCTTGCTTTTGTACTCTATGCTTCTATTTATAAAGCCCAGGCTTCAGCTTCAAAGGGACAGATAGGTTAAGTGAGTGGGCAAAACTCTGGCAAATGGAGTATAATGTGAGAAAATGTGAAATGGTCCATTTTGGCAAGGGTGGCGCCGAGTCCAGATGTGGCGATCTTTGGAGTGTCGGTAGACCCGGGGAGTCCAGGGGTCGAGGGAGGCTGACGTTTTGGCCTTTGCCTCCTTGGTAGCCCAGAGATGGATCTTATTAGCGTGGAGGGACTCGGAGCCCCAGAAATCGGGGGTATGGGTTAGCGACATGGCCGGGTTTCACAGGCTTGAGAAAATTAAGTTTGTCCTGAGAGGATCAATGTTAGGGTTCATCCGGAGGTGGCAGCCGTTTATCTACTTCTTCGGGGAAAACTAAACTGTTAGCAGATACAATAAGGGGGGGGGATAAGTGGAGTTAGTTTAGTTTAGGGAATTGTGTGTATTAGCTGTGTATAGTTGTTGGTTGGGGGGTGTTATGTACTGAATTATGTTTACATTTGTATTTATATCTTTTGTTGTTATAAAACCATAAATGCCTTAATAAAATGTTTGGTAAAAAAAAAAGCTTATTATCTAAATGGTGAGAGGTTGCAGAACTTGGAGATGCAGAAGGATCTGGGTGTCCTACTGCATGAATCACAAAAGGCTAGTATAGCGTATAGCTAGTATACCGTACAGCAAGAAATTAGGAAAGCTAATAGAATGTTATCAATTATTATGAGGGGAACTGATTACAAAGATAGGGAGATTATGCTTCAGTTATACAGAGCATTGGTGAGATCACATCTGCAGTATTGCGTATAGCGGTATTTTCCAAACTTTTTTCCCCGGGAAAAGTGGTCCTCACTATGTCACTTGAATTAGGTTCAAAGGAGGAGAGGCAGTAGGCATGTCAGGTGCAGACGTCAGGGGCAGAGAAGACTGAGGGGCGACCTGATCGAGGTGTACAAGATTATCTGGGGCATGAACAGGGTGGATAGGAGTAGCTGTTCCCCTGGGATATCCGGGGTAGGCAGGAATGTGGGGTTGAAGTTATAATCAGATTAGCCATAATCTTAATGAATTACGGAGCAGGTTCAAGGGGCTGAGTGGCTTACTCCTCCTCCTAATTCCTATGTTCATATGGATTCTGTGTACATTACAGTAACCGCTTTCTCAATCTGCCCTGCCACCTTCAATAATTTGTGCACGTATACCCACAGATCTCTCTGTTTCTAGCGCAGCATGGTGGTGCAGTGGTTAGCACTGCTACCTCATGGCGCCAAGGTCCCAGGTTCAATCCAGGCCCTGGATCACTATTCGTGTGGAGTTTGCACATTCTCCCCATGTCTGTATGGGTCTCACCCCCACAACCCAAAAGATGTGAAGAGTAGGTGGATTGGCCATGCTAAATTGCACCTTAATTGGAAAACAAATAATTGGATACTCTAAATTTATTTTTTAAAAGGTCTCTCTGTTTCTGCACTCCCTTTAGAATTGTGTACTGTATTCTATATTGTCTCTCCTTATGAACAAAATGTATCACTTTACACATCTCTGCATTCAATTTCATGTCACGTGTCTGCCAATTTTACCAGCCTTTTTAAACGTCCTTTTAAAATCCATCACTACAGTTCAACATACCGCCAGATTTGGTGTCATCTGCAAATTTTTAAATCGTGCCTTTTGCACCCAAATTTCTTCTCCTTTTCTCTTCCTGCACTTGGTAGCATGAGGCAGACAAAACATGTGCTGAGATCTGCTTCCATAGCTTTTTTTTCTTGGAATAGATCCCAAGCCTGTCACCAGAGACTCGAGGGGACACTCTGCATCAAGCATGGATGATCAGGAGACTCTCCTGCTCTTAGTGCCCATCATGGGTATGTTGAAAGGCTTTACAGCTTGAAAATCAACCTGTTTGCCCACGTTATGAATGCATGGTCTGTGGACTTCGACACAACCCACTGTGCCACTATACCTCCTATCACCCAAATCTAGGTGTAAATTCTACTCTCCATTTCCTGGCACCCAGCCAAATTTGTATCCAAGCTGCCATTGACTCTTTTATTCCAGACTTCAACTTTTCTGACACGTCTTTTATATGGCTCGATATCATATGCCTTTTCCAGTCCATGAATCACCCGCATTATCTTCATTTACCCTCTGTCACCTCATCATAAAAACTCGAAGTACGTTAAACATGATTGGCTTTCAACAAATGCATGCTGATTTTCTTTAATAAATCCATCCTCGTTCTGGGGGTTATCCTTTTTTTTCATAAATTTAGAATACCCAATTAATTTTTTCTAATTAAGGGGCAATTTAGCGTGGCCAATCCACCTACCCTGCACATCTTTGGGTTGTGGGGGCGAAACCTACGCAAACATGGGGAGAATGTGCAAACTCCACACGGACAGTGACTCAGAGCCGGGATCGAACCTGGGACCTCGGTGCCGTGAGGCAGCAGGGCTAACCCACTGCGCCACCATGCTGTCTGTTTGTGGGGTTATCCTTCTACCCTTTTTGAACATGACTGTAACATTTATAATTCTCCAGTCTTCGGATACCACCCTGTATCTGAGGAGGTTTGGAAGATTATAACCAGTACTTCTGCAATTTCTACCTTTACCTTCCCATTCATGTAGGAAGCATGGCAGCATAGTGGTTAGCACAGCTGCTTCACACCTCCAGGGTCCCAGGTTCGATTCTTGGCTTGGGTCACTGTCTGTGCGGAGTCTGCATGTTCTCCCCGTGCGTGCGTGGATTTCCTCCGGGTGCTCTGGTTTCCTCCCACAGTCCAAAGATGTGCAGGTTAGGTGGATTGGCTATGCTAAATTGCCCGTAGTGTCCAAATAGGTTAAGTGGGGTTACTGGGTTACAGGGATAGGGTGGAGGTGTGAGCTTGGGTAGGGTGCTCTTTCCAAGGGCCAGTGCAGACTCAATGAGCCGAATAGCCTCCTTTAGCACTGTAATTTCTATGATCCCATCTGGCCCTGGTGATTTATCAACTTTAAGTACAACCGCAGAATACCTTCTCTTTGTCAACTGTTACTCATTCTTGGGCGGCACGGTGGTGCAGTGGTAGCACTGCAGTCTCACGGCGCCGAGGTCCCAGGTTCGATCCTGGCTCTGGGTCACTGTCCGTGTGGAGTTTGCACATTCTCCCCGTGTTTGCGTGGGTTTCATCCCCACAACCCAAAGATGTGCAAGGTAGGTGGATTGAACACGCTAAATTGCCCCTTAATTGGAAAAAATGGATTGGGTACTCTAAATTTATTTTTTTTTAAACTGTTACTCATTCTCGTATCCCAATTACCTCGTTTTCACGGTGACATCTGCAGCATCGTTTTCCTTGGTAAAGACAAATGCAAAGTAATAATTTTATATCTCTGCCAAGCCCTCTGCCTCCATGTGTAGATTCCCTTTTTAGTCCCTTATCAACTCTATCCCTCCTCCTCCCACAGTTTAATGTTTAAATGCCAATAGAAGACTTTTGGATTCCTTGTCATGCTAGCTGCCGGTTGCTTCTCAGACAAGAAACAAAGAGGGAACATGTCCTTTTCACTATTGTCACCTCTCCCCCACCCCCCACACAAACCTTCTATATTCACCTTGGCTTCAGTCATATGCAGACATGTTCTGCTTCATCTTACGTTCTGTCTCTTTTGTCATTCAGAACCTCAGGCTTTGTTTGTCCTATCTTTCCCCTTTGTGGGGATGTACCTCAACTCTATCCAAACAATCACCTTTTTAAATTCAGCTCATTGCAATTTTGTCTGCTGATCTTTGATTCCAATTTACCTGGCACAGATTATGTTCTCATCCCAATTGAAATTGACAGGTCAGGGATAGAATTGGGGGAGTGGTGGGGGGAGGAAAGAGAGAGAAGGGTCAGACATGAGTGCGGAGAAGCAGAGATTGGGGTGGGAAGGGTTCAGACACGAGTGGGGCACGGGGAGAAGTGACAGTCATGGAGGGCGGAGAGACAGCAGGTGTTGAGAGAGGGTCAGAGGACGTTTGTACGCCTGGGAAGGCCCAGTGGTTAGCACTGCTGCCTAACAGCACCTGGGACCCAGATTCAATTCCAGGTTTGGATGACTGTGTGGGAACTTTGCACGTTCTCCGCATGTCTGCGTGGGTTTCCTCCGGGTGCTCCGGTTTCCTCCCACAGTCCAAAGATATGCAGGTCAGGTAGACTGGCTATGCAAAATTTTCCCTTGGAAGTGCCCAAATGTTAGATGGGGTCACAGGGATAGCGTGGGTGAGTGGACCTGGGTTAGGGTGCTCTTTCAGAGGGCCAGTGCAGACTCGATGGGCCGAATGGCCTCCTTGTGCACTGTAGGGATTCTATGGTTCTAACTGCTGTCCATATAGTGACATTCCGAGAGGAGTTTCCCCCACCCGGGACGCTGAGGTTATGGCCCATCAACAATGTTTCTTACCAAACCTGCTCAAGTGTTTCCAGCACTCTCTGCTTTAAATCACCACTCTGTCCTGTTTGCAACTCCCTCTAACTTCGCGGTATCTCAGAGACAGCCACTTAGCAATCGGTGTGCCTCAAGAGATCGCCAGTTATCAACATAATTACCTGGCAACCTCAATGGACCTTGAGCCGTCTCAATGCTTAAAAGGGCGCCCTGCAAATACAAGTTGTTGTTCGCGCCCGAGCAGGAGGCGTGAGAGAACCATCCGCAGAAAAACAAAATTCTCAGATTCAAACCTTCCAGCCCAAACATTTCTTACCGAACCAACGTACCCCCAACGACCGAACAGCGGAATGATGGGACCCAGGCGCGCCTCACGTCCCAGACCGCGCGTGCGCCACTGCCGTCCTGGGCCCCGCGCCTTCACCAACACCGGGCGCCTCGCTCGGGCTCGCGCGCCGCTGCGTCCTGGGCGCGCGCCGGCGCTCCCAATCGGTGCGCGCGGGCGCGGCTCGCGCGCGACATCAGCATGTTTACTGTTTGAATTTAACGGCCGACGCCGCCGCCGGGCGCTCGGTCGGTCGAGTTGGGGAAAAAAAAACATCGGGCAGGGCCGCTCCGGGAGTGGGGGTTTTGTTTTTGTTTCAATTGATGATCGAAGCGTTCGGCGATGAATGGCACCGCGCAGCCGGCGCTGGGCAAGGAAGAGCACGTGCTGAAATTGGGCGAGAGCTTCGAGAAACGGCCCAAGAGCTCGTTCCACACCATCCGCTGTGAGTGGGGGGGTGGGGGAGACGCGGGGCGGAGTAGGCCCGAGAGGGGAGCCTGAGGCCTGGGGCTCGGGCCTCGCCCGCCAGTTTGATTGCCCGGGGAGAGTTGCAGTGCTGGAAATAAAGTGAACGAACCGTGTTTATTTAACAGGCGGTTTTGGGAGCTCGGCCTGCCCCTCGCAGAATGACGGGCCTGATGTTCTCGGTTCGGACCCTGGAAACGCTGCGCATCCCACCGCCTCCCTCCCGTTGCCCTGGTTACCCCCTCACCGGGACAACTAAGACAGCAAGATTTAAAGGGTTAAATGCCCCCCCCCCCCCCCCCCAGATTAGATAAACTGTATCCCTTTTAGTTTAGATGGTTGAGAGGTGATCCAAACACACTTGCTTTTTATTTGTTTTATTCATTTACGGGATGTGGGCGTCGCTGGTTTAGGCCAACATTTATTGTCCATCCCTAGTTGCCCTTTGGAAGGTGGCGGTGAGCTGCCTTTTTGAGCCGCTGCAGTCCCTGAGGGGTAAATACACCCACTGCTGTTAGGGAGGGAGTTCCAGGATTTGGGCCCAGCGACAGTGAAGGAACCAGGATATATTTCCAAGTCAGGGTGGTGAGTGACTTGGAGGGGAACCTCCAGGCGGCGGGGTTGCCAGGAATGTGCTGCTCTTTTCCTTCTAGATAATAATAATCTTTATTGTCACAAGTCGGCTTACATTAACACTGCAATGAAGTTACTATGAAAAGCCCCTATGGTAGTGGTCGGGGGTTTGGAAGGCGCTGCTTAAGGAAGTTACTGAAGTGCATCTTGTAGATAGCTTTATGTACATAGCTTTTCACTGCTTTGGAATGCCCCAAAGCGCCTCACCATGTTAGAAACCCAATTTGCGCACAGCAAGGTCCCACCATTGACACAGCAGTAATGAACAGCCAGACCATCTACTTTCGAGTAATGATGGATTAAATATTATGAAAATAGTGCCAGGGATCTTTTACATCTTTTGGTAGGGCCGCACTTTCAAGTACCGTCTGACAGACGGCATCTCTCACCCTGCAGCACTCCCTCAGTCCTTGCATTGGAGTGTCAGCCTGGATTTTGTGCTCTGTTGGTTTGAGCCCACAGCCTTCTGATGCAAAGCAAGAGTGCACGAGTCCAGGCTGACATGCTGATCTCATGGATGTGTATAAACTGAATAAGGTACAGAAATGTTTATCTCACAAGGAATCCTGCACAAGGGGGGTCACAATCTTAAAATTATAAAAGCGGGCAGCATAATCAAAGACCCCTTCCACCCGACTTACTCACTCTTCCAACTTCTTCCATCGGGCAGGAGATACAGAAGTCTGAGAACATGTACGAACAGATTCAAAAACAGCTTCTTCCCCGCTGTTACCAGACTTCTAAACGACCCTCTTATGTACTGACCTGATTAATACTACACTCCTGTTGCTTCACCCAATGCCGATGTCTATTATTTACATTGTGTACTTGTGTTGCCCTATTATGTATTTTCTTTTTATTTTATTTTATTTTCATGTACTGAATGATCTGCTTGAGCAGCTCGCAGAAAAATACTTTTCACTGTACCTCGGTACATGTGACAGTAAGCAAATCTAAATCCAAGGACATTTTGGAGTGAATTCCGAAAGTCCTTTTTCATAAAAAGGGTTCCCCCAAAAAGTATGATTTTGATTGTTGATGGCATCGATTCATAGATTTTTATTGGCTGGGGGTATCCAGGAAAAAAAGAACATAGTTGGGCAAATGGAGTCGAGGTGCAAATCAGCCATGATCTGATTGAATGGCAAAGTAAACAAGGAGTCTGGATGGCCTACTC
Source organism: Scyliorhinus torazame (assembly GCF_047496885.1). NCBI lineage: Eukaryota > Metazoa > Chordata > Chondrichthyes > Carcharhiniformes > Scyliorhinidae > Scyliorhinus > Scyliorhinus torazame. The sequence continues at coordinate 290,562,340 of NC_092712.1, forward strand.
CTGTCCTATTTTCATACTATGCTCAGTATTTGACTACGGGTACAGGAACCTGCTCTCTCTCCCTTACTGTGAGCCACTCTCATGATCTTAATTACAGGGAGTATCCGAAAGTGGTTGTATTTCAGACTGATCTTTGAGTGCATTCCACCTCACTGCCAACAAATAAATGATTGGTGTGCAGTGGAGCTTTGTGATGCCTAGTTTCTTTTTTGTCCATTTTCTACCTCCCTCTCCTTTGCTGAGACATTGACTACTTGTTGAAATGTAACTCCACACATGTTGTGGACCCTTTTGATCTGAAGCTAACCAGGATTCTTGTTCCCAATTGCTGTCCAATGACCTTTGATAGACCAATGTTGTGTGAAGAACACTATGCATTGTGATTCTCTCATAGTTAAATCACTTGTGGATGCTCACTGCTCACATTCATATACAAAAAAGTAGATATATGCAGCAATAATTGATTTGTTTAAAATGCCCATACCTTTTTAGTAACTGGGTGTGCATCTCTTTTCTTTCAGATGACTTTAAACCAGCATCCATCGATACCACGTGCGAGGGTGAGCTACAGGTTGGAAAAGGTGACCAAGTCACTATAACTTTGCCACACATCCCAGTAAGTTCTGTGCAGGTTTTGTTCTTGTCAAATCAGAACTGTTTCAACCTCAAATATAGTTTGATCCACAAAAATCGATATAATCTATATATCAGAACTAGAATAGCGTGCTGTTAATCCATCCAGTATCTAATCTTCCCTGCTGTCTTTTGATTATACACATTTTATAAAACATGTGCCAGCTTCGGCACACAGCATCAAAATGAATATTGTGAGTGCGATGTCCAAAGCAATGCTTATTTTAATCTCAAAATATGAAATATCCCCTTGTGGCCTCGGAAAATGAAACTTCCTAAATTACAACAAGAAATTAATGTGAAATGTCCTAGAATTCTGCTTTCGCTAGTTATTCAGTAAAAGTTCTGCAATATCTGAAGATGCATTGAACCTTCCTCTAGGAGGTCAGTTTTAGTCAAGTATTTGGGAGAAATCTATCTCCCAAGTGGGTGTCATAAAATATATTGTTGTTTCTTAAGGAAGGGATGGATGCCAAGCGGTAAAAGAAATTGGGAAAGGTGAGCAAAGTATGTTTACATTGCTCTGGAAGTGCCTCTGTAATGTGTCCATTTTCTACCTCCCTCTCCTATGCTGAGACATTGGCTACTTGTTGAAATGTAACTCCACACATGTGGACCCTTTTGATCTGAAGTTAACCAGGATTCTTGTTCCCGATTGCTGTCTAATGACCCATGATAGACAAACGGTGTGAAGAACTCTATGCATTGTGATAATCTCATAATCAAATCACTTGTGGATGAATGTATCATTAAAACAACTCACTGGAGGAGGAGGCTCCATAAATATCCCCATCCTCAATAATGGAGGAGCACAGCACATGCGAAAAAAAGACACGGTTGAGGCATTCGCAATAATCTTTAGGCAAAAGTGCCGAGTGGGTGATCCATCCCGGTTTCCTCCGGAGGTCGCCAGCATCACATGTCAGTCTTCAGCCAATACGATTCACTCCACCTGATATCAAGAAAAGGCTGAAGGCATTGGATACTGCAAAGGCTATGGGCCCTGACAATATTCCAGCAATAGTACTGAAGACTTGTGCTCCAGAACTTGCCGCACCTCTCGCCTTTTGTTTTCATAGAATTTACAGTGCAGAAGGAGGCCATTCGGCCCATCGAGTCTGCACCGGCTCTTGGAAAGAGCACCCTATCCAAGGTCAACACCTCCACCCTATCCCCATAACCCAGTAACCTCACCCAACACTAAGGGCCATTTTGAACACTTAAGGGCAATTTAGCATGGCCAGTCCACCTAACCTGCACATCTTTGGACTGTGGGAGGAAACCGGAGCACCCGGAGAAAACCCATGCACACACGGGGAGAACGTGCAGACTCCAAAGCCAGGCTGTTCTAGTACAGCTACAACACTGGCATCTACCCGGCAATTTGAAAAATTGCACAGGTGCGTCCTGAATGCAAGAAATGGGGCAAATGCAACCCAACCAATTACCGCCTGTCAATCTACTCTCCATCATCACCAAACTAATGAAAGATGTTATCAACACTGCAATCAAGCACACTTACTCAGCAATAACCTGCTCACGGATGCTCAGTTTGGATTACGCCAGGGTCACCAGCTCCTGACCTCATTACAGCTTTGGTTCAAACATGGACAAAAGAGCTGAATGCCAGAGGTGAGGTGAGAGTAACTGCCTTTGACATCCTGGCAGCATTTAACTGAATATTGCATCAAGGACCCCTAGGTAAACTGGAGTCAATGGGAGTCAGGGGGAAAACTCCCCGCTGTTTGGAGTCCTACCTGGCACAAAGGAAAATGTTTGTGATGGTTGGAGGTCAATCATCTCAGCTCCAGGACATCACTGCAGGAGTTCCTCAGGATGGTGTCCTAGGCCCAATCATCTTCAGCTGCTTCATCAATGATTTTCCTTCCATCATAAGGTCAGAAGTGGGGATGTTTGCGGATGACTGCACAATGTTTAGCACTGTTTGTGACTCCTCAGACAATGAAGCCATCCATATCCAAATGGACTCGTCAGACTGTGACTACCAGGGCAGGTCAAAGGCTAGGAATCTCACTGCGAGTAACTCACGTCCTGGAACCCCACCCCCCAAAAAAAGCCTCTCCACCATCTACAAGGCACAAGTCAGGAGTGTAATGGAATACTGTCCACTTGCCTGGATGAGTGCAGCTCCAACAACACTCAGAAGCTCGATACCATCCATGACAAAGCAGCCCGCTTGATTGCTCCTCCTTCCACAAACATTCAAACCTCCATCACCGACAAACAAGATGCACTGTAATAATTCACGAAGGTTTCTTAGACAGCACATTCCAGACCCACAGTCACTACCACCTAGAAGGACAAGAGCAGCAGATACCTGGGAACCCCACCACCTGGAAGTCCCCCCCCCCCCGTCCCCCCCCTCTCCCCCCCGCCCCCATCCCCAACAAGTCACTCACCATCCTGACTTGGAAATCGTTCCTTCACTGTCGCTGGGGCAAAATCCTGGAACGTCCTCCCTAACAGTACAGTGGATGTACTTACATCTCAAGGACTGCAACGGTTCAAGAAAGTATCTCACCACCACCTTCTGAAGGCTACTAGGGATGGGCAATAAATGCTGGCCTAATCAGCAACACCCACATCCCGTAAAAAAAATTTTTTTTAAATGTTTTAATAAAAATTGCTCCATTTCTTTCTTAAAGAACTCCCTTAAAATTCACCTCTCTGCCCAAGCTTTTGGTCACCTCATATGATATCTCCTGTGAAACATCTTGGGATTTTTTTTAAAGAATGCAATATAAAGGAATATGCAGACTGGAGACGAGAGTTAATGCGAGGTAACACCATGGAAGTAATTGTAAGAAGGGATCCGATTTTGGGAAACCGGAAGCTGATGGAGACTGGAAATAACATGGTAATGAGCAAGCAGAATTTAGTGCACAACAGGATGTGGGTGCCAGAGCACTGAAAAAATTGAAATTGTTAAGATTGGTGTTAGGTATGACAATGTTGGAGAACAGCAATGGTGGATAGATGAAGCAGACAGTATCAGTTGAAGCTGAAATTCTGTTGACATAGTGATAGGATGAATGATTTGAAGCTTTGCCCTGGCTTAAATAATATACCACCGTTCAACCTGCATTTAGCAGCAACGGTGTACAAAGTAATATGGGAATTATCAACAAGAACTACCTTTGTGTGATCTTCAATTGCCGAGGTTCTGACATGGATAATCAGCCTGACAGCACTGAGGTGGGCATGGTGTCATGGATGGGCTGAAGCGATAAAGCTGACATTATCAAAATAACACGTGGAAACTGGTCTCATGTCTATGGATGATGCCTCTGAAGGCATCAGATAAATGTGAAAAAAAGGACCAACTATGAACCCGTGGAATACTCCAGAGGTGATTGTGTGGGGTAGGAAAGAAACAAAGATTCAAATTTATATTGTGGCTTTCATGGTTTCGAGATACCCTAAAGAGCTTTACAGTCAATTTAAGTAGTTTTTGAAGTGCAGTTACTGTTGCAATGCAAGAAATATTCATCCAATCTGTACACAGCAAGGATCACAAACTGTAAAATGATTATGACTGAATAATTTGTGTTGGTTGAGGGTATCGATTGAGAGATAAATATTGTGGGGATGCCTGGAAGAACTCTCCTCTTCAAAATAGTGCCATGGGATCATTTACATCCACCTAAGAGGGCAGATGTCTCCTTCAAAAGATAGCATGTTTGCAGTAATACGCTTCCTCAACATTGCACTGGAGTGTTGGCCTAGATTATGTGCTCCAGTCAAGAAAACATGCTAGAGATGCTTTGGCTGTGTTGAAATAGATACTAGGTAAGAAGTGGGTTGCCTAGTTTATATGCTGCCTTGTTTTCACCTGTGGTAATTTACCCCTGAGTACCTCAAAGCACTTATTACTCAGATGTGTTATGTCACCACAGCTGGGGTTTAGCATCATTCTTGTTATCTCAACAGAAAAAGATAGGATGTTATTAGGCAAATTGGTAATCACAGTTTTATGCAGCAAATTAAAGGGCTGTACAATAACTATTGCACAAATGTGCAATTGGAAACCATCAGATCTATTACTTAATATTGGAATATGCCTAGTGTCCACTTAGCAACTGTTCAGGTTGGCATATCTGAAATTGAGAACTGAACATATGGAGCGCGGTCCCATCCCACCTTGAAATAATATACTGAATCATTACTGAAAGTGTTCTTGAGTTTGAGCAAATTACACCACTGGACGAACAGTGAAATTGTGTAAAGAAAATAATCGGTAGAGAGGAAACATATATAATAATAATTGCTTATTGTCACAAATGGGCTTCAATTAAGTTACTGTGAAAAGCCCCTAGTCACCACATTCCGGTGCCTGTTCGGGGAGGCCGGTGCGGGAATTGAACCCGCACCGCTGGCCTTGTTCTGCGTTACAAGCCAGCTAGTTAGCCCACTGTGCTAAACCAGCCCCAGGTGCTAAAATAAAGTGTGCTAAAACATACATATATTCCTGTGTTTTATAGGTTTCTCTTTCTTTGTTGTCTGCTCCCAAGTATGTTCATTGTAGTTATTTACTACATCTTAATCTGTAGTAATTCAATAATCCCATTAACTTGCATTTTGGCTACATTTTGTTTTATTTCAGATGTGTTTTGATTTGAAGCAAACTTTCTGCTATCTGAATTTTTCTATTCATGCTGCTACTCTACATTAAAGAGATGATCTCAAAATTACTTGTCAATCACCCAAAATACTTTTGCACAGATATTTAATTCCAATTTATTTAAATACTCAAAATATAGACGTTTTGTGGATCAGCAAAGTATACCCTTCATTTTGATTAAGCAACATGAATTATCAGATGTTTTGTACTAAATTCAAACTTTACTGTTATGGGCATTACTTGATTCAAATTATTGGATGATTCAACAATAGTCCAAAAACCAACTTGAAATTTTCGGGAGTAGACTAGTACAGTTTTATTTTCCAAATCAAACCGTTTCAATTCAATGTTTGTATTTTTATGAAAATACAAAGGTAAAATGCCTTTACAGTTCCATGTAAGATGTATTTACTGAAGGAGGAATTATCCAGGAGCTTTCTGAGAATATGGTGGAATATTTGGCGACAATGTTGATATTGTTTGCCGATTTGAACTCTGACATAGGCCAGAGTAATGCAAAACTGAAATAATATCTGGTTTCTTGATCACCAGGGCTCTTCTCCACCAATGACTGTCTTCAAAGGTAATAAAAGACCATATCAGAAGGATTGTGTACTTATCATTAACCATGATACTGGTGAATTTGTGCTTGAAAAACTCAGTAGCAGTATACAGGTGAAGAAAACCAGGTGAGAGTACATACTTGTTTTTAAGTTAACTTGAATAATTTTGTGACTGATAATATAATGTTCCTGTCAATATGATATATTGGCTTGTTCAATTTTTTTCTGATTTTACACCTGTATAACCTATAACAATAATAGTACCTAGGTATTTATAGAATTTTAGAACTTTAATCACATAGAAGAAGGTTATTGAACCTTTTGTACTCATGCTGCCTTGTTCCTTGGGGCTAGGTCCTGATGCCCTTTAAACTTTTAATTTATTCTCCTAACATCACCTTTTTGTTATTTTAGCGCTTATAGACACAATGGGCTGAATGATCACCTCCAGAACCATAAATTCTATATATTTAAAATACTCAATTTCCAAGATTTCTGCACGTATTGGGCAGGTTGCCAATTAATTTTTTTAAATATCAGAATGGCAAAAAGCAGTTAATGCTCACCAGCTAATTTTATGGCGGCGTAGCTTTTTAAATTCTTTCACAGGATCTGGATATCACTGGCTAGGCCAGCATTTATTGACCACCCCTAATTACCCATCAGAAGTTGAACCGCTGCAGTCCATGTATATACATCACAATGCTATTAGGAAGGGAGTTTGAGGAGTTTGACCCAGCAACAGTGAAGAAATGGTGATGTAATTCCAAGTTAGGATGGTGTGTGGCTTGGAAGAGAACTTGCAGTGTTTCCATGCATCTTCTTCCCTCGTCCTTCTTGGTCAGAGAGGTTGTGGGTTTGGAAGATGCTGAAGGAATTTTAGTGAGTTGCTGCAGTCTATTTTGTACGTATTGTTGCCACTGTTTGTCAATGGTAGAGGGAGTGAATGTTGAAGGTGGTGGATGGAGTGCCAATCAAGTAGGTTGCCTTTTCTGGATGGTGTCCATCTTCTTGAGTATTCTTGGAGCTGCACTCATACAGGTAAGTTGAGAGCATTCCATTACACCCCTGACTTGTGCCTTGTAGCTGGTGAATAGATTTTGGAGCATCCGGGAGCTGAATTACTCACTGCAGAATCCCCAACCTCTGACCTGCTCTTATAACCACTGTATTTGTATGGCTAGTCCAGTTCAGTTTCTGGTCCATGGTAACTCCCAGCATTTTGAAAGTGGGGAGTCTGCAATGGTAATGCTATTGAATGTCATAGGGAGAAGGTTGGATTTTGTTTTGCTGGAGATCATCATTGCCTGGTACTTGTTTGGTGTGAATATTACTTGCCACTTATCAACCGAAGCCTGAATGTTGTCCAGGTCTTATTGACGTGTATACGAACTGCTTCAGTTCATGAGTTGCGAATGGTACTGTACATTGTGCAATCCATGAGGTCAGGAGCTGAGTGGACCTGGTGGAACCCAAACCGAGTGTCAGTGAGCAGGTTATGTTTGAGTAAGTCCCGATTAATAGCACTGTTATGTAATCCAGCTGTGTTCTGCAGGTATCCCTAGTTTTCCAGACAATTGTTTTTTAGCAGAGATTGGATACATAGTAATTCAATGGATCATGTAGCTGTGAGTGTTCTCTCCTATCGGTGATATAAATCAAAGACTTTTGTTGGAAACAGAAGCACAGTTAAAATTAATTTCAATTGTCCTTTCTAAATACCAGTCCAGTACTTTTAAAAAATTCTTTCATGGGATGTGGGTGTCACTGGCTGGGTCAGTGTTTATTACCCATCCTTAATTACCATTGAACTGAGTGGTTTGCTTCAGAGGGCATTTAAGAGTCAACCACATTGCTGTGGATCTGGAGTCATATGTAGGCCAGATCGGGTAAGGACGGCAGATTTCCTTCCCAGAAGGACATTAATGAACCAGATGGGTTTTTATGACAATTAATAATGATTTCATGGTCATCGTTTTACTTTTAATTTCAGCTTTTTTATTGAATTTAAATTTCGCCATTTATCATGGCGGAATTCGAACCCAAGTCCCCAGGGCATTTTCCAGGGTCTCTGGATTACTAGTTTTGACAATACCACTACACCACTGCCTCCCTCCTCTGGCATTGCAGTTAAGTTCTTAAAAAAAAAAAGTTTGAAATGTAAATGTCAAGTTCATAAGTGTCTGAAATAGCTTGTAAATGCCTTGAGTTTTGACAATGTGACACAGTTAAATACACAAATGCTTGAATCTTTTCTGGTTGAATTATTTAGTCTTCTGTTGCTGCCAGTGCTTATTTTCTAATTTTGATAATGTGGTACAATCATGAGACATTTTACAGGAATGATGCTAGCAAAACATTGTAATGACTGTTCATGGGAGGTAAGCTTTTCACAATGATATACTCGTGCTATTGCTGATCACTACTCTAATTACTCCTGGAAAATGTGATAATGAACATTGGGTGAAAATACAGTCTTTGTTTTGAGGCTTCCCACAACTAATTAGCCTTCTGACACTCATTATGTTTGGGCTTATACATGAAGAATGGCCATTTTGAGAGCTGGTGGTATCCCTAGATCCATGCCCCATCCAGGATTATCTTCAGGAGAAGAAGCAAAAAAATGGACATGATAAAAACGAAATGGGAACATTTTTCCCTTTCACAATCTACTTGTTCTTAAGTTTTATGGCAAATTTTTGATATTCTATTTTCTACTAAAGCTGTTTTTGAGTTGGTAATGTGGAAGGATTGATGTCTCAACACACCGTAATGTTCAATTACTAATAATTGTTTCAGAGCTGAAGGGAGCAGTAAAATCCAAGCTCAGTTGGAGTCGCAAGTGGTGCGAAGATCTCAGCCTTCTACACAGTTTAGAGCCCCAAATAAGCCATGTCCTGGACCAAAAACATCTCCTTCAAAGGACAACCCATCACCTGAACCACAGCTCGATGACATAAAAAGAGGTATACAAACAAAAGATCTGTGTTGATGTGAACATGGAAACTTTTAGGAGCAGGAAAAACTATTTGATGCAACAGCTTCTTTCAACGTTTTACTATTTAGTGTATATTTTCTATCCTGTTCCTCCTCCCAAAATGTATGACGTTGTGTTTCTCTACAATTTATTCATATGCTTTGCTTACTAACCTTTTTGCCCTTCTGAAGTTGTTTACAGTCTTCTTCAGTGTTGACTAAGCTTCCCATTTCTAGGTCATCTGTAGATTTTGATAGAAAACTGAGTCCAGCTCATTTATACATGTATGTTTGATAAATAAGTATGCTGAAGAAGTAACTAATTTGGATCGATAAAGGAATGCAGTAAATATATTGATTAAATTTCAGAAGGCACTCCATTTCAGAAGGCATTCAATAAGTTATCTCGTAACAACCTGTTACAAAAGTTCAAGTCTGGTATAAGAGCAATTGTAGCAGCATAGATAGAAAGTTGGTGGACAGACAGGGAACAGAAGTTGAGGGTAAAAGGATGTTCCTTGGATTTGAGAAGCCTTAAAAATGGAGTTCCCCATGGATCAGTACAAGTAAAGGGTTTGGCTAGTTCGATGTGGTTGTCAGACTTCAGGAGGTCTTGGACAGACTAGAGGAATTGACAGGTGATTGGCAGCTTCATATTATAATGGAGAAGTTTGTTTTGTTTTATAGAGTATGCATTCATTGGGAAAGATGTAAAAGATACAGAGCAACAGAAAGGCCAAAGGTTAAAATTGTTCTTTTAAAGTATAAATTCAGCTGATTGTTTTATAAAAAGGGTGGTACCATTTTGGGTTTTATAAATTGAAGCACAGAAGTGATAAATAATTACAAGGCAATAATTGAACTACATTTGGATGCTGTATGCAAATTTCTGGTGCCCCATTATATAAAAGATATTGGAGCCACCGAGGCGTTAGGATGTTACCAGGATTGAGAAATTAATAGTGATGGGGAGGTACTTCAGATAAAAGAAAAGTATTACGGATAATGGAAATCTGAAATCAAAACAGAAAGTGCTGGAAAAGCTCAGCAAGTCTGGCAGAACCTTGGAGAGATAAACACAGTTAACGCTTTGAGTTCAATATGATTTTTTTGAAACTCCAGATACTTGGACAGCTTCTGATTGAATAGAGGGGATGAAAAAGATATTTTAATAGTTATTCAATTATGAAGAATTTTGATTATTTACTCTAATTGAGGGTCATCAAGTTAAAATTATCACTGAGGTAAGAGTTGTTAGAGTTTGGAATGCTTTCCTGCAGCGAATTATTAAGGCAGAGACCATTGAATCTTTTAAAAGGAAGTGGCTAATTATTATTTTAATATTTTTATTGACTTTCATTTGTATTTATAACAAGAAAAGGTAAAACTCAGGAAACATATAACGAAACACAAATCATAATTACAGTAAACTCCAAATGACCGGTTACAACACCCAAGCTGTTAACTATACACATACTACCCCCCCGGTATTAAAACATACCAAGGGTGTGTTTGAGACAACAAAGGGGTAGCCTATTAGTTGCCATCGATGGGTTTTTCCTCCCTCAATATCGTTTAGTCCCCCTGTACTCTGGTTGTTGGCCCTCCCCCTTCTCCCTCTCCCCTATCTAATTCAGCCACCCCCCTGCCCTTAGTTACTTTCCAGTTATGAGCAGGTCCTCTAAGAGGCTGGTGAATTGCCTCCATGTATTGTGGAAGCCTTCCGATCCTCTAATGACAAATTTTATTTTCTCCAATTTGAGGAATTCCACCAAGTCGGACAGCCAGTCTGCAGCCTTGGGTGGCGCTGCTGATTTCAAGCTGAGCAGGTGTCCACGGCGGGTGATCAGGTAGGGAAAGGCTAGGCTGTCTGCCCCTCCCCTTACAGAGCTGTAGCTGTTCTGACATCCTGGAGACCACCATCATCGGAACATGACTCCAACCTCACTCCCACAACCCTGGACATGGCTTCGAAAAAGGCAGTAAGGTACCTCACAGGCTTGGGGCAGGGCCAGAACATGTGGGTGTGATTGTCCGGCCTCTTTGGCACCATTCACATTTGCCCTCCACCTCCAGAAAGAACCCGCTCATGTGTGTTCTGGTCAACTGCACCCTGTGCACCACCTTTAGCTGCGTTGGGCTCAGCCCTGCGCACGAGGAGGTAGAGTTCACCCTATGCAGCACTTCGATTCAGACTCCTCCCCCATCTCCATGTCCAGCTCCTCCTATCTTTCCCATGTCTCGTCCAGGGAGGCCTTTACTTCTCTAGCATTCATTCGTACGCGTCGGCGCACTTTCTGTCCTCTAATTCACCCAATGCTAGCAGTCTGACCAGCAGGGTGTGTCCGGGTAACTGGGGGAACATTGCGATCTTCTTGCAGAGGAAGTTCCTCAGTTGCGAATGAATTTATGGTTTTTGCAGATGGCCATAGCGGACATTGCACCAAGATTGAAATGGTGCCTGAGTTGGTTACAAGTCCTTAACATGGCCACCACCACCAGGTTGTTCGAGTATTTGGCTGGGGGAAATAGGAGTGCGTCTGGCTAGTGCTTGCAGGGTTGTCCCCATACATGAGGTCAGCTCCATTTGCATCCATTCCGTCTCCGGCTCTTTCACTCGCCCTCATACCCTTTCTGCTTTAGCCGGCCACTGGTTGAAAAGGAGGTTCGGCAGAGCCAAGCCCCCCATATTTCTCTTTCTTTACAAGAAGCTTTTCCAGATCCTGCCCACACAAATGCCATAATTAATTTATCTACTTTGGTGAAGAAGGCCTTGAGGCTGAAGACTGGAGGGATCTGAAGAGGAATCTTGGCAGCAGGTTCATTTTTATTGTCTGCATTCTTCCCACCAGGAAGAGCGGGAGTGAGTACCACCTTCGCAGGTCTCTCTTTACCTCTTCCACGAGGCTTGACAGGTTCTGCTTATGGATCCGTGTCCGGTGGTGGGTTATCTGGAACTTGGTGTGGGCCACTTTGAATGGCAGTGCCCCAGCTCTGATTCTCCCCCCTGGGGGTTCACTTCACAGGGAAGATTTTGCTCTTGCTCAGGTTAAGTTTGTAACCTGAGAAAGCTCCGAAACCCCTTCGGAGTTGCATTATTTCTCCCATGCTGGCTAGGGGGTTTGAGACATAGAGGAGAAGGTCATCCGCATAGAGTGAGACTCTGCTCTCTGTTTCCCCTTTGGATGCCTTTCCATCCCTTCGACGACCTGAGGGCAATAGCCAGTGGGTCGATTGCCAGGGCAAATAGCAGCGGGGACAATGGACATCCCTGCCTTGTGCCTCTGTGCAGCAGGGAGTATTCAGAGCTGGTGGCGTTTGTCTGTATACTCGCTGTGGGAGAGCTTACAGTAGTTTGTTGGGGGCCAGGGTTTAGAGAATCCCAAAGTGTATCATGGAGTTCACCTGACTCTCAACTTTTAATAGATTGTGGTATGGGGAGCACACGGCCCACTCTACAGGTGTGGTGCAGCAGAAATCGAAAAATATTTTTTAAAACAAAACTATGTTTATTCTATGAACTCAAGTTAACCTTTTTAAAACATACAGTGAACAACTTAGCAACCATTAATTCAAATACAACCCCTAAAGACTACAACACTAAGTAAACTTTAAGCTTTCCTTTTTTTTAAATTTAGAGTACCCAATTCATTTTTTCCAATTAAGGGACAATTTAGCATGGCCAATCCACCTACCCTGCACAACTTTGGGTTGTGGGGGCGAAACCCATGCAAACACGGGGAGAATGTGCAAACTCTACATGGCCAGTGACCCAGAGCCGGGATCAAACCAGGGACCTCGGTGCCATGAGGCATCAGTGCTAACCCACTGCGCCACCGTGCTGCCCATAAGCTTTCCTTTTTAACATCCATAGGACTTAAAACACCTTTTACCAGAAGCACATCAGGTTAAAGTCACTACTGTTATTAGTTTTAAATCACCAGGATCGATTTACAGTCTTTAGATTACAGAGAGAGATTCATACGCCTTCTGGCTGTGACTGCAGCTATCCAGCTCTGAAAACGAAACTAAAACACACCCTGCAGCAAACAGCTAAAACGAAAGTAAAAAGCTGAGACAGCCCAGCTCCACCCACACTCTGACATCACTGATAAACACCCATTTCTTAAAGGTACATTTCTTAAACACCCATTTCTTACAGGTACTCTCACATGACAAGTTTCACCCATGAAGTGAACCCTGGCCCGAACCCAAATCGTTCCAGAGGTAGCTCCATTCGACTCTGTCGAAGGCCTTCTCTGCATCTAGGAGATGGTCACTTCTGGTGACTCCTACCCAGGTGGTCCCGTTAAGCAGGCGTCTGATGTTCGCCGTTAGCTGTCTGCCCTTGACAAGCCCAGTCTGATCTTTTGTGACTAGTTCTGCTTCGCCAGGACTTGGGCATCAGTGTACAGGAGTGAGGTGGGTCTGTTTGACCTGCACTACGTTGAGTCTTTGTCTTTTTTTAGGATCAGCGATATCGAGACCAGCGCCTGCGTAGGCGGCAGGACCCCTTTCATTCGTGAATCGTTGAATATCTCCCACAGGTGCAGGGCTCACAAACCTTTTTATGGAAGTCCACTGGGAGTGCGTCTGGATCCAGTGCCTTCCCCGCCTGCATAGAGTTGATGCTCTCCTAGACCGCTTCCAGTCACTGTTTCTTTTCCTCCCCTACAACTGGTATGACCAGCCTGCCGAGAAAATGTTTCATCTTCGACCCCCTCCAAGGGCTTGGAGGTGTACAGTCCCCGATAGAGGGTCACAAAGGCCTCGTTGATCTTATTTGGTGCTGCGGCTACCCTACCGTTCCTGTCCCTCATCTGCGTAATCTCCTTCGTGGCTGCCTGCTTTCCAGCTGGTGAGCCAGTAGGTGGCTGGCCTTGTCTTCATGCTCATGAAAGATCCCTCGTTTCTGGCGGAGCTGGTTTACTACTTTCCCAGTGGAGAGCAAGTCAAATTCCATTTGTAGTTTTCTTTCTCTCTGCCAGCAGTTCCACAGTCAGGGCTGTGGGAGTACCGCCGATTCACTTCCAATATGGAGTCGATGAGCCATTGCGTGGCCGCCCTTTCCTTCCTGCCCCTAAGAACTCAGTATGCTATTATTTCCCCCTTTATCACTGCCTTCAGTACCTCCCAGAATTTGGAGAGTGAGACTTCCCCATTTAGTTACAGGTTACATACCCATCAATGGCGCGTGACATTCTTCACAGAACACCTTGTTGGCGTGGAAGGTTGTGTCCAGCCTCCATGGGGGGTGCTGGGCATGGCCCGCCTCCAACCTTACGTCCATGTAGTGTGGTGCGTGGTCCAAGATTACTATTGCGGTGTATTCTGCCCCAACCACCCCTGAAGCACCGATTTACCCACTACAAAGGGATGGGACTTTGTGAACATGGGAGAAGAAGGAGAATTCCTTCTCCTCTGGATGTTTGAACCTCTTTGGATCCCTCCCCTTTAAGGTGTTCAGTTCCTTTGCCATTCCCAATTATTTTCCCTGATCTGGGGCTGGACATGTCCATCGTTGAGTCCTGTATAGTTGAAGCCACCCCTCCGTGATGAGCTGGTGGAAGTTGTGGTCGGGGTTTCCGCCATTGTTTTCTTAATGAGGTTGGTGTTGTCCCAGTCCGGGACGTATATATTTACATGAAGCAGAAGGGACACTGCTAACCATCACATATTCCCCCTCCCCCCCCCCCCTCCACACAGTCCGTCACCGTTTTTGACACTGTAAAGATTGTCCTTTTGTTAAACAGTATGGCCAAGCCCCTCGTCCTTGTGCTAAAGCATACCTAATACGTCTGTCCTACCCAGCCTTCCTCCGGCATGTTAAAATAGTGTTCTTTGCTGATGAATGTGACGCATGGTCTCGCTGAGTACAACATGCCGAACCGCACCTTACTTTTACATAATGCCGCTTAGCCCCCATTAAACTCTGCCTGGTGCTTGGCCAGGTTGCCTCCACTATCCAGGTAGATGTGGATTGTGCCCTTTCCACGACCGCGTACTCCTCGCCCAGTCAAACATCTGCTCATTGTCCTGAAACTTGGCAGTTTCGTGATTATCGCCTCTGGTGGTTTCTCCTGACTTGGGCTATTGCCAGAGCGCCCTGTGGCCCGGTCTACCTGTGGCAAAGCCTTCCTCTCCAACCAGCTTCCTGAGCATCCTTGCGACGTATTCCGTAGGGTTCCTGTCCTCTCTGTCCTCTGGTAGCCCGAGAATTCTCAGGTTCTGTCGACGGGACCTGTTCTTCTAATTGTCAACTTTCCCCTTGAGCGCTTTCTGGCTTGTTACCAAACTTACCACCTCAATTTCAAGTGAGGTGATCCGCTTACCTTGGTCAGTGGCCACTTTCTTCAGGTCCAGCACAGTCGTTTCTTGGGTCTCCATTCTCCGCTCCCCATAACCTCCTTTTATGGGCAGCACGGTAGCATAGTGGTTAGCACAATTGCTTCACCGTTCCAGGGTCCCAGGTTCGATTCCCGGCTTGGGTCACTGTCTGTGTGGAGTCTGCACATTCTCCCCGTGTGTGCGTGGGTTTCCCCCGGGTGCTCCGGTTTCCTCCCACAGTCCAAAGATGTGCAGGTTAGGTGGATTGGCCATGCTAAATTGCCCTTCGTGTCCAAAATTGCCCTTCGTGTTAGGTGGGGTTACTGGGTTATGGAGATAGGGTGGAGGTGTGGGCTTGGGTAGGGTGCTCTTTCCAAGAGCCGGTGCAGACTCAATGGGCCAACTGGCCTCCTTCTACACTGTAAATTCTATGGTGACCAGCGGTTTCTATTGCCAACCTCACAGCCTACATAAGGTCTTCTTTTATAGAGTCTATGTTTCTGGAGCTCTATCGAGAGTATCTCTATCAGCTGCTCCATCGACGGGTGGGCCGGCATTTGTGTTGCCGATCTTGCTCAGTCTGCCATGCTCCGCTTTAATTCGCCCCTGCGTGTCCCCTCGTTCTGAGGTTGGGGGTCTTCCTTTCCTGACTTTTGCTGTTTATTCGGCTCTGTGGCTGGTTCAACAACATATAAGTCGGTTGGGGGGGGGGGGGTTTAGTGTTTTTATGTCCATTTGACATGCTAAAAGCACCTGCTAAGAAGTTCCCAAGAGAGAGCCACCTTTTGTGCGACTGCTAAGCTCATGGCTGCCGCCGGAAGTCCAGTGGATCATTATTTGAAGTTGAGTAAGATATTTTACTGTTGGGAGAGATTAGGACAGTTGGGTTATTTCATAGCAGCGGGCAAATGCAGATATGATGAGTCTCTTTCTGGTCTGTAAACTTAGATGGCTCGACCACTACCTAGTGGGACACTAACATTTACATCTCTAGTTTAGACAGCACCTATTAGCCACCACTGTTTCTGTTAGCCAACTTCCTATTTGTTTTTCACCCATCCTCTTGTAGTGTAAACCCTTGAGCACAGGAGCAGACTTTTCAGTCCCACAGTCCTGCTTCACCTTTTTAATAGATCGGACCAGATCCGTTTCCTAACTCCATTTACCCAGCTTGGTTCCACATCCCATGCTTAAAATTTTTTGTTCAAAATGTAAACCTAGTGTGGGAGGGACAGTTCCAACATGTTATTACCTTGTTTGCACTACAGTGTAACCTTGTAAGACAAATAATATCCACTTCATAGAATGATGAACATATCTTTATACAGTAATTTAGCTTTTTTACTTGTATTATTTCATAGAAGCCCTGTAATAATAATAATATTTATTAGTGTCACAAGTACACTTACATTAACACTGCAATGAAGTTAACTGTGAAAATCCCCTAGTTGCCACACTCCGGCACCTGTTCAGGTACACTGAGGAAGAATTAAGAATGTCCAATTCACCTAACAAGCACGTCTTTTGGGAGGAAAACGGAGCGCCCACAGGCAACCCACGCAAATAGTCACCCAAGGCCAGAATCGAACCAGAGTCCCTGACTTTGTGAGACAACAGTGCTGTCTCCTTGATAATGCAACTCAGTAGTATGTTTTGCTTTCTTTCAGCACAAAACTGTACTATTTATTTTAAATTTCACTACAACTTAAAATCTCTTTCATATGCTCCACCGTGATTCAATTCAGAATGCATATAGTCCCTTGTTTACATGCTAATTTTTATAACTATCACTGTTCATGCACCACCTACTTGCCCAGTTTTACAAAAGCTTCAAATTGTTCTAAATTTATTTGTACTGGTCTTAATTATGTTTCCACCACTTTGGGCAGCACGGTGGCACAGTGGTTAGGTCCCGGCCCCGGGTCACTGTCCATGTGGAGTTTGCACATTCTCCCATGTCTGCGTGGGTCTCACCCCCACAACCCAAAGATGTGCAGGGTAGGTGAATTGGCCACATTAACGTGCCCCTTAATTGGATAAAAAAAAGAATTGGGCACTCTAAATTAAGAAATAAATGCTTCCACCACTTTAGTATCATCTACAAATGAAGTCCTGGTTTCAGTTCCATTGTAGATCTGCATATGTCTGTAATATCAATTTCTCTAGTAACAGAAGTAATGAATCCCCTTATTTTCAAAAGAAGGTCGAGAAATATCTGTATGTGTGAAGAAATAGTTATGTTTGTGCGAGAGTCTCAATTTGTTTTCACAAAAGGAGTTCATTTTTTCCTCGCATTGATAGCTGTAGGCATTGTTATTCTTTAAAATGGATGGCCTTGTTCTTTTTATTACAGGTGATCAGACTTACACAGTGATGGCAACGTTGCTGTCCATGAATTTCAGCAGTGTAGTGCTTTATGATGTGTGCCATTGAAGGGGGAAAAAGGACAGATTTAAATGAACTTGATCATTCATAGTTTTAAACTGGTGTCTTTTCTTTTATTCTATTGTATCCTTCCCTGGTGAAGAATTTTTATGCAAAAACGAGGCACAATGTCTTTAAGAAAGCCAATGAATTTATAGCTGATATCTTACATTCATTGTTTTTTTTCCCTCCCAATCCTTATAGAATTGAGAGCTGAAGTTGATATTATTGAACAGATGAGTAGCAGCAGTAGCTCCTCAGAGTCAGGAAGTTCCTCTGGCAGTGATGATAGCTCGAGCAGTGATGTGGAAAATGAAGCTCACCCCTCCTCTACACCACCACAGATGCAACCCCAACAACAACCCCAATCCCAACCCCAACAGCAGCAGCAGCCACAACAGCCGTACCAGCAGTACAGTAACAGAAATGCAGCTACAAATGGCACCAGCAGACCAGGAAGCAATCAACTTATGAGCACACTGAGTAAGTATGCAGTGTTTATCTTCATTCTTCATGCGGTTGTACAAGATACTAAGTTTATGTTCCATTTTCCTTCTGTGCAATACGTCTTTGCAATTAGATGCATGTCACTCAATTATTCTACATCAAGCTAAAATAAATGCTGCTGATGCCAATGCGAGCATGTTTGTTTGTTACAAGAATGCTCCACACCTGATGGTTATTGCTTCGAGTAATGCCCACTATCTGCTGTGATTACATCGTTTTCAAGAATATCCTGAAAGGCTACAGATATCTCCATTTCTTATTGAAAGGCAACTCTAACATCTGTTTGAGAATGAACTTGTATCCAATAGCTGTCATTTTGATATCTTATAGCAGGCATTGTCAATCTTTAACTTCTCAACACCCCCACTCCTGTGTTAAAAATTATTCCACAGATCCCATTAACACAAATATTTTTTAATGGACAATTAAACATTTATATTTATTATTTTTGTTTTACTTAATTGGAAACTTGAATATCCTGAGGAATTTGCCCCAGATTCCAGCATAAGATTATGAGTAACATACCTCATTAAGACCGGTGTGTTTCTAAGCCAATGCAGAATTTGGCATGAGCAGAGATGTGTATTAAAAAAATGAATAACTATTAAACCTTTCCCTAACTTTTAAAAATGTATCAAATGCGTTTTTATTCATTTTTAATCGCTGGAATATTTGCAACCAACTGTCCAGCCGGAACCTTGCAGGAAGCCCAGACCTGGCATTAGAAGATGGCAGCCAGCAGAAAAATAAATACTGCAGTCACTTAAATAATTGCTTTGTTTTCCAATAGTTATTACAATAAAATCCAGTTTTTATAATAACAAAGGCCAAAAACAGCACACATGTAGCACAACGTTAAGGTCAGTCTGACAGTGGTGTAACTGTCCACCCCACCTGACAGTATTATTAATTTCAAGCAGCTCAATTGATTCCCTCTTGTTGCAAGTGCAGTCTCTGTAATGGCTCCTGTGCATTTGGTTTTCAGATGCAGCCAATAATTGGGCTTGTTGAGCACTTTAACCCAGCATTTCTATGTCTGCATTGTCATAATGCAGAGGGGCTGTGCCAGCTTTTCCTGCAAGACAACGTTGTGGCCATTTTGCAGACAACCTGAGCTCGGGCGGTGCAAACTGGCACACTAACTATAGAAGATTGAGATACTCCTGATGATATGCTCTGCACACCTCACCTTGGACTCCTTTCCCATTAGCAAAACTCTCTTGGGAGCCCTCCCATGACTTGCCTGGTGGCCTCCAGGCCGTCTGAACTTCATAGGCCCAAATCAATTGAGCTGCCTTCTTGATGTCCTTTTTTTTGTTTCACTGAGCTGTTTTCCCACTTTTTCATTCTCTCCACTATAAATAGGGCACAAAGCATTGTTACCAGGCAGTGAAGAGAGGTGGTATGCAGAGCACATTATCAACTAGAATTTTAATTTTGATGGACCTCTTGAAATCTGGTAGACCCCTAGGGCTGCATGCCCCTCGATGAGAACCCTACCCTACAATATTTGTGAACAACTTGCCGTGGGTACATTAGTTTCCATCTAATTCTTAGGTAGCATTGTTCATGAAATATATAGGATAACAAACAGTCAGCTACTATGGGGTTTCCTTCTAATTATAGAATAGCTTATTCCTGAGAATCCCACTTACAAGATTTGGGCTTCTACCATGGACTCCTTTCCCATTAGCAAAACTCTTTTGGGAGCCCTCCCATGACTTGCCTGGTGGCCTCCAGGCCGCCTGAGCTTCATAGGCCCAAATCAATTGAGCTGCCTTCTTGATGTCCTTTTCAGGTGGGCAGCTGGTGGCAGGATCCTAGTAAGGCCACGCTTTTAAAGTGGATCCAGTCTCCTACTGCAGCTCCCAGGCAGTGGCCTAGCCAGTACTTAATATTGCCACTATAGAAGAAGGTTGGCTAGAAAGTAAAAATAGATGTGAGTATCTAGATAAAGGTTGCTTGCTGTATATAACATGAAACTCTATTTTTAGGAAATGATTTGCAATTGAGTGAATCTGGAAGTGACAGTGATGACTGAAGTTTAAAGAAAAAGAACCACTACCTCCCCGATGACCTAATACGGAGATGACATTTGTGTAGAAGTTTTCTGATCCTGATTTTACTGTAAAAACTCATTGTGTGTCCTTACTGCAGTTTTGATACCAGATGTGAGTGTTGAGTGATTAATGCAGTGCGTTTTATTTTAAATATATATTTAACTGCTTTTTTAAAGTTAAAATAGAAAAATTTGGTTTACTTGTATATTTTGTCAAGTATCCTAATTCATTTTTCTGAAGACTTTATTGATCAAATATATTTTAAATGGACTGAACGCAAAGCTTACTTGTAGAATTGAACTTACAGCCAAGTAAAAATAGATTTCAATTATGTATAAAGGCATTGTTTATCTTGCATATTATTATGAATCATACAGCAAGTTTATAAATCAGAACAGATATCACACAATGCAGAAACCAAACAATTCTCTGGAAGTGCTCGCGTCCCACAAATACCAAAGTGTTTGTGAAGTGATTGATCTTAAGCTGGATGGTTTATGATGGTTAATAGTATGAGTCTTTATTGGATGCTAGCCTGAAGTCTTTATTAAGGACTACAATGTGCACGCTAAACTTTATATGAATCAACAGCAGGATTGTTTCCTTTTTTAAATTTTCTTTGTGAAAAAGGTGCTATACTGGGTTTCACTTTTCAACAAAGCCTTTAGGGCATGACGACCTGAACATACAATAACAATGTGAATGAAATGCATCTTGAACAGCATTAGAATATTTTTCTTTCATGTAAGAATATGTTTGAGACCGAATGCTATGTTGACTGAGCCCGCGACCCATCTTGCACTGTTAGTGTTTCCATATAAAATGGATATTTCTTGCTGTTCAAGCAGTTCAGTGAAAATGCTGTAATCTATGTCCAGAATTTTTTTTTGAATTTATCGCATTTGATTGATGTTTTTGAATTTTGTGTGCATAAAATAGAGAACAGATTGCTGCCTATGTCTGATGTAATTTTGTCTTCTCCCTGCTCATGATCACTGTACATCACTCCTAGCCCTAATGAATGGGTTGGTGATCTGCCCCCAAACCTCTGCCATAGCACTCAGTAAACAGCCATGTATTTGGTGGCTTGGAAGGGGGGGGGGGCGGGGAGAAAGAGTGGAGAGCCTTTATGTCATTCATAACTTTTCATCACTTCCTCCAGGCAACACATTTTAAGGTAAGAACCTCACAATGCAGAGCTTATGATTTGTATCTAATTGTTTTCTGTGAAACGTCATTCACAATTTCCAATTCAAGTGCACTGACAAAAATAAAGCATGCAGCAAGATCTTTATACATTTAGGAAATTAATATTAATATTCAGGATTGATGTGTAAGACTATAAGCCAGATACTGAATGCATCCGCCTGCCAAACTAAGTGGTGTGAATGGAATAACGTACATGTTAACGTGACATGTCACTGGATACATTAATAATGTTATTCTCTGCTAAATAGTAAATTGCAAAATAAAATGACTAACTGAGAGGAATAGGTTTCTTTTTTTTCTCTCCTCTCAATTTTCTGACTCCCGCTTTTCTTTCTTTACTCTTTCCGTTGAATTCTATTTACAGTGACTGTTTCATAGCTAATTTTGTTGTAAAGTCTTTAAAAAATTTAGAGTCCCCAGTTCTTTTTCCCAATTAAGGGGCAATTTAACGTGGCCAATTCACCTATTCTGCACATCTTTTTGGTTGTGGGGGTGAGACCTACACAGACACGGGGAGAATGTGCAAATTCCACAGACAGTGACTCGGGGCTGGGATCGAACCCGGGTCCTCGGTGCCATGAGGCAACAGTGCTAACCACTGCGCCACCATGTTGTCCCTTTTTTGTTATAACTTATTGCACAGTACCATTACAAATTTGATAACCAGTGCTTCCATACCGTCTCAAAGGTCGTAATATTTTTCCTGTGATTAGAGGACCACTATTATGAATAGCTCTGTTGATGTGTTTGATCAACAACTTGGAAGATTTTTACATCCATGGAACCATAGAATTCCTACAGTGCAGAAGAAGCCCATTCGGCCCAACATGTCTGTACCGAACCTCTGAAAGAGTACTCTACCTAGGCCCACTCCCCCGCTCTATTCCCCAGAACCCCACCTGACCACATCTTTGGACTGTGTGAGGAAACCAGAGCACCTGAAGGAAATCCACACAGACATGGAGAGAACCCAGACATGGGAGAACCACACAAACGGTCACCCAAGGTAAGAATTAAACCCGGGTCCCTGGTGCTGTGAGGCAGCTGTGCTGAACACTGTGCCACCGTGCTGCCCTAATCCCTCTACCATGTAACCCTGTACTATTTTGGCTTGATGAAATCAAACATTTATCCACATTCAATTCTGATTTCTTTCATGATCAGCACTCTGGAGGATGTTCTGTTTTAATGGTTACTTTCACCCCTCCAACTGCTTTATTGTGTGTGTTGCTTAATACAGCAGCTTAATGTATGTATTTTGTTCATTATAATTTAAATGTATAGCTAGTACCATTGGTCAATATTAAAGAACTTTACTCTGGATTAGTATTTAAAATATTCTCTCAACGTGAGATCAAGTTGGCTAACAGCATTCTTTGTCCAAATCTATCCTGTGTTTGTATTTCTTAGCTCTATGTATCACATTGAGGGTGACACTAAAATAGTGGGAATATCTGTGTAAGTTTGAAAACTTAATGATCTAATAGGTCTACACTAATTCCAGTTAACCATATGCCCTGGTTGTTAAATCCTGGTTGGGCTGAAGTTCAACTCAGAAGCTGTTCTTCATTAAATTGTGTTTCAATATTAAGGTAACTTCTAGACTTTATTTGCAGATTTGAAGAATATTAAGTTGCATAAATCCAAATTGGATATTTGGCTCACCTCTTCAAATAAGACTGCTTTGCATCCAGAATATACAATCATTTGGTGATGTTGGTTGATTTATTTTATGCCACTCAACAGTTGTGGCTTGTAATCTTTGTTCACCCATCTAAAAAGGCAGGTGGTAAAATGATTATCAGAGTGATTGTTTAATTTAGCTACAAGAACATAAGATAGCTACAGGAGTGGCCCATCGTGCCTGTTCTGTCATTCAACGAGATCATAGCTGATCTTGGCTTCAACTCCCATTTTCCT